>NW_017731422.1:3104627-3202935 GCF_001890085.2 Hipposideros armiger
TCCTCCGCGGGCGACGGCGGCGGCAGCGGCAGAGCGGGGAGCTGCCCACAATGCACTGCGCCGCCAGCATCAGCACCAGCCCTGACATCACCGCCCAACCGCCCCGGCTCTTACATCACCGCCCTTTCTCTGACATCACATTCTATTCTGCTCTTCCCTCCACTCCTACAGCACTTGGACTCTCTCTTTCGGGCGGTCCTGCCCCAGTTCTTAGGACCTCTTCACTGGTCTCGGCCATTCCCTTGATCTCTATCCCCAAGCCAAGCAGGACCCCATCACGCCTTACCTGAACCCCTAAACCTCACCTGTCTCCATCACCCTTTATCTTCTCCACTCCTAGCATGTTCCTGTCACTCCTCGCCTTTTCCCATCAGCTTCAACTGATCCCCCCACTTCATCCTCCATATGTTCATGTTATTTTCCTCTAAACACACTTCTCCCTCACCTGTACCCATCCTGCTATATGTCTCCATCCCCCATTTCTTCTAATACCACCCCTTACCTATAATTCACCACATATACACCTTACCTCCTGGCTCAATCTGTCCCTCTTTCTTTATCCTTTTCTCCCATCTGTTGACAAACTGTCATTGTTTCTTACTGCTTACCAAATAAGATGCACACTCTTTACTGTGACATTAAAAATTCTTCCCAACATGGGCCCACAGAAGCTATTACTACCTCTTTGACAGATTGGATTGCTCAACATCCCTGAACATACTTTACGCTTTGTCTCTCTCGGGTCCATCCTTCCCTCCTCATGCCTTCAATAAATGCATACTGAACACTTTCAATAACAACAATAATAGCAGCAACTATTTATTCATGCCAGACACTGTTCCAACTTTAGACATATTAACTCATTTAATCTTCATAACAACTCTATGGGGTAGCAGAACTAATGTTATACCTATTTTATAGATGAGGAAACTAAGATACAGACATTTGAGTAATTTGCCTTAGGTTACACAGCTAGGAAGTGGTAGAGCTGGGATTCAACCCTGGCTCCAGAGTCTATGCTCCTAACCACTCTGCTGGGAGAAAGGATCATTGAGTCTGCAGGAATACTCAGAGGAGGTGCATTCAAACGTAATTTGAAGGACTAGAAGGACCCCAACAGACAAGTGGGGCCAGGACAGAGGGTGGGTGGGAGAGATCTCCAGGCGGAGAGGACAGCCTGAGGTGAGCTGGGGTTGGGCATGTGCAAGGCCATGCAGGGTCTTGTGTGCCACGATAAGAAGATTGGATTTTCTCCGCTTAGTTTTTATAAGTGTAATGGATAGCGTGGCGAGCCATCCAGATGCCCCTTCAGAGTCTAGGTAGGTATTCCTCCAGCTGCCCGGGGTACTGAAGTCTGACTGCTTTCAGCTGGCTCCCTCTCTCAGAGCCCTTGGCTTAGGGAGATGCCTCGCCCAAGATCATACGCCCTTTCTAGGGCATCCCAGATCTGACTGAAGATCAACCTGTGAATACAAAGGCCTGGTCCCTTCCCCCCAACTAGAGATACCTCTGAAGGGACATCCATCTTCAAAAGTCCTGACAGGTGGGGCCGGCCGAGTGGCATGATGGTTAAGAGCTGGCTTGGGACGCCAGAGGGCCCCAGTTCAGATCCCACATATGAGGGCCAGTGACACTGCCCTTCACAGCTAAGATGCTGAACAACAGCTCAACCTGGAGCTGGGCTGCTGTGAGTCACCGGGGACGGCGTAGGCTGCAGCCCCTGTGGCAATGGGTTGCCATGGGCTACCGTATGTAGCCAACAGCGAGCGTGAGTGGCCAGCAGCTGCAGTAAGCGGCCGTCCAGAAGCCGGCGACTGATGTGCCTTGCCTGGGAAGAATGCAATGATGGTCCCAACTTGGGCCAGTGAAGCAACGTCCTCCACAACTAGACGGAAGAACAAAATGACAGCAACTTGTCTGTTCCCCTTCCCCCAATTCCCTAGTGCTGTTCCCATACCCCAATTCCCCAATAAAAATCTTTAAAAAAAAAAAAAAGTCCTGACAGGATCAGCTGAGGCTTCTACTGAGAATGTCAAAGCTCAACTTCCCCTCTGCCCAATGCTGCTTTCTTCATTCCTCCACAGATGGTGGTCATCGGAGGACCTCCCAATAAGCCTCCTGGATAATCATCTCTGTCTCAGAGTGGCCAGAGCAATCAGACCTTTAGACAGGAAGTCACTGAAGAATTTTGAGCAGAAATAAGACACAGTCTGTTCTGAGTACTGGGTTAGAATTCTAGGTTGACAATTTTTTTTTCCAATACTTTAAAAATGTTGCTCTACTATCTTCTAGCTTACATTGTTTTAGATGAGAAATCTGCAATTATCCTTATTTTGTTTTTCTGTGTCTAATGTGTCTTTCACTCCTCTGGCTACTTTTAAGATTTTCTCTTTATCACTAGTTTTAAGCTATTTGATTATGATGTGCCTTGCTGTAGTGTTATTCATTTTTCATGTGGTTGGGGTTTGTTGTGGATATACAGGTTTCATCAAGTTTGAAATTTTTTCAGCCATTATTTTCTTAAGTATTTATTCTGCCCTCTGCATTCCTTCAGGGACTCCAATTACCCTATATGTTGGGCTGCTTGAAGTTGTCCCACAGCTCACTGATGCTTTTGTTCATTCTTTTTCCCAGTCTTTTTTTCACTGTGTTTCATTTTGGATAGTTTCTACTTCTGTGTGTTCAAGTGTATTATTCTTTTCTTTTGCAATATCTAATCTGGTAATAGTCCCATCCAATGTATTTTTCATTGTACTTTATTCTCTAAAAGTTTAATCTGGGTCTTAAAAATCTTCCATGGGCAATTTTTTCTTCTAATTTCTTAAACATATTGAAGAGTTATAATCTTTTAATGTACTTGTCTACTAATTTTTTTATTTGAATAATTTCTGGAAGCGTTTCAATTTTTCTTTTCACTATGGGTCATATTATTCTGTTCCATTTCATACCATAATTTTTTATTGGATGCCAAATATTGTGACTTTTTCCCAGTTGGATCCTGGATATTTTTGTATTTCAGTAAATATTCTTGAACTCTGTTCCGAGATGCAATTTATTTACTTAGAAACAGTTTGACCTTTTCAAGGCTTACTTTTTAAGTCTTTGTTAGATAGGACCTAAGCAGCCTCTAATCTAGGGCTAATTTTTCCCCAACCACTGAGGCAAATCCTTTTGGTATAATTTACCCAGTGCCCTGTGAATTTTTGGGTCAGAAGGTAGTTCTATTTCAATTTTTTAAAGAACCTTCATACTGTTTTCCACAGTGGCTGCACCAATTTACAATCCACCAACATTGCACCAGGTTTTTTTTTCCTCCACATCTTCACCGACACTTGTTATTTCTTGTGTTTTGATGACAACCATTCTAACAGGTGTGAGTTGATGCCATGCCCCATTGTTTTCCAAGTCAGCTGGAGGGGACAGGCACTATTTCCATCTTTTTTTTTTTAAGATTTTTTTTTTATTGGGGAATTGGGGAAGGGGAACAGCCAAGTTGTCCTTCAGTCTTAGTTGTGGAGGGCGCAGCTAGCTCAGCTCCAAGTCCAGTTGCCATCTGGCCACCCGTTGGCAGCTCACAGCCACTCAGCCCAAGGTGCCACGTTCAGTCTTAGTTGTGGGTGGGCATAGCCCACCATCCCATGTGGGAGTTGAACCGGAAACCCTGTTGCTAAGAGCTCACGCTCTAACCACTGAACCACCCGGCCGCCCATCGGCAGCTCAGGGTAGCGTAGCCCACCGTCCCATGCGGGAGTCAAACTGGCAACCTTGTTGTTAGGAGCACGTGCTTTCACCAGCTGAGCCGTCCTGCCACCTGTTGGCAGCTCAGCGGCAGCTCAGCTTGGGCGCAGCTCACTGGCCCATGTGGGAATCGAACCGGTGACCCTGTTGCTCAGAGCTCGTGCTCTTAACCAACTGAGCCACTCGGCTGGCCCTATTTCCATCTTTTAGTGAGCTCTGAGGATTGTTTGCTTTGCTCCTACCAGATAATTATTTTCCCATCTCAGAGAGTTTCCTCACACATGTATGCTGATCAGTCCTCAGCTGATTGTCATGGGGAACCCTCCGAAGATTCCAAAATTCTCTCTCCTATCCTGTGCTCTATCCTACAAACTAGCTGCTTTGGCTTCCCTGGACTCTTCCCACTCTGCCTCCTCAACTCAGAGAGACGGCCGGATTCAGCCTGGGTTCCTCCTGCCTGCAGCCTGGAAACCCTGCAGGCAGCATGCTGGGGCAAACGTAGAGCTCACCTGGCTTGTTTTCAGTTGTTCCAGAATTACTATCCCGTATGCCTGACAGCCAATGTTCAAACATCATTGTCTCATATAGTCTGGCCAGTTTTTTGTTAAACATGGAAAAGTATACAGCAAAGGAAGCTGTCAACAAAATGAAAAAGCAATCTACAGAATGGGAGAAAATATTTGCAAATCATACATCTGATAAGGAATTAATATCTGAAATACATAAAGAGTTCATACAACTCAATAGAAAAAAGAAATCTGATTTTAAAATGGACATAGGATCTGAATAGACATTTTTCCAAAGAAGACATACAAATGGCAAACAGTTACATTAACATGTGCACAACATCATTCATCATCATCAGGGAAATGCGAAGTACAATCACAGTGAGATATCACCTCACACCTGTCAGAATGGCTGTCATCGAAAACACAAAAAATAACAAGTGTCGGTGAGGATGTGGAGAAAAGGGAACCCTGGTGCTCTGGTTGGTGGAATTGCAAATTGGTGCAGCCACTGTGGAAAACAGTATAAAGGTTCCTCAAAAAATTGAAATAGAACTACCTTCTGACCCAGCAATTCTACATTTGAATATTTATCAAAAAAAAAAATGAAGCCACTGTCTTGAAAAGGTATGAGCACCCCATGTTCATTGCAGCATTATTTACAATAGCCAAGACATGGAAACAACCTAAGCGTTCATTAATGGATGAATGGATAAAGAAAATATGGTATATACACACAATGGAATATTATTCGGCCTTAAGGGGAGAAAATCCTACCAGTTGGGAGAAAATGGATGGAGCTTGAGGGCATTATGCTAAGTGAAATAAATCAGGCAGAGAAAGACAAATACTGTATCATATTACTTACACGTGGAATCTAAAAAAATAAAACCAAACTCATATATACAGAAAAGAGATTGATGGTTGCCAGAGGCAGGGAGTGGAGGTGGGTAAAATGGGTGAAGGTGGTCAAAAGGTACAGAATTTCTTATAAGATAAATGAGTCCTGGTGACTCTAGTTAATAATACTGTGTTGTATATTTGAAAGTTGCTAAGAGGGTGGATCTTAAAAGTTCTCATCACAAGAAAAAAATTGTTTAACTATGTGCAGTGATGATGTTAACTAAACTTATTGTGGGAATCATTCTGCAATATATACATATATTGAATCATTATGTTGTACACCTAAAACTAACATAATGTTATATGTCAATTATATCTCAATTCTTAAAAATCCACATAAGAAAAATCATGACAAACAAAAAAAGGAGCAAGAAAAAACCCTGGTAAAGACATAGCACAAAAGAAGATAACGGGAAAAAAACAAAATGTGTAATTAATCACAATAACTATAAATGAATGAGGGCCGGCCAGGTGGCTCAGTTGGTTAGAGCAGCAGGGTTGCCAGATTGATTCCCACATGGGCCAGTGAGCTGCGCCTGAGCTGAGCTGCCGCTGAGCTGCCGGTAGGCCGCCGGACGGCTCAGCTCGTGAGAGTGCGTGCTCTTAACAATAAAGTTGCCTGTTTGACTCCCGCTTGGGATGGTGGGCTGCACCACCCCCATCCCCCCCCACCCCCGCCACTAGATTGAAAGCGGTGACTGGACTTGGAGCTGAGCTTGCGCCCTCCACAACTGAGATTGATGAACAACAACTTGATTTGGAGCTGGTGGGTCCTGGAAAAACACAATGTTCCCCTTCCCCAGTTCCCCAGCACTGTTCCCTTCCCCAATTTCCCAATAAAATCTTTAATAAAAAAATATATATATATGGATGAAATTCATTGATTAATAGAGCATCAGCTTTTTAAAAAATGCATGTATATGCTGCTTACTAGAGACACAATTGGAATACAGAAAGGTTGAAATTAAAGGTATAAAAACATATAAGTCCAAAATAATTTATTAGGAAATAAAAGTGGGTCAAATAATAAGGATAAAAAGTATACCACCAAGAACATATAACAATTCTAAGCTGGTACTCAGCTAATAACGGTTTCAGAATACAAAGAAAAAAACAGTCAAATTTACAAGGAAAAAATTAAAAATTCACTGTCAAAGGGAGATTTTAACAAAATTATCTCAGTAATTGATAAATCAAACAGTCACCAAAATAACAGTAAAGATATAGAAGATTTGAAAAATAAAAAATAACAAGCTTGATCTGTGATATTATCTATTATATTGTATCTATTATATCTATTTTAGATATCATATACACATATATCTATTATACTTAGATTTTATATATATACATACATATCTATTATATATAGTATATATATGTACATAATAGTTAATATAATATTTATAATAGATATTATAATATACATAATATATAAAGATCTGCAATAGATATAACAAAATTTTAAGATTTGGTAAACCTGGGTACTGGATACAAGGATATTTGATATACTGTTCTCCATACTTTTCTCAAACTTGATACGTTTTTAAATAAATTTTAAAATTAATAATTATTCACAAGAAACTCTAAAATGAAACACTTAGGCTGAATTCCCTGTTTTGGTCTCTACAGATGCCTGACACAGAAAAGAGCACTAAGAGTCCAGGTGTTCCCCCCTTTCACAAAATTTCTGTCATAGGTAATATCACTAGCAAGAAAAGCATCCTAGCAACTGGGATGGGGGGAGGGGGAATCAGACTAAGAATGTACCTAAATAAGGTGGATATAGTATATATGAAGGAGAAATTCTTGACTCTGTTTCCTCTGCAACATATCTGAGAAAGGAAAGTCACATTTCAAATGAACGAACAAACACACAAAAACACAGGAGGGTAAATCTGGTCCTTCTCTGCTATTCCTTCTTGGCTGGAACAGATGTTTGATCTGGGTATTAAACAGCAGGAGTGTGAGGATAAATTAGAAGAAATCCTCCACATGCTTGATTTCTGCCTTCTTTGAATCACTCAGCCCTTTGCACATTGCTGCATGACATTGATTAGACATCTCCCATTCTTGAGCTAAGCCTGGCACTTCCCAAAGCCAAACAGAGTCTAAAGTCTCAGACTCTCCTTTATTCCTTTTTGTACCTCCTTTAGTGCCCGCTGAGTGTCTCGCACAAAATAAATGCTTTAAGAAATGTATCTCCAACACTGTAATTAAAAAAGACTGAAAAGACATATAAAAAATGAGTAAGGTTAAACCATATGTCCAAGGATGCACATTTGGGTGATAAAATCATAAATAAACATAAGGAAGTTGATTTATGTCCATTTTTATCCTTACTATAATAGTAAGGGCAACGGTTACTTTTGGAGGGACTAAGGGGGCTGTGATTGGGATGAAGCACATGGAAACTTCTGGGTGGCTGAAGATCTATTTTTTGACACAAGTGGTGGTTACAAGAGTGTTTGTCTTATAATAATTCATTTGCTTTAAGGTGGTTTTCTATAGGTGGGTTTTTATTTTATAATAAAAACATTTTTGTTGGTATATTCCATGAATAAATGAATAAATAAATAAATAAATAAATAACCTATATTGTATAGCACTTTGTGTTTTGTAAAGTGCTTTCACAAACCAGGTAAGGCAGGATAGGATAACATTTCTCACCAATTTTATGGATGAACAAACTGAAATCCAGATGGTTTAAGGGACATAACCAAGGTCACAGGGCTAATTAGTAACTGAATTAGGATTCAATTCTGGCATTCTGCCACCTGGTAGGATATTTTTCCCCACCTTGTGGCCTCACTAGACTGCCCGTTGCCCTGTCCCCCCATCCCATCACTTGGTGCTGGCTCTGTGTCCTCACCAACGGTGGATATAGAACCAGTTTCAGAGAGTTGTTTCCCATCTGGAGAAACAGACAAAATATCCCTTCCATTCTGCCTCCTTCAGCCCGAGGAGGAAAGGAGATGCCAGCCACATCAGAGGTGTGGACCCTTAAGAGATGGAGGCTGGTTTATTTTCTTTAAGACACAGAGGCAGGGAAACAAGATGCTCTGTGTGTACATGTGCGTGTGTGGTCCTCACCTGTGGGGAGAACTGGAACTTGTGAGTATGGATAACAAGGGTGAAGGAGGTTGCCCATCAAGTCATCTGGCACGTCACACACACACCTCTGGGTGTGTGTGGGGGCTGAGTGTGCCTGGGGAACACTAGGTCACAGCTGTGCATACACATTTTCCCCATGGTCCCTGTATCTGAGGCTGGGCCCATCAGTGGACAGAAATATCCTGACATCTCTTTGTCTTCTCTTTGTGTCTTTTCATTAAAAATGAAATTATTATTGTGCCTGCTCTGTAACTTCACACTTTGGTGTTTTAATAGTTGTCATTCAGGAATAATTCAGAAGAAACTGTGGACGGTGCTTTCCTCTAAGGAATGAGATTGGGGTCTCAGGACTCACTTCCTACTGCATACCCTCTGTTTCATTTACATTTTTTTTGTCCTATATGTGTGTTATTTTCATAATAAAACGCGGGGGAGATCATTATTGCCAGTGAGCAATGGTGTGTTTGCCTGTGTCCCTGAAGATCCTGCTTTTATCAGCCTGCTAGCAGGCTGAGCAGATTGCAAAGTGCTGTCAAATGCAACTTCTCATTTAATCCACTCTTCAATTCAACAAATATTTGATAAACGTTTCCGATTTGCCAGGCAGTTCTAGAAGCTGGGGATGTAACGTGAACCAACCAGATAAAAATCCTCACCTTCCTGGGGACTTATATTCTACTAGGTGTAGAAAGATATACAACAAAAGTAATAAAGTGGATGGTACCTGAGAAAAGACAGGGCAGGGGAGGGGAACGGGAGGCTGCCCTGTAGAAGAGAGTGGTCAGGGAAGGTGACAAGTGGGCAAAGACTTGGTGGAGGTGAGGGAGTGATCCAGGGAGCCATCTGGGACAAAAAGTGTTCCAGGGAACAGCAAATGCGAAGGCTCTGAGGCAAAAGCAGCAGGCATGCTGGAAGGACAGCCAGGAAGCCGGTAGCTGCAGAAAAGTCGGTGAGAGTAATGGAGCTGGGGTTAGGCAGGTAAGAGAATCACCAGATCATGTGGGCCTGGCGGGCCACTGTGGGAGTTTGGTTTTTAGCCTGAGAAGGGAGCCATTAGAGGGTTTGAGCAGAGGAGGATCATGACCTAACTAATGTGTTCTCAGGGTCACTCTGGCTGCTGAGTGGAGACCAGACTGTGTGGCAGTAAAGTGGGGATCCTGTGAGGAGACTGCTGAGTGGGGGGTGGGGGTGGGGGGTGGAGGTTTGGACCAGCATGGCTGTAGTGGAGGTGATGGCTGGGCGTCAGAGTCTGGAAATCTTTAGAAGGGAGAACTGACAGGAGCTGCCGATGGCCTTGATGTAGAGTTTGAGAGCAGCAGAAGAGTCAAGAATGCCTCCAAGGTTTGGGGCCTGAGCAGCTGCGTCGATGGCGATGCCCTCGGCTGAGACCGGGAAGACCAGGGCGCAGCGGGGAGAGAGGTGGGCGCGGTGGGGAGGACCACGAGCTCCTCCAGGACAAGCGCAAGGTAAGAGGTCCAGGAGGCGGTGGGGTCCTCACACATGGGCGTCGTTCCCGTTTCACAGGTGTGGACCCTCGGGTCCCGGGGCCCTGCGCCCGCCCCGCCCGCGTCACGTGGCTGCGGGCTGTCCGCCCCCCGGCGCCGGAAGATGAGCGGCGTGGGCGGCGGACATGGAGGCGACGGCGGCCCGCGCGCGGGAGGGCGGAGAGCCGGGCCGCCGGGCCCTGTACTTCTGCGGGAGCATCCGCGGCGGACGCGATGACCGGGAGCTGTACCAGCGGATCGTGTCGCGACTGCGGCGCTTCGGGGTCGTGCTCACCGAGCACGTGGCATTCGCCGAGCTGGGCGCGCGCGGTGAGGCCCCCACCCCTCCGTGGAAACTGCTCTCCGCCCAGAGAAGGGGGCCCGGGCTCAGACCGCATGTGTCTGCGTTCAGCTGCGCAGTGAACCCGGTTTCCGCGCTCAGCTATTATCTCGACCTTTGGTTCCTTTTTGGAGAACTTTTTTTTAGCTCTTTCCAGGGGCGTTTGCAGGGAGGGCAGAATAGGCGTGGGCGTGGATAGGCCTGCTTGGGTTCCCACGTCACCCGCTGGCGTCTTCTCCCCAGCGTAAGACAAAGCTTATCGGTCTGCTTTCCGCTTTACCATCAAGGTGTAGACCGACAGCCCCAGTTCTCTCCACCACCATCTCTCTCACACCCTCTGATCAAGATTAGTAATGTGTTCTGCTCCTGGCTGCTGGGTCTTTCTCTCCCCTCCCCCCCCTTTTATTGAAATATAACTGACATATAGCACTGTATAAGTTTAAAGTGTACAGCATGACTTGATTTACATATATTGTGAAAGGATTACTACAATAAGTTTAGTTCACCTCTATCACCTCATAGAAAGAAAACAAGGAAAAAATATTTTTTTTCCTTGTGATGAGAAAGAACTCTTAGGATCTACTCTCTTAACAGCATTCAAATAACCAAAGAGCCATGGTGACTATAGTCACCATGTACATTACAGCCCTAGTATACTTACTTATCTTGTAACTGGAAGTGTGTACCTTTTGACCACCTTCATCCAATTCCCCCCCTTCCCCCCCCCCCCAGTAACCACAAATCAGATTTCTTTTTATAGTTTGGGTTTTTCTGGGGTTTGCTTTTGTTTTTTTTAAGATTCCACATATGAGATCATACACTATTTCTTTGTCTTATTTCACTTAACATAGTGCCCTCAAAGTACTTTCATGTTTTCCCAAATGGCAGGATTTCCTTCTTTTTCATGGCTGAATAATATTCCAGTGTGTGTGTGTGTGTGTGTGTGTGTGTGTATAATCTCAAAACTTTATCCATTCATCCACCCATGGACACTTAGGTTGCTTTCATGTCTTGACTAATGTAAATAATGCTATCAACATGGGGTACAGATATCTCTTCGACATAGTTTTTGTTTCCTTTGGTTATATTCTCCAAAGTATGATTGCTGGAGCCTATGGTAGTTCTATTTTTAATGTTTTGAGGAACCTCCATACTGTTTTCCATAGTGGCTGTACCAGTTTACACCTACCAACAGAGCCCAAAGGTTACCTTGTCTCCACATCCTCTCCAGCATTTATCTTTTTGACGATAGCCGTTCTAACAGGTGTGAGGTGATATCTTGTTGTGGTTTTGATTTACATTTCCCTAATGATTAGTGATGTTGAGCACCTTTTCATGTACCCGTTGGCCATTCATACATGTTTGGTAAATGTCTATTCAGGTTCTTTACCCATTTTTAATTGGAATATTTGTTTTCTTGCTATTGAGTTGTATATATTTTTAATATATTTTGGATATTAGCCCCTTATCAGATACATGGTTTGCAAATATTTTTTCCCATTCTGTAGGTTGTCTTTTTGTTTCATTATTTCTTTTGCTGTGAAGAAATAAACTTTTTAGTTTGATGTAGTCCTACTTATTTTTTATTTTGTTGCTTGTGACTTAGGTGTTATATCCAAAAAACCGTTGCCAAGACCCATGTCAAGTAGATTTTTCCTGTTTTCTTTTAGGAGTTTTATGGTTTTTGGTCTTACATTTAAGCCTTTAATCCATTTTGAGTTAATTTTTGTGAGTGGTGTAAAATAGGGATCTAGTGGGCCGGCCGAGTGGCACGTTGGTTAAGAGCTGGCTTGGGACGCCAGAGGGCCCCGTTCGGATCCCACATATGAGGGCCGGTGACACTGCCCTCTACAGCTAAGATGCTGAACAACAGCTCGACCTGGAGCTGGGCTGCCGTGAGTCACCAGCGATGGCGTAGGCTGCCGCCCCTGCTGCAGTGGGTTTCCATGGACTACCGTGAGTGGCCAGCAGCCACAGGGTGCGGCAGTCCAGAAGCCAGCGACTGATCTGCCTCGCCCGGGAAGAGCACAATGATGGTGCCAACTTGGGCCAGTGAAGCAACATCCTCCACAACTAGACTGAAGAACAAAAAAGGACAGCAACTTGTCTGTTCCCCTTCCCCCAATTCCCCAGCACTGTTCCCATCCCCCCAATTCCCCAGCGCTGTTCCCCTCCCCCAATTCCCCAATAAAAATCTTAAAAAAAAAATAGGGATCTAGTTTCATTCTTTTACATGTGGATATCCCGTTTTCTCAGCACCAGTTTTTAAAGATAGTTTTTTCTCCACGAGTGTTCTTGATTCCCTCATCAAATATTAGTTGCTTGTATATGCATAGGTTTATTTCTGGGCTCTCAATTCTGTTCCAAAAACATGTGTCTGGGTTTTTTTTGGTTTTTTTTAAAGATTTTTATTGGGGAATTGGGGGATGGGAACAGCACTGGGGAGTTGGGGGAAGGGGACAGACAAGGTGCTGTCCTTTTGTTCTTCAGTCTAGTTGTGGAGGACGTTGCTTCACTGGCCCAAGTTGGCACCATCATTGCGCTCTTCCTGGGTGAGGCAGATCAGTTGCCGGCTTCTGGACGGCCGCTCGCTGTGGCTGCTGGCTGCTCACTCTGGCTGCTGGCCACACACAGTAGCCTATGGCAGCCCACTGCAGCAGGGGCTGCAGCCTATACCATCGCCGGTGACTCATGGTAGCCCAGCTCCAGGTCGAGCTGTTGTTCAGCATCTTAGCTGTAGAGGGCAGTGTCACCGGCCCTCATATGTGGGATCTGAACCGGGGCCCTCTGGCATCCCAAGCCAGCTCTTAACCAACGCGCCACTTGGCCAGTCCAACATGTGTCTGTTTTTATGCCAGTACCATACTGGTTTGATTATTGTAGCTTTATAATATAGCTTGAAATCAGGAAGTGTGGTGCCTCCCTATTCTTTCTCAGGATTGCTTTGGCTATTCGGAGTCTTTTGTGGTTCCACATAAAATTTAGGATTGCTTTTTTCTATTTCTGTAAGAAATGCCATTGGAATCTTGATAGGGATTACGTTGAATCTATAGGGGACTTTGGGTAGTATGGACATTTTTTTTTTAAAGATTTTATTGGGGAATTGTGGAAGGGGAACAGCCAAGTTGTTCTTCAGTCTTTGTTGTGAAGGGTACAGCTAGCTCAGCTCCAAGTCCAGTCGCCATCTGGCCGCCCGTCAGCAACTCGTGGCAGCTCAGCTCAAGGTGCTGTATTCAATCTTAGTTGAGGGTAAGCATAGCCCACCATCACATGCAGGAGTCAAACCAGCAACCTTGTTGTTAGGAGCATGTGCTCTCACCAAATGAGCCATCCTGCCACCTGTTGGCAGCTCAGCTCGGGTGCAGCTCACTGGCCCATGGGGGAATTGAACCGGTGACCCGGTTCAGAGCTTGCACTCTTAACCAACTGAGCCACTCGTCCGGCCTGGACATTTTAACAATACTAATTCTTCATTCTTTTGATCCATGAACACAGCATACCTATACGTTGATTTGTGCCTTCTTTGATTATTTCTTCCGTGTTTTGTAGTTTTCAGTGTAGAGATGTTTGATCTCTTTAAATTTATTAAGCATTTTATTGTTTTTGAAACTATTGTAAATAGGATTTTTTTTTCCAGATAATTCATTGTTAGTGCTGGGTCATTCTAAAACATGGTTTTGATCGGTTGGTCTGGACTCTCACTGACTCTTCTAGTTTGAAAATTGTGCCTAGAACTCTTGTACTTCTGCTCAGAAAACTTTAAGTGATTCTCCTTGCCCTACCCAGGGAGCAGATCCAGGATTTTGTGGGACTTAATGCAATTCTGGGAGACCTCTTTAAAAAGACAAAAATCACAAAATTGCTAGGGCATTGGAAAGGGCCTGTGCAAGTGAGGGACCCTGAAGCTTAAGGTTCGTTGGTTTCACAGTATGCCCACTTCTGCCTGGTGGTTCTTGAACTTCAGTGTGCTCAAGTATAATCTGAGGGAGCTTGTTAAAATGCAGAGTCTCATAGAGTATGAGAGGATGAAGCCTTAGAATCTTTTTGACAAGTTCTCCAGTGATTCTGCTCCAGTGCGGGTGGCTGTGAGCCTTACAGCCCTAAAGGATAACATTTAATCAAGCTGGAATGCTGAGATCCTTGCCCTCTGACTCCGGTATGCCACTTTTACCTTCCTTCCCATCACCTCCTACTCATCCTTTTTCCTTCTGGCAGTGGTTCTCAAATTTTGGTGAGGATGAGAATCCCCTGTAGAGAGCTCATGAAGTGGCTGGACTCAGACACCTGAGTCTTTGTAGTTTTATCAAGTTCTCAGGTGATTCTGGTACCCACCAAAACTTGAGAGCCACTTGTTAGGCTCTGGTCTAGTCTTTCTCCATCCTTTCCTTGCATGGGCCAGTCCTTGCTCCTGCCTGAAATTTCCCCACCTGGGATGCTCTTCCTCCTTGTCTAATCACTGACCCACAATGAGTTAGTCTTTCCCTTAATCTCGGCTGTATCACTCATCTGAACCTATCACTCATCACACATCCCTCCTTTCACAGGATTGAGTTTTTCTTGTAACTGTTCCGTTTCCTTACTCCTTTTCATGGACTCTTAGTGTTGGGCAGGCCCTCAGACGTCATCTAGTACATCTCCTTCCCTCCCTGAGCAGGGTGGATATGGGGGTGTCACAGACAGAGGAGAGGTACTAAGTACTGAGGACCAGCTTTCCCTCAACCACAGGAGAAGAGACTGCTGGGGGTGACAGGTTCATCCATGAGCGGGACCTGGCCTGGCTGCAGCAGGCAGATGGTGAGTGGCCCTCCCTCCTACCTGTGAACTCCTCTGGGGTGTTAGATCCCCCAGACATGCCTGGCCTCCCCACCTAGGACTCCCTAGAGCGTCTTCCTCACCATACCCACCCTGCCATCTTTTCCTTACATGCCCAGATATTGAGCCTCAGTCTCCTGTTTCTTCCCAGTGGTGGTGGCGGAAGTGACCCAGCCATCCTTGGGCGTCGGCTATGAGCTGGGCCGGGCCGTAGCCCTCAATAAGCGAATCCTGTGCCTGTTCCGCCCGCAGTCTGGCCGAGGTGAGCACTTTAAGCCTTGGATGGCCACTGCCTCCCTCCTCAGCTTTCTGAAGACCCAGCCCAAAGCTCCTTCCTTGGGCGTCTCTGAGTAGTGCCCACCCTCAATAAGGGTTGGGGAAGGGAGCACAGCGGGGGGCGGGGGTAGGGTGGTGGTGGAAGGGAGGCATCCTCACCTTCCTCCACCTGCCCAGTGCTTTCCGCCATGATCCGGGGAGCTGCAGATGGCTCGCAGTTCCAGGTGTGGGACTACGAAGAAGGAGAGGTGGAGGCCATGCTGGATCGATACTTTGAAGCTCATCTTCCCAAGCCGGTGGCTTCCTCCCCTGACCCAACCACCTGACTAGACCCCATTGTATGAAATTCTTCTGATCGCAGACTCTGCTCTGTACCATTCTGGCCTCTTAGCCCCAGTACCAAATTAAAAGCTATGTTTACAATTCTAACTTTATGTCTGTATGTGGTGGGGCAGGGGGCAAGTCCTCAGGAGTATCCTCTTCCCACCCACTTCACTTCAAGATGTAGAGAGACCCTTTAAGTCTGTAGGCCCCAAGAGGAGAATACTTCCTGATGCCTTTAAGCTGCTGCCGGAAATACTCGGCAGCTTAGAGGAAGGCCGACTGTGGGGGTGGCCGTTCCCCCCTCTTCTGACGCTGGGCTGGATCTGGGGCAAGTGGGCAAGTCTGCACCTGGTCCCGTACCAGGTGGCCCTTCCCCTTTATCGCTGAAGTCAAATGGGTCACCTTTGGGCCTTCTCTGACAGAGGAGTCCGGAGGTCTAAAGAAAAACTAAAGAATGAGGAGGGTTGGGTGTGTGTGTCGGGGGGAGTTGAAGAGGGCCTTTGGGGAAGCCGCCCAGCCGCTTCAGAGAAGTCTGTGGAAAAGTTTATTCAGTAAACAGAAGGAGGGAATCACCCCCTCCCACCACCCATGACAGTGACAGTGACAGTGGTCAGGGTGGACTCCCGGCCCCCTCGGCCCCATGGCTCCAGGCACTCACTGCCCCCTGTCCCTCAGTCATAGGGCTCATCCTCCTCTTCCTCGTCACCAAAGAAGAAAGTCTCTTGGTCCAGGTTCTCAGACTCCTCGTCATAGGAGAAGCTGTCGTTGTCCAGCTCCTCATCAAACTCGTCCTGCTGCCACTCAGGCACATCATCCTCATCTTCCTCGTCCTCTTTCTCCTCCTCATCCAGCCCTGAGGAGCCCAGGGGCCTACAGGGAGAGCACCACTTAGCCCCAGAGGAAGCCTGGCATGTCCCGCTCCCCCTCCGTGGCTCTGCCCACCCTACTCACTGATTGCTGGGCACGTTGGACCGTTTCGCCTCCTGGGCCTCTAACGATGGACTCTGGAGACCAACCCGGAAATCCTGGCAAGGAGACGGGAGGATGTGGGGAGGAGAGTAGAGGCCACTGGGTCTGTGCCCAGCATTCCTTCAACCGGTGTTCTCTGAGGGCCTACTAGGTGCTATGCCCCTGGCAGGAATGCTCCCACCTGCTCTCCCTCCCTCCCTCACCACAGCACCTCACCAACCACTGCACTGGGTAATGTAACTCAGAGGTGGTCTCCAGGGACATGGGACACAATGATGAGGCACACCAGCCCTGTGCTTCAGGAGCTTACAGTGTATGTACGTGTCTTCTGCCCAAGTCACTCACCAGTGCGTAAGCTCCCTAAAGACAGGACTCATAGTTTAGACTCAACATGAGAACCGGAAACAACTTCAGAGATCCCTTACTCCAGTGGACCCCAAGCCCCTGGCCCCTACTCCTGGTATTCTGAATCCACATCTGGGAGTTATGGCGGAAAAGTTCCCAGATGATTCTGATGAGCAAGCATCTGACCAAATACCCTTGATCTGGACTAACTCCCTTATCTTGTGGGGACTGCGGTTAGGTGGCAGGTCCAACAGCATCCAGCAGGCTGGCTTAGAAGCTGGGACACACTCAGGCCTCCGAACATTCCTGCACCCTCACTGCCTTTTCTCTTGGATGCCCCCGGGGCAGGGGCTGTGCTGGGCACGGGCGGTCCGACGCCGGGGGAGCATACCTGGGTGGAAAGCTGCAGGATGGCGAGCAGCCTTTCCTGGATCCTCCGGAGCAGCTCCAGGCCCGTGCTGAGGCTGTCGGCCCGCAGGAGGCGCAAGGATGAGGCCAGGTCTCTGCACCGCAGCAGGGTCTCCTCTGAGGAGGGGACAAGACACAGGGGCTCCCTCCCTTCTTTCATCCCTTCCACTCCTTCCTTCAACAAACATCTACCAAGTTCTACCAATGTCTACCAGGCCAAGCTCTAACCACTCATTCTCGTGGGGCTTACGCTCTAATGGTGGGGACAGATCGTAATGAAATCAAAGGCCCGTGAGGATCTGTGCCCTTCGGCACTTACAGCATGTACCGTATCCTTCATACCGGAATTTCAAAAGACCAGTGGTGATGAAGCTATGAAGAATAGGAAGAGGAAGTGGGCAGAGGGAAGATGGGGAGCTGGGGTGGGGACACTGTTTCGTCCACCTGCTTGTCTGTTGGAATGGGGTGCACCGAGGGGACAGGTGGGCGGGAGAGAGGGCTGAGCAGGCGGGGGCCGGGCCTCACCGAGGAGGATCTGCAGGGCATTGGTGTGCAGCTCTAGGATCTCAGTCTGCTGCTCCACCATGTCTATGTGCTCCGTGTCCTGGTTGTAGAAGCTGTACACGCAGGCATAGGCCAGCACCTAGGGGAGCCCCAGTCAGGCTCCTCCCCACTGAGGCCTGGCACCTTCCCTCCCACCTGCTTCCTCATCCCCCAATCCAGGCAGGTTAGAGGAAAGCGGCCGGGCCCACTGCACCCTCTGACATACCCCTCTCCTCCCCCTACCCCACCCGCCACCACCTTTCGAGCCTGCTCAAGTCCCCGGCAGGCATCACTGAGGAAAGTGAAGGACTTGGGTGGGGGCACATCGTGGATGGCGGCTACACGATTCCGTAAGTTCACAGCAAATTCCTATGCAGAGGGAGGCAGGTCAGTGATCAGCGCGGGCACTGCAGCCCCACCGTCAGAACAGCACCGTCTAATTCGGACCTCTGGCCCCTCTCCAGCCATCCCTTCCCTCCACCCCCGCCCCCGACCTTCGACCAACCCAACTCTTTCCTCCCTGCTCACCCGGGCCTGGTGATGGAAAGTGCATCTCTCATTATAGTCCTGAAACCTCTTCTCTTGACGAGCTGCCTTGCTTACCTGTAAGGACATGTTGAGAGGGCTGCTGGGCTTTGTTGGGACAGAATGGGGTTCATCAGACTAGCTACCAGTCACAGAGGCCTTTCAACACTACCCTGATTTTTTCATTTAATCCTCAGGACTCTGTGAGGGAGGTCATATTATTAGCCCCTTTTACAGATGAGGATGCTGAGGTGTGGACAAGTAAACTGGCCCAAAGCCACACACTAGGTGGTGGACCAGGCTCTGACTTCGAGTCCTTGTTCTTCTCCGCTCTGCCCTGCTGCCCTGAGAATGCCCAGCTCGCCCCAGCCCACCTGGGTATGCGAAGTCCTACTCTGGGGCTAAAGATTCCCATGTACAGACCTCCCGGCACCTGTAGGCCTAGGTGGCTTCTGCCTTCTCCCCACTGAGCCTTTCTCTCAACAGCTGTTCGGCTGCTCTGGACACAGAGCCCTCTGCCCAGGACCTGGCCACAGCGTCCCATCCTGCCTGCCCTTGAGCCTCCACCCTTCTCCCGGTGCCGGCCCCTTACCATGGCAGAGCAGTTGTAATAGTCTTTGTGATTTGGCTTCCAGGACTTGAGGCAGCGCCAGCAGAATCCGTGGTTGCATTTGGCACAGGTCATGCTATGGAAGAAGCTAGCTGGTCAGAGGGCTCCTGCCTCTGGCCAGGGCCACAGCAGGAATGCCAGGGGCCTGAAGGCACCTCTGAAGATGCCCCTGGACCCTTCAGTAGTAAGTCACTGCTGAATGCACCCTTGCTTCTGAATTCCCCCGTACAGTGAAGGAGACTTAAAAGTGGGGGAAGGAACATAAGATCCAGGAACCGCTCTGGAGGGTGCCAAGAAAGGGTGGCTGAGTAACTGCCCTTGTTGCTCGGCTTTCCAGTAAGTCCCGTTCCCTGCTATCAGGCCCCCTACCCTCTCCCTTGCCTGCTGACTCCCCCGGGGCCCTCTTCTTACTGCAGACACCCCTCGTTCTTCTCGATGGGAGCCTGACAGCTGGGGCAGCGCTTAGAGATGAGCTTGGCCAGGTGCTTGCTCTGGGCCTCCACACTCATGCCATCATAGTAGCCGCCATCATCGACCCACTGAGACATGTGGCCACAGCTGGCAGGGTAGTGTGCCTAGAGTAGGAGGGGGCGGTGAGGACACAGCTGAGCCCTTACTGAGGGCAGCTCTGCTGGGTTTTGTGGTGGGGAGGAGGCCCCATTTGGAGGACTCAGGAGGAGAGACAGAGCTCAACTGGGTGGCAGAGGATGAGGACAAGGCAAAATCTGTGTGTGTGTGGCAGGAAAGGGTGTGGATCCTGGCTCAGCATCAGAGCGGGGTTGGGCGCTCACCTCAGGGAAGCTACAGTTGAAGCAGGAGGCCCAACCACACTTGGAGCAGGTGGTTCCGCAGCCCAGGCCCTGGCGACACAGGATGCGGTCGCAGCCCTGGGGGTTGGTGCACCAGGTCAGGTTGGAGCAGCTTTCCACGTAGCCACGCAGGAGGGCCTTCTCGTACTATGGGATACAGGTGCCACCAGGTGAGGGCCTGGCTCGCCAGGATGCCACCCCTTCAGGACCTCCAGCACCCCGCATGCCAGTCCGCTCCCTGGGGCCTGCCCGTCTGCCTGTGCACCGAGCCTCTCTCAAAGGAGGGGATACCTTGGAGATGACCTCTGGCGAGGAGACGATGGCACGAATGAAGGCTCCAGTGGGCTGGGCAGGGCAGTCGGCAATGGGGCAGGTGCAATTCAGCACAAGGTTCTGCTCGATTCGCATCGTTAGATACTCATTCCAGCAAGACTGGGAGGGAACGGAGGGGCCGCTCAGGGACAGTGCAGGAGCAGCACAAGGAGGTGGTGTCCTGGGCAGTAATCTAGCGCCCCTCCCCTCCCCGACGACAAGGCCAGAGACAAGCCTGCTTCTCCATTAACCTCAAAACTGACCCTAACCTTTCTGGTTTCCATAAATTTTCCTGGATTGGCCCAAATTACAGTTGTCTTTGAGGATGTGTGGGCCAGGATAGCAGCCTAATTGTAATTATTGTTGGGCTTGATGTGGAGGGAGTGGGTAAAGAGAATCAAGGAGGGGGAGGAGGAGGGGCAGAGGGAGGAAGAAGAGAAGGAGAAAGATTCAAGCTCTAAGACAGAATTGGAGAGAGCAAGAAGGTCAGAGAGAAAGGAGGCCTGGGAGAGGGGTCCCCCTTTCCCCACTGGTGGCTGACCTTGGACACTGCAAACCCAGTTTTGGGCTCTCCTCCTGATTCCATTTGCTCACCTCCATGCCTGTCTTGAGGCTCCTGTGCCCCCAGACCCAGACTTGCCCACTGCATCTCCCAGATCCTGATCAACGGCAGTCCCAGGGTCGGAACCTTGGCATCTTGTAAATCCTGTCCTGTGCCCACAGCACTGCCCCACCCTACACCAGGCCATTATCCTCTCCACCCCTAAACTGCTGCAGGAGCCGGTCCTGATAAATGGTCTTCCTACGCCCATCTCTCCCCATCACATCTACTTGGCTTATGCATGATCAGCAGCCTGAGCCTCCTAAAATACCTTTACATTAACAGCCCCTTCCCTCACACTGCCAGCGGCCGAGCTTTCCAAAATGATGCATCTAACCCCCAGGAGACAACATGTATCAGTGGTATCAAAGCTCCAGCATAAATGGGAAGCATTTTACTGGACTATTTTTACTCAGAGGAAAGTACTATACAAAACACAACAAACCTGAGCCAGCCGAGTGGCTCAGTTGGTTAACAGCTGGCTTAAAAGTGCGAGCTCTGAGCAACAGCGGTTCCAGTCCTGGCATGAGCTGAGCTGCCAACAGGTGGCAGGAATGGCTCAGCTAAAAAAAACAAAACAAAACAAAACAAAAAAACAAACCCCTTTTTATAGTGAAACAAACCCAGATAAATTGGGAAGTTGGATGCAAAATTCCTGCCTCTCTGAGATAAAACGGAGGAAGTTTCTCCAAAATCAGACCACACCTTTGCAGGCACACAGGCACAGCAGGTTTCCTCCCAGCCACAGAGGACAAAGGTCCGCTGACGCCTCTGTCTGGTGCAGCCCCATTCCCCTAAGGAGACCCTCTGCTTTGGGCTTGCTCTTGGTTCATGCTCTTCCCAGTGCCCAGCCCAAGAAAGGCGCTCTCCAGCCCATGCTCTGCCCTCTGCTAATCCCGCCTGCCACTCAGGGCTCATCCTGGGAAGCTGCCTCCAATTGCTCCAGACCCCAGGATTTCCCTGCTCTGAGTTCTCCTGCATTTCATTTATGTCACTCAGCTGTGACTTATTCATAGGCTCCTCCTTGGTTGGGACTTGTTCAAGTAACCTGTTTTTCTCTATGGCATTTTTAGGTTCCCTGTTTCCACATCTGTACAGGGTGGGGGTGCCCAAAGCTCAGCACTTGGGCCTGCTTCTTTCTCCCTGAGTGATACCAGCCAGGCCTCTCCACTTAATTCTGAATTCAAAAACCCACTGTCCTGGGGCGGCCAGTTAGCTCAGTTGGCTAGGGTGCAGTGCTCATAACACCAAGGTTGCCGGTTCAATCCCTGCATGGGCCACTGAGCTGTGCCCTCCACAACTAGATTGAAAACAACTACTTGACTTGGAGGTGATGGGTCCTGTAAAAACACACTGGGGCCAGCCGAGTGTCTTAGTTGGTTAAGAGCTTGCTCAAGAGTGTGAGCTCTAAGCAACAGGGTTACCGGTTCGATTCCCGGCCCAAGCTGAGCTGCCACTGAGCTGCCAACAGGTGGCCGGATGGCTCAGCTAAAAAAAAAAAAAAAAGAAAGAAAAGAAAAACACACTGTTCCCCAATAAAAAAAATTTTTTTAAACCAACAAAACCCCACTGTCCACTTGCCAGTCCCACAAAGATGTCCAACAATAAGCTCAAACTTCATGGCCATAAAAGACTGAATTTCCCCTCAAAAATCTGCTCTCCACCCCTAGCCCCAGCCCCGGTAAAAGATGACACATTCCATCTACCCAGATGCTCAGATTGAAAACCCAGGGATCATCCTCCACTCCCTAGTCCTAAACTCCCCGTCTAATCCCCAAGCCCTGTCAGCTCCACCTGCAAATGTCGCCAAACCCTCCAGTCCTCGCTTCCCCACTGTCCCTAGGCCAACCGCTTTCTCTTCTTGCCTCTTTGTACCACAGGCTCCAAAAGGGTGTCCCTGCTTCCACTCTTGTTCGTCCAAGCCTTTTCTCCACACAAAACAATCCTTTCAAAAATGTAAATCAGATCATATCACTCCCCTGCTTAAAATCCACCATGACTTCCTCGAAAGTAAAACCCATTATCTGCCAATCCTGACCCAACTGGGCCCCTGTCCACCTCCCGGATCTCCTCTCCTCCTGCTGTCCCGTGGCTTTGCTGTGTTCACTCTGGCTCTTCCTGCTGTCCACCACACTCTCCTCCCAGATGTTCACCTCCTCGGACTGGCCTTACCCAACCTTTCCAGCTGAAATCCCTGACAAGCCCCACAGCCCAATCCAAACCGCAGTCACTTCCTACAACATGACCCCAGGGTATTCTTCTCCCTGCACTTATCATAACAGTGTGGAGGGAGGGCCCTGGAGTGAGACTGCCAAAATCCAACCCTGACCTTGGGCAAATTCCTCTTCCTCCCAGTGCCTCCATCTGTACTCTGTAAAAGGGGATGGTAAGAATACCTATCTCCTTGAAGGAGGATGGGACTTAAGCGAGATAATGCGTGTAAAACAGCACAATGGCCCAGAGCGAGTCCCCATAACTATTAGCTGCTGTTAGGAAGAGAACACAGGTCATTTCTTACTCTGACTTTCCCACGCCCTCATTCTGCACCCAAGGCTATGCACACAGTAAGTCCATGACAAATATTAATTGAATGAAAAAAATGCAAGTGTCAAGGAAATAAGTAAGAAGCTGGGGGGAAAAACGAGCGTAGGCAGCTTTGTGAGAAGAGAAACCTGAAGCGGAGCAAAAGGGAACCAGGAGAAGTACCGGTTCACACGCATGCAGTGCACAAGTCCGGGATCGCCCACCCCCAGGAGCCGCTGTTGCGAGAGGCAGCTAGAATTCATGGCAACAAGGGCGCTCACCCTGTACAGATGATGGATGCAGGCTTGGCACCAGTTCTAAGAGCTGTGAGGCAGGGAACATCAGACACTCAGCACTCTGGTTCGGGGTCCTCAGCCCCCTCCTCCCTGCCTTTGAAGACTAAGTACTCACTCCCTGACCTGCAGCCTGCAGCCGTCTCTGCTTCAGCTTTACAGCAGCGGGCTTGGCCTTCCCAAAAGTCCCTTCCGCTTTTGTGCTATTTTCTGGTTTACAACATTTCTTTCTATTTTTGTATTAAGTGAGAGTATATACAAAAGAAGTGATGATGTTCTGAGAGAAAGAGACTTGAATGGTGATAAGGAAACCATAAGCTATAGTCATCACCAATTTAATAACACTTCCCATTTACAAAGTGCCTTAATGTATACATGTATACTGTGTGCGTACGTGTGTGTGTACCACTTGACTGAACATTGGAATCATCTGAGGAGCTTTTAAAGCTCCAGGTACCTGGGTTTCTGATTTACTTAGCCTGGGGTATAGTATGAGGATGAGGATTTTTAAAGGCTGCCAGTGATTATATATAATATGCAAATTAAGTTTGAGAACCGCTGATGTATATATCCTAACCACCACCCTTCACAATGTCCAGGCAGATGACAAAACTTGTTCAAGAGGGACGGGGAGCCTTGCCCAGCATTGCCCAGGGCAGGAAATGGCGGCGTTGGGGCTGGAACCCGTAGTTCCCAGGGAATTATGTTCGAGCAGAAAGCCAGGGCAGGAGGACGGCTGGCGGGACTCACCTTGCAGCAGTAGTGCATGCAGCAGAGAGAGGGCAACTCAGCGTCAGGCTCCAGAGGGCTGACACAGACAGGGCAGTGGTCGGGGCGTGCAGAGGCGGCCTGGGCCTCGGACACACACAGCCCAGCCTCCAGCAGAAGTGGCTCGGGATTATCACTGTAGCTCTGCAGCAGCTGTTCGGCCCCCCAGTGGGAGTGAGCCAAAAGGTGCTGAGCCACATCTGGCTCTAGGTTCAGCGTCTCCTGCACCTGCCCCACGGTCTGCTCCATCAACCCCTCTACCTCCCGGGGGCTCATGGTGTGGCCTGCAGGCAGCTGAAGAGACGCCAGGGCGGCCACAGCTTCTGGGCTTGTGGGGAGAGAAGAGGCAGCGGTCAGTCTCCCTGCCCTGCTTATCCAACCTACTAACTGAGCCCCAACGTGGCCCCCAGCTCCCACCTGCACACCCCTGCTCATGCGTGTTTAACTAGCTTGAGGACAACCACCCAAACCAACTGTCAGAGAAGGGCCCTTCATAGAAGCATCTGTAGGGGTAGGGGTGGGACTGGCTGTTGCAGTGATTCAGGGCACTACAGGAATCCAGCAGGCAGGGGTCAGGATGCTAACTGACCTACAATGGATGGGACAGTCCCACTGCAGGTCTCACCCAAAATGCTACTAGCATGTCTGGTGAGAACGGGTGGTCCACAGCCTTACTACTCAAAGTGTGGTTTGGGGACCAGCAGTAGGTATCACAGGGAGCTGTGCTGAATCAGGATCTGCATTTTAATAAGATCCCCAGGTGATGTTATGCATGTGAATGTTGGAGAAAGATTACTCTAGAGAGCGCACTTTACACCTAATGCAAACAGCAGGCATCAAAGCAGTGCCTTGGATCCAATGCAAAAAGCTTTAGTGGTGCCAACTAATTAGGGGACTCCTATGGCAAATTCTTTTATAGAACAAGCTTCCCCCAAACTAGAGTTTGTATATTTCACTGAGCAGAGTGCATCGTTAGCACTCAATACATATGGCAGAATATTTCGCATTTGCTCAGAATGAGAGAGATATATAAAGGAGTTTACATGTCTGGATCCCTTGCCTAAGGGCTGGCTCCAGGAGGATGGGGACAGCAAGGCCCTTGACTAGGAAGGAAAAGAAGGGGGTGACGGCTCTGGGAGGGGGAAGGAGGACAATCAAAATGGGTAAAATAACAGGGAGAGGGAAAATGGGGTTAGACAAAGAAACAAAGTATTTCTCCACAAGGGAGCCTGGCTTTGGCACTCCAAGCCCTCCCAGGTTACTGCAGGGCCATCTGTCACAGGGCGCCCATCCCTGCCTACTGGCTTCGAGCACATGCAGCAGGGGGTTGAGGCTGGGGGTGGCTACCTAGGCTTGGAGGTCTCCGTGGTCTGGTTGCCACAGAAGGGGACCTCTGCCTGACCCCGGCAGGGCCCCATGGGCTCTGGGGCGGCATACATCAGGATCTGGGGCCAGTCATCACGCCGTTTCACATAGCCCTGACCCAGGAGGTGCAGGATGCAAGAGAGGACATCGGTACTGCTACAGGCCACGCCCCCAGCAACAGTGCGGCCCAGGCTTCCAGGGGGGTTTGGACCCTTCTGCCAGGCCTCGAGTACCTGGATGGGAGGAGAGAAAACAGGCAGGCCCCTTTTACCTACAGGAGCCAGTCTGCCTGGGTTCAATGCCCAGCCCTGTCGCTTACTAGCTGTGCCACTATGGATAAGTTACTCTCTCATGCCTCATGTTTCTTATCTGTCAAATGGAGATGATGATGATGATGATGATGATGATAATAATAATAATACCACCCCCTATCTCACAGAATTGTGCGGATTAATGACTCCATAATGCAAACTCTTAGATTCAAGGCCTGACACATAGTAAACACTCATGTCTCGTCTCTGCCTTCCATCTAACTACCCCGTCAGGAATAGGAAACCCAGACAGAAATGTTACCCTACAAGGTATCATACGGAGAGAGTTTACCTTCCCTTATAGTGACCCCTGGCTCCAACCCCCAACCCCAAGCA
Source organism: Hipposideros armiger (assembly GCF_001890085.2). Classification (NCBI taxonomy): domain Eukaryota; kingdom Metazoa; phylum Chordata; class Mammalia; order Chiroptera; family Hipposideridae; genus Hipposideros; species Hipposideros armiger. The sequence continues at coordinate 3,130,843 of NW_017731422.1, forward strand.
TGACTCCCTCCCTTCCTCTCTCCCTCCCCTAATTTCACAGTCCCCTCTCTGCCTACCAGACAAACCAGCTGATCAATATGGAGGCCCTTTTCCCCATGAGCTTTGAGAATACGGACAAGAAGACAGCTCAGGAGGTTTCTCTTCTGTTCAAGGGTTCGGCCCTCATCCTTCTCTACATTCAGGTACGTCTGGGGAGGTATCAGCCACCGGGTCTCCCCACAGGGCTGCAGCCTGGGCTCACGAAGCCGCAGTACACCTGGAACGCACCTCCAGTCAGTACCCGAGAAGGGGGAGGGGACCCCATTCTCATTCCATACTACACTACCCGCCCCACTCCGAGAGCCCCACCCTCTATGAGCAGAGTCTCAGGTCAGCCCCCATGGACCTACCCCCATGTGGAAAGTCCTGACCCTCATGCAGGGTCAAAGGGCCATTCTCAGAGGTGAGGGGCAGAAGTGCCTGGCGCAGTAGCTCTGGGGTGAGGTCTGAATTCTTTAGCAAGGTTTCTACTGACACCTCCTGGTGAAGAGCAACAGGGCCAGTCAGAAAGAGATGGTCAAGGGAAAGGAAAATAAGAGGGAAGAAAGAATGCAAGTAGGAACAGAGTTTAGGAGAACAGTGACAGACAACAGAAGACAGAGAGAGGCTGAGGAGCTAAGGCACCTCTGTCTGATTGAAATTCAACAGCAGCCACATCTGCACGGTGGACACATGCAGGGTCTGGTCCCCAAACTGCAACTCAGCCCGGCCAAGCCATGTCCACTGCAGTCGCCGATGTGGTCCCATGTCCAGGACTGGATGGTTCTGACCTGGGAAAGTGTCGAGGAGAAGGGAAGAGACAGAGCAGGGGAAACAGGGAGTTAGGGGTTCGGGCGAGGGTGTCCCATTAGTTAAGGTCTGTTCCTACTAGTCTGTGGGGAGGAGGGCCTCAGCATTTACAGACATAGAAGTACCTTGTCAAGATTCCAGAGCTCAGCCCCCTCTGTGCTGCCCCTGGCAAGCCACAGGTATCTGGGAGCCAACCCCATGCCTGGCCCCGTGCCAGGTAGGCTCCATGGAAGACACACCAGAGACCCCCGAGTTTTGCCCCTCCTTAAGGAGCTGACAGTTTTAAAGACCCATTAGGCTGGGTTTCTTCCTCCTCCTGTATCACAGTTCCCACAAGGTGAGCCTGGGATGTTTGCTCAGACTAGAAAGCAAGGACCCTGTCAAAGGGAGAGCATCAAAAGGAGCCAGAGGTACTCTCTAAGCCAAAAATGGGACAATTTGAACATCAAAAAAATAACACCTGCGATGGATTGAAACACATGAAATATTTTAAAAATCCATGAGTTTATAATGAGATATATTTTTAAAAGATCTCATTGGTCGTCTTGGAGGTTGATAGAGAACCAACACATTATTTTGAAAACTGGTCCAAAATAAAGGGGAGGAGAAAAGAATCAAGCCTTTCCTGTATCAACTGTAATCCAGGGTAACTAAAAAGTAGATGAGAGGAAGTTTCTCTTTATAAAGCATTCCAGCTAATACATGAAGAAGGAATGACAAAACGAGAATATCACTAGTTCGTAACCCCTAATAAAATGATAGACCCTTATAAGCAATGATAATGAATGACTGCATAGTGAAAAGCTAATGGGAAACTAGATATAATGTGTACATCAGACTGACAAGACTGAAATCCATTGATCCATCTTACCATCAATCACAAAGAAAGACAGCTAGACGTAACACACCTCCTGGAAGAAGTACACGATACCACCTAGGAAGTATTCTTGCCCAAGAAATCAAACCCAAATCTGAATAAGCTTCTATGACTAAATATCAGTTTTCAGGAAATAAAGGTGACAGAGGAACATGCTAGAGGACACAATGTGGATATAATCAGCAAACTCCAGCCTGTCAACAACTCTGTTTGGCAAACAACCCAGTTTCCTCCATTAACAATTGCAGGGCTGGGGGAGGAGGGGTTGGGAGCGGGGAGGCGGGATCCTACAGATTAAGGGAGATGAAAGATGTTAACTAAATGCAATGTGTGGGCTTTGTTTGGATCCTCAATAAATAAAAACACTAATGTTAAAAACATGAGATAATTAGGGAAATATGAACACTGTATATTTGATATTAGAAACTATTAACTTCTAAAGGTTTGATAATTGTAGTGTCCTTGCTGTTTAAAAAGAGTGTCTTTATCTTTTAAATTTAAAGGCTGGGGAAAATGGATGGGAATATATAAATGTACCCATGAAACAAGATAGGCCATGAATTGATATACTGGAGTTTATCTATTAATCTACTGCTGGTATTTATCTATTGTGTCTACTTTCCTGTACGTCTGAAATTTATCATACAAATATTTTTAAATGAGGGTGAAAATAAGCCATTCTCAAACAAAAACTAATAATGTTTTCCACCAATACCCTCTCAAGAGAGAGACTTTAAAGGGTGGACTTTAGGGAAAAAACTGAATTCAAAAAGAAGGATCAAGATGCAAAAGGAATGTTGACTAAAGCAACTGGTATGGCAAATCTAAACATCAGCTGAATAAAACAATAACAACAATGACTAAAAATAGATAATTCTAAAATACTGAACAACAGTAACAAGCAAGATGGAAGTCAGAATTGGAATTAAGATTTTCTATGGTCCTTTTATTGCTCAGAAAGGTGGGAAGTGATATTATTAACAAGTCAAACACATAGGTTAAAAATATAAAGGTAATCAACTATAGAAAGAGAATGCATCACTTCCAAAACTGAGAGAGACAAAAAGGAATTTAAAAAAAAAAATCAATCCAAAAGAAGAAGAAAAAAAAGCACAAAAACCCAGGGTAGAATCATATCTATAAAGGTATTCAATTTATTATTCTTCTTTTAACTGTACATGTTTTATATATTTTGTATATAAGAAATAACTAAAAATTTTAAATATAAGGGTAAGCTAAAACACAAAATAAAGGATTAAAATAAAAGCCAAATGTATCCTTATGCATAGTAATTGTAAGTAGGCTAAAACGACAACTAAAAAAGAGAGATGGTTAGGCTGAATACAAAACAAATTTTAGGTATTTACAAGACACATGCCTAAATATAAGAATATGGCAAAGTTAAAAGTAAATTGATACTAGGGGAAATTCTGATGAAAGTAGAATATTGGCATGGTTTTAAAGTATCTGCCCCGACAGACTACTTATAAATAGTAGCAAGGGTCAAAATATTAACTATACAGTGGAGAAATCAAACCACCTCTTGACCAGGTTATCAAAATGAACAACACAAAAGGGGGACAGATGGAAATTATGTGCTTCCAAATGTAATACCTGGAGAAGCGCATGACATCGCTTACTTAGTATTCTGGCTGGGAAAGCATAACCTAAATCTAATCACGAGGAAATATCCTACAAATTTAAAATGAGAAACTATTTAGAAAATTTAAAAGGACTGTATTCTCCAAAAATGTCAGTATCATAAAAGACAAAGGCTGAGGAATTGTTCCAGATTAAAGGAGACTAGAAACATGACAACTAAATATAACGGGTGATCCTAGACTGGGTCTTCAGTCCTAGACTGAAAAAAAAAAAAAAGAGAGAAGATATTATGGAGTCAACTAACAAAACTGAAATACGGGAAGTAGCTTCAAGTATAAACCAATGGTAAATTTTTGAAATTGATAAATTAATTGTCGTTATGTAAGAGAATACCTTTATTCTTAGGAAATATGTGTTAAAGTATTTAGGGGCAAAGGGCCAGCATATATGTAACTCACTCTCAATTGTGCAAGGGGAAAAAGTGTGTGTGTGCGCATGTATATGTACACATATAGACATATACACACATATATACATGTATATATATATACATATATATATATATATACATATATATATATACATATATATATATATATATACACACACACACACACACATTTATATAAATGCATATACAAAAAGAGCAAATGATAAAAGCAAAATGGGAAAAATGTTAACAAGATGTAAACTTGGATAGAGTATGTGGGTGTTCTTTGTATTAATCTTACAATTTTTCTGTAAATTGGAAATTATTTCCAAATAAAAAAAATTTTAAGTAAAACTATAACTGAATTGTACACTTAAAGTGATAATGGAAAATTCTGTTATTCATATTTTACCACAATAAAAGAGAACTAAAAGGTTTATGAATCCAAACAAAAAGTAACAGGATAGAAAAAGATATACTAGAAAGAGAGCTGGTATATTATTACTACCAGATAAAAATAGACTTTAAGAGCTTTACTCAAAAGAAGGTCACTTCATAATAATTAACCATGAAGATTCTAAACCTGCATAGTTCACTGTGGTTGCCACTAGCCACATGTGGCTATTTAAATTTAAACTGGTTAAAGTAAATCAAATTAAATATTCAGTTCCTCAGTTGAACTAGTCACATTTCAAATATTCAATAGCCACAAATGGCTATCATATTGAACAGAGCAGAAAAGAACTTTTCCATCATTGCAAAAAGTTCTATTGGACAGCACTGTTAAATGATTTTTAAAGTTGTATGTAAAAACAGTCAAAAATATATAAAGCAAAATGTATGTAATTAGAAGTTTAAAAATCCACTATTATAAAGGTAGATTTTAACACACCTCTATCAGTAATAGATCAAACAAAGAAAAATAAGTAAGGTTTACAGAAGATTTGAACAATATAATTAACAAGGTCAATTTCGTGAAATATGTAGAATCCTGTACCCAGCAGTTGAGAAATATACATTCTTCTTAATAACGCATAGAACACTAATAAAATTTGACCATCTACTTGGCCATAAAGGAAGTCTCAATAAATTGCAAAGATTCAGAATCACAGAAACAGTATTCTTTGGCCACAATGGAATGAAGGTTGAAATCTAAAACAAAAAGATAACTAAACAACTGAAACAAAATTTGCCTGAAAATTTTAAAATCTACTTCTAAAAAACAAATATATCAAAGAAGAAATAATAATGGAAATTAGAAAATTATTTGAACTAAACAATAATAAAAATACTACATAATAAATATTATTCTACATCCCAAATGTCTATCAGCAGCAGAAAGGATAAATATATTCCTACCATGGGATATGACTCAGCAATACAAAAGAACAAAGTAATGATACTAGTGACAACCTGGATCACTCCACAGACATGAGTTTGAATGTAGGAAATCAGACACAGCAGAATACATACTCTATGATTCCATTCACATGATGTTCAAATACAGGCAAACATCTGTGGTGACAAAGGGGAGAATAATGGTTTCTCTTAGAAGAAGATACTGACTAGAAAGGGAACTTGAAGAAGGAAGGCTTTGGGCGTGCATCTTGATCTGTGGGGTGGTTACGAGAGTGCATATGAATATAAAATTCATTAATCATAATTAACATTGGTGTTCTTTACTGAACACTAATTATACCTCAATTTTTAAAAAAATCTAAAAAATCAACCCAAAAATCTTACAGGATGCAGCTATAACAATACTATGAGGGAAATAAATAGCCTTAAATACTTTTATTTAGAAAGAAGTCTGAAAAGACTAAGCATGCAACTTGAAGTTAGAAAAAGAAAAACAGAATAAATTCAGACAAAGTTGACGGAAATAGTATGAGATAAGTTAATGACAATCTAACCCACACTTTTTCCCCTCCCTCAGGAGACTGTTGTCGCTAGAGACTACGCTTCTTTATATCTACGCATTCATTACTCTCCTCCTCCTCTCTTGCCACCCCAAATCTCACCCCGATCTCCAATTGCCTGTCCCTATCTCCTCACTCTGGCTGTAGAAATTGGAGAAGCGGTCAAGGGCATCACAGAACTCTGTGGGAAGGCACTTTCTGGGATGGTACAGGTAGCAGAGTGGTGAGACTGGCCAGCAGCGCGGTGACAGGACCAGTATAGAAACAGTTGGACTTGGATCTTCGATAAACAGTTCTTTCTCAGCCTCCTCTTCCTGCTCTTCCTCCTGAGAGATACAAGGATTTCAAGGGCTCCCTTCTTGGGTCTAGTCTTCTCTTGCTCTCCTAGTCTCCCACTCTTTTCCCTTGCTCTTTTTACCTCCTCTTCTTCCAGGCCTTCTTCTTCCTCACTCTGCTGCTCTAAGAGCAGCTTGTCAAGCTGCTGGAGCTGGTAGATGTGGAACTGGCGCTGCAGCTTCTCGGAGGTGCTCAGACTCCGCAGCATCTGCTGGGGGAGGCGGTTGGGGAAGCAGGGGCCGATCTGCTCCAGCACGGCCCCCTCCAGCCAGCTCGAGCCCAGGCTCAGCAGACGGTCCGCCATGTAGTGCCTGCAGCACACACGGCCCGGGCCGAGCCTCAGTGTGGGCACTCGGCATGGCCCGGCCTCCCGCTCCAGGACGTAGGTCCCTCTGTTGCAGCCCGCCTGAGTCACAGGCCCCACCTCACCCCTTTCCACCAATGCCATGGCCATCTCTGGATCTCTAACCTCCCCCACCTCCTCCCTCATCTCATCTTCCCTCTGACACTCAAATCTTCGCCCTCTCTTGACCCCAGGCCTCTTACCCCTACCTCCCCAGGTCTGCACTCACTGGTAGAAGTGCTCAAAAGTAGTGGCGAGCTCTAGGCCAGACAGGACCATGATGGGCTCCAGGTGCCGCTGAAGCTGCCCCTGCATTTCCATTCCAGCGGCCCCACCAATCAGGCGGCCCTGGATCTGTTGGTCGATGTGCCTGGCAAACTGCTCACTCATCTGGGGCAATGGAAAGGGCACCAGTGAACCATGAACAGCGGGTGGAGGAGAGTGGGGAGTGGAAGGATAAAGGGCAGAAGGAGATGAGCCCACAGCCCGCTGACTGGGAAGCTGGTGGTACTCACATGCGTGGCGGTGAGGAAGGACTGCTGCAGCAAGGCGCCCGAGAAGCCACTGCGCAGGGCCAGCGTGAAGGCTGCCCGGGGCCCGAAGAGCTCTGAGCCTGCTCTCTGCAAGTGCTCATAGAGTGTACAGTAACGAGGCACAAAGTCTGGGGCCCTCCAGGCTGCAGCCAGGAACCTGCTGACCTGAGGAGAAAGGGCAAGAAATAAAAGCAAGTCCCAGGATGTGGACAGCCTAGCAGAAGGCCCCACCCCCCACCCCCAGAGTTCAGCGTCCTTCTGCCCACCTGCTCCTGTACCACGCTCAGCCAGCACTGCGTGAGGTTCCTCAGGCTGCTGCTTGGAAGAACTGGTGAAGGCCCAGGGCTCTGATCCCGACCCTTCCCGATCTTGTTGACTGTGGAGACAGAGGGCAAAGGGAGGGGTTTCATCTTGGCCCCTGGGTGAGTCCTGGGGTCTTGGGTACTGACCCCTGGAAATGCCCATAACAACGCAGCATGGAAGAGTCAAATCCTGGAGGGGAGGAGCCAGGTATCACCACTGCCCCGGTTCTTAGCTCAACAGGCCACGGCTGGAACTTACCGGGTCCAGTAGATGGCTCAGGAGAAAGCCCAGGAGGCGGCTCCACGTGCACCAGCAAGTGGCAAAGGTGACGAACCCGAGAAGCAAAGGATGCTGCTCGGCTCAGGGGGTTCCGAGAGCTCTCCCTCTGCTCTAAGTACTGACCCAGCAGCCATCCCAGGGAGCTCACACCTTCTGCGTCTGAAAGAAGACAGATAAGGTCTCCGTGGGAAATGGGGAACAGGTAGCCCAGGAGGAAGACAGAGAAGGAACAATTGTACAAAAATGTTTGGGGGACAGCAGGGCCCTAGTCCGCCCCTCACCAAGGTTTGCCTCAGCTGGAATCTGGGGATATGGTAACAGGTTGGGGGTGGGGTGGGGGTGGGACACCCAAGTCTCAGGGAGCAGTCCCTGGGACAGAAAGGAAAGGAAAACTGAGGTGACAGCTGTCAGGGAGAAGGACTAGAACCAAGAGCATGAACTCAGGCGGTCCCTGGGGATAATGACAGGAGCTGGTTAGTGGGGCCGGGGGTGAGGATGGTTACCGGGGGAGGTGATGTTCTGCACCAGTGGGCTGACCAGTGCCTCCCAGCAGGTCTTGCCCAGGGCTTGGGCGGCCTCGTCATCAGGGAGGAAGCGGTCAGCAAAATTCTGCTCATGGCGCAAAACCCTGTTCAGTCTGGGAACAAATGGCGTGTGGTCAAAGGTTAAAGGCACAGATTCCCTTGAGGTCTCCAAGCAAGGGCAGTCAACTCCCAATCGCCCATGCTCGGTCCCTTCCCAGCTCTCCCCCAGCAGCACGTATTTTTCACCTATGTTCACCTTCCCCGCATGTCCTGGCTGCTGCTTTACCTTTCAGACTCCCACAGGAGCCTGTCTCCCACACAGCATCCTGCTCCCTTAACCACCTCCCCTCCTGCCTTCAACCCTGCCCACCCCCTGCCCCAGCCACCTGGGACAGAGCTGGAGGAGGCGCTTGCGGTCCTCTGCTATGTCCTGGCTCCAGGCTTGCGCCCAAATCGTATAGAAGAGACATGTACGGCGACACAGCTGCTCTCGGAATAGTGGCCAGAAAGTGGGCTTGGGGCCCAGGACCTCCACACCCCGAACTCGGGTGTCGATGCCGCCCTGTAACATGCACAGACTTATCTGTCACCTAAGCCACTCAGTCACCAGGCACTACCAAAGCCCGGCCCCATACCCCGGGTTTCCTAGAGCTACTGGAGACAGTCCCATAACTCTGGAACTCAATAGGTTCCTGGCCCATCGCCAAACAGACTTAGGAGGAACTGTGGCCTGAGCCCAGCCCCCAAATGCTGGAGAACCCAGCCAGTGGAGACGCTGTACTACCTCCAGATCCCTAGCCCCTGGCCTCTTCCCTTGCTGCACCTGCTGGCAGCGCTTTATGCGGATCTGAATGATGGGCCAGAAGCGGTTCAGGTTCTCCAGAAGGGTCACTCGGCTGGCGGTGGGCATCACGTTCACCTGGTGGGACAGGGGAGGAGGAGGCGAGAGAGAGCTGTCACTTTCAGAAGTGGGGTTGGAAGGCCTACTGACGACAACCAAGTTTGTGCTGGTGTGCACATGTCATTGCTCCTGCACTGGACCCCTGGATCTACACGGTTCCACACCCCTAATTCCATTCTCACTGCTTCCAAGGCGGTGCCTGCCCAGGAGGAAGGGACACAGGAATGTCCCAGGGACTGGGTCCTTCTGATAAGGCCCTGGGACAAACAGAACGATGGGGAGTAAAGTGAAGCAGGGTGGACACGAGGGTCCCCACCATGTTCAGCTCAGTGCTGATGCAGCTGGGGCTGTCACCCCCAAACACCAACACCCTGGCCGGCATGTAACTTGAGTCCTCACTGGCCACCAGCAGAGTCAGCTGCCTGGGAGAGGAGAAAGGAAGCAGTCAGAACCGGGACCCGGATCGAAGTTCAAAATGGCTTCAACCCACCACTTCCCCCTCAGACCCTCTGTTCCTCTGCTTAAGTGTCAGTCTTCCCCAGACCCTCTGCTCTTGTCTTATCTTCCCCCAAAGTGACTTCATTTAAACCCATGCTGTCAACTAAGAACAAATACCCTAATGACTCCAAGTGCACATCTCTGCCCTAGAACACTCTCCTGAGCTTTCACGCTGTGTATCCAATAGACATTTCCATGGTGGGCCCCACGGGCACCTCAAGGTCAACATGCCCGAAGGGAACGATCAGCTGTCCACAGAAACCTGCTCCTGCTCCTATTTCTCTCTTGGGAAAAGAAACTGCCATCCACCCAGTACTCCAGCTACAACACTGTCACTGTGACATCCCTCACCTAGTCAACGGCAAGTGCTGTGGGCCTCTTAAGGTCTCCCAGTCCGTCACTTCCTGGCTATCCCCACTCCCTCGGCCCAACTGCAGACAGTCATCATTTCTCAACCAGACGGCTGCATAAACCTTTCAACTTCTCCTTCTGGCATCCAACCCCAACTCCCATAATCGCCAGAGTGAGTTTTCGAGGTAAAACTGGTTTTGTCTCGTCCTTTCTTAAAACCCTTCAATGGCTCCCCAACTTTCAGAATAAAGCTCAAACTTCTTAGCTCACAAAAATCTTTGTGATCTGGCTCAGCCGACTTTTCTGGCTTCCTCTCCTGCTACTTCGCTACACACACCCTTCATTCCAGCCAAACACATTTACTTCAACTTCCCTCAAATACATCATTGTGTTTCTTTCTTCCATTTTGCACACAGGCTGTCCTTCTGCCTGGGATATCCATTGCCCTCTCTTTATCTCGCTATTTTCTACTTCAAAACTCAGCTCAGTCAACACCTCCTTCTGGAAGCCTTCTGACCTCCCAGTTGGCCTCATGACCCAGTGCGCATGTCGACCACAATGCTTTTTCATACTCTATGCTCTTGATTTTCCAGCCTGGCTCCCCAGCTCGACTGCAAGTTCCCTGAAGACAGGGCCCGTATCTTATTGTCCTTGCAGCCCCACGCCCTTGCACAGTGCCTGGCACCGAGTATACATTAAACAAATGTCCACAAGAAGAGGGGGAGTGAGCTGTCGATCTCCCTCAGCACCAAGCACAGGGAGTGACTTCAGTACCTGATAGGGGAGCATGTCACCAGGCTCAGGGAGTGAGGAGATGTCTATACCTAGCCCAGGGGAGGCAGGCCCACTATGTGTCTGTCTATTCACTGCACATTTGAGTTATATTCGTCAGGGCTTTCAGATGGGGTGTGTTCGCACCTAACGAGAACACCACGGTGCATGTGCAAGGTGATGTAGTGGGAGCCGGTGCCGCCGTTGGACTCCCAGTAGGTCTTGGGGTTGCGGTCCGTCAGCTTGCTGGCCCGGTGCGGGTTGGAGGACACCTCCACCTTCTCCCAGCACTTGTCCTCTTTCACTTCTACACTGGAGCCTGGGGGCAAGTGGGAAGGGGTGGTGTCACAGCCTGGTTAGTTGAGAGAGAGAAAAGGAAAGGGGCTCGGGAGAGGGAAGGGAAGGGGAGAATAAATGCTGGGGTAGGAGCCAGGGGAAAGAAGGTGGGGGCACAAACCCTGGCAGAGATGCCTGAGGAACACATCAAAGAAGGGGATGTTGATGGGTTGGTGGGTTCGTCTGTGGTCTTCAATCTGACCCAGGACCATCTACAGCCGGAATATCAGTGAGAAAAGGAAAGGGGAGAAGCGGAGACACAGAAAAACACAGAGACATATGTGGAGAAAGACTCAAGGAGCAACAGAGCACTCAACCCATTTTTTCCCCAATTTTGCCAGAACAGGGCCATGTGGGGTAAGGGCTGGGAAACAAGTACCCCAGATCTGCTACCACTCATGCCAAACTGGGATACCAAATGGGGACGCACACTGAACCCCCATCCCTGCTCCTGGCTTAGTCTCCCTTAGCTCTGTCCCACAAGCCTCCTCACCTGAATGCAGCCAGCCAGGATGCTGGAGGTGAGGCTACTATAGAGCTGGGCGTGCTTTTCACACTGTGTCACCAGGTCCCGAAGCTCGCAGGCCAGCAGCAGCTGAGCTGAGTGCTTGTCCAGGACCTTGGAGAGGGCGTCTCTGGCTCCCAGGGAGCAGAGCACCACTGCACAGTCCTTGTGCACTGAGGCCAAGCGATGCAGGAAGCAGAGCAGCTCCTGGACGATCTGAGCCCGGGACCACAGAGATTAGTGTATGGGAAACAAGGGCAGGCCACCTCAGGGCTGAGGGGTGGGTTTAGTAAAGAGAATGTGGTGGCTGAGGTGTTGCAGAAGCTCAGAAGCCCAGGGAAGCGAGAGTACCAAAGACAGGTTGGAAGAGATGACAGGGGTGCAGGGATTCCAGGGTGAGTTGGCAGGAGCGGGGCTCAGCTTCTCGGGCGTCTTCCTATTAGAGTCAAGCTACCTCAAGAGCCAACCTCAGTGCCTGAGCCTCGCTCACAATGCACAAACCCTGAAGGGTGGAGAGCAAGGAATGTCTAGATTGCTGAATCTGGGCTTCTCCTAAACCCGGAATCTAAAATCCAGGTACAGCCAAGAGGTTTATACAGGCATAGCTCATTGTCTTGCGCTTCGCTTTATGGCGTTTCACAGATGTTGCATTATTTTTTACAAATTGAAGACAAGGCCCTCCACCAGCAAAAAGATGACGGCTACCTTTACTGTGATACTCGCTTTATTGCGTTGGTCTGGAGCCGAACCCACAATATCTCTGAGGTATGCCTGTACTTTAAAGGTCCCAGTTCTAGACATTAGCATTCCTCTTACCCACCCTTCCCAGTGTCCAGACCCTCCAGAAAAGCTATGCTGGGCCCGCCAGACCTAGCTGGTGCCCCAAAGGCTGCCTTCCCCTCCCCCACCCTTGCCATGGCTCTGGTACCTCAGAGTCAATGCTGGGGCCACTCAGGCAGTTGAGGCAGGGCTCCAAGACCTCATGCCAGGGGAGGACCATTGCCTCCGAGTGATCCAGCAGCCGGGTCATGACCCTGGTGAGGGGATGGAAACAAGTGAAGTCCCTGCAGTCTGCCAGCTCCCCTCGCCTCCAACGCACGGGTGCCCAAACAGGCCCCTCACCTTAGTGAGGTCAGCAGCAGACTTTTGTTGGGCCCAGGGGCATCCAGGGTCTGCAGCAACAGGAGGAAGGGCTGGGTCTCCTGCAGGAGGCGCTTGAGGAAGGGCTTCACGGCGCCCCCCGGGCCCCCTTCACGGCACAGCACACGCTCCAGGTCCAGGAGGAGTTCTGCAGATGGGCCCCTTACCAGGGATCGGATCAGCGGCTCAGGGGAGCCCTCCTGGCGCTGGGCGACGGGGGTCTCCAGTGTTGCTGCCCAGACACACGGGAGGAAGAAAACAAGTATGAAGAGCGGTCATACACATTGCTCAAGCCAAGAAATGGGCAGTTCCTGGAAATCAGGCCTCAAGTTTCCTCCCATTTGGAGGATGCCTGTAGTTTCTACCAAACTGGGGGATTTCCTTTTCTAGGTGTGGGGATTTACATACCTAGCTACATCTGAAAAAAAGTCTAGTATGGCAAATACTGTCAAGTTTATACGTCTTTAATATCCTATGCCCACAGAATTAATTTTATTATTAAATAGTAGCTGTACTGTTACATAAACAAACAAACGTTAGCCGTTATAACTACATCCCTGTACTTCCTAGCATGGGGGCTTTAGATATACAGACTAAAAGACACATATCGCTTATTTTAATTTGCCCCCCCACTCCTGGTTTTCACTCGTTTGTTAAACACAAAGGGTTTCTTCCCCATGACAACAATATTTCGTGTTTCTACTCACCAACTTTCTGTCCCATAAGTTATAATTCCTCTAAAGAAAGCCTCTCTAGAAGTCATTTCAACCAACTTTTCCATGTCTAATAAGGCTGGACCAAACCCAGATCAGACAGATAGCAATCCTCCTATCTTTAAAGCCATTCGGAGACGACAATTTCCTTGTACCTATCCTAGAGTCTCCCTGTCATCTGGGTCAGGAAGTTCTACTGAAGACCTAACTTGAGCACCAAAGCCCTCATTCATTTCCTGAAGGTTGTGTCTTTTCAGTAAGTTCAAGGACGTAAATGGCAGCCTTCCTGGGCCGGGGGCGGCGCTGTCTGATTCCTCAGCAGAACCGCCCCCTCCACAATGGTACCTGTGTGCTCAGGACTGCCCGGCGGCTCTGAGTAGCGATTGAAAAGCATCGAGAAGATGGTGCGCGTGATGGGCATGGGTTCTGTCCCCGGTGCTATCCCTGCGTGCCTAAACAAGGTGTCTCTCAGCTCTTGGGTTATAATCTGGTCTCCCAGAGTGTGGTGGTTGCACAAAAGCAGGTTGAGCAGGAGCAAGCCATTTCTCACTGCAGAGGAGCACCTGGGAGGACAGGGGTGACCCGGGAAGAAATGGACAGAGAGTGAATGCAATGGAAACAGTAAGCAAGTGCACAGGGGAGAAGCCCTGTGGCTGGGGAGGAAAGGGGTCCAGGGGTCCCCGACCTCAGGTCACTCCTCCCAACCCCAGGAAGGAAGGTCGGGGTGTCTCTGCATTCTCCTCCAACGACAGTCAGAGAGGGTCACCAATGCACCACCCAGAGGTAACAACATGAGGGGGATTTCTGTGGAGCACATGAGACTTGGGCAGAGGAACAGCGGGACTCGGGGCTTAGCAGGACTTCAGAGGGTGATGCCCTGACCCCTCCGTGTTCAGCATGAGGATCACAGCTGCAGGGACAGTAAGGAGCAGGCTCTCAGAGCCCGGGCGGGTGGCCGAGTCAATGCTGGCGAAGATCTCTCTGGTCATCTGGGCATCGAACAACGGGTGGGCAGAATCTCGGCCAGTAACAAAAGTGGGGCTTTCCGAGGAGCTGGCAATGGCCAGCATCTTCAATGCCTGCGAAGGGGATGCGGAAGCAGTTAGGAGTGGGAAGAGCCACCAGGCCGAGGAAGTGGGGGAGCCAGACCATCATTCTATAGACCTTAGGGAAGCTGAACTGTTCACAAAGAGGTCAAGCAAGTGATGGAAACGTGACAGGACAGCAAATGCTAAATAACAAAAAAGAACAAAACAAAACAAAGGAAACAAAAAACTCTAAGGCTCGATGGTGGTAATATCAGTCCACAACTTCTCCCTAGGATAAGTAGCTATCCAACTTATCCTGACCAAGTAGGATAGCTGCCCCCTCCCGTAGCTTCCCCTCAGGATAGCATCTAGTTGTTGTCAAAGCTTTCCTTGAAGTTATCTCTCTTCACCCTTTGCAAAACCTTTCTTCCCTTGAGTTCCACAACTTCATGTCCCCCTGGTTGTCCTCCTTCTCTGGAGTTCCTCTGCCTTGTCCTTAAATACGGATGTTCCTTGTCTCCCTCCTCTTCTCACTCTGCACTGCCTCCCTAAGCAACGGTGTCCACTCCCATAGCTTCAGTTCCCAACTACATGCCAACTCTCCCAAATCTATGTCCCATAACCTCTGAAGCCAGTATCCTCTGCAAGGTTCCTTGGGTTGTCTCACAGGCAGAGCAGTTGGAATTGTAGGGGAAAAAATGCTTGTAACATGCAAACTTGTTTGCTAGTACTACGGGAATAAATAAATTAAGATGAACACTGTACCACTAGAGAATGTCTCTCCTAGTGAAAGAGTTGACTCTTGAGAAGAAACACTTTAGGATTAGAAATAATTCTCAGGATAACCCCCCTTATGAGGCCTGGACCCTCTAAGCAAATGCTGCATCCTACTGAGGCTTTCTCCTTTGGGCTACCCACTCTCTCCCAATTAGCTGAATTCTGTAGATCTTAGTTATACATATAAACAAAATGACGCAATTTTGTTACGGGGCAAGAGTTTGAGTTGAGAGGCAAATGCTGCATTTTGGTCATGCAGTTTGAAAGGATCAGGGAATTCTTGAAGCAGATGTGGCCTGGACGATGAATGCTTGGCTGCTCCTGGGAGGACCATCACCTAATATAGAGCCTTCCTGCCTAAGGGACACATGCTCCTGTCCACACTGCTGCCCTTATACTATTGGAATTCATTCCCAGAACTGAGGCCTACCTGACCCCTCAAGGATCCTCAGGCTATACAGAGCACACCCTGTCCACACCTCCTGCCAGCCAGCACTTTGGTCTAGAGTAGTCAGGAATTCCATTCTGTTAGGCTCCCCTGGACGAGGGCCTCCTTTCCCCACTCTCTGGACCCAGGGTGGCAAGACAATAGCAATGCTGGCTGTTTTATCCACATTTGGGGAGGGGGTAGTTTCTGGATAAGGGTACCACTAAGATCAAAGGGTAAAAAACAACTGTCACATCTAGAAAATTAGTCTTTAACCAGATACCTAATTTCCCACCGCATGGGAAATTCAACATACCTAAAAACTCCACTCCTGACCTTCTCCCTATGCCTGTTCCTCCTCCAAAATGCTCCCATTTAGTAAGTGGCCACCTCATCCAACCTGCTGCTCAATATTAAACCTGGAGATAGTCTTAATAACATCCTTCTCCCTTTCTCCAAACATGCACTCAGTGTCCAACACTGTCCAGCTGGAACTCTTGAATCCATGTGCATCTTTCTGTCCCAAGGTCCTCTCCCTGGTCTAAATCAGCACAGTGCCTCCTCGAGACCAGCAGCCCCCCAACCTGCCCATCTCGCCCATTGCTCGCTGCCAGGCCCAGTCCACTCACCGCCAGCCCTGCCTGCTGCACCAAGACGGAAGTCTTATATTCTTGCATGCAAACCAGCACAGCGTAGATGCCACCCTCCCTGGCAAAGTGTGGGCACCACTCGTGCTTGGTCATTAGCAGGTAGAGGAGGCGCAGGGCCAGCACCACCACCATCTTCTCTCCCACCTGGTTGGTCAGCAGCTCCACCAGCGTCTTCACTAGCTTCTCTCTGAGGGAGAAGACACATTGGAGCTCTCCACCCCAACAGCCATGCCCAACTCCCTGCCCAACCCTATCCACCAAGATCCCCATCCCTTTCCAACTCGCTCTCCTTGCCTTATTCTCACTCCTGATCCCTTCTCCTCTACAGTCTAATTGCCTTCATGAAGGAGGCAGTAGAGCAAAACGGTTATGAACCCAGGCTCATTTTTTTTAAGTAAGTCTATAAATCCAATGTAATTCTAATTAAAATGCCTAACAGGCTTTTTATTAAAAAACAAAACATGACAGATAGACTCAGGCACAAGAAGAAAAAATATGCTAAAATAGTCAAGAAATGTTTGGAAAAAAATAATGGTAGACTTGTATAATGGTTATCAAAATATAAATATAAACTTATAATAATGAAAACTCGAAATCATACAAGGAAGCCAAAAAGATCCATAGATGAGAAGAGAGGTCAGGGCGGCATCTCGGACAGTGAGGAGGAGAAGGACCATGCAGAACATGACATAGAGACACTTGGCTATCTATCTGAAAAAAAATTAAAGCTAAACTCTGCTTCACTGTATTGGTAAAAATAAATCGCAAACAGGTATGGAAATAAATGTAAAAAACAAAATCATAGACATTTTTAGAAAATAAAGGGAAATATTTTTATAACCCTGAATAGGATAGACTCTCTTTAAGTAGGACACAAATTCTAGAAGCCATAAAAAAGTTTAAAAAATATAGCAACATTAAAATCTAAAATTTTAGCACAATGAGAGACACTATCCACAAAGTTATGAGACAAGCAACATAAGTTAGAGACAGGGTCCAGCAGAAACGCTGATCGTAAGGGAAGGGGAAGGAAGAGGTCCCTGCATCACAGTGAGCATCACAAGAGGAAAAAAGCGGGACTGACATCTTTCTCTACAGTGATAGAGATGTATCTTAAGGGGGTGGGCCTATGAACTATGTAGGAAAGGTACACAAAAGGAGAAATTCTGGGAAAGAAGGTAAGTAAAGGTACTGGAAAAGTTGTTTTTATCTTGTCTTTTTCATGAGCTTTAAGATGACTACAACGTGAATCAAGTATGCTTTAAATATGCATTCCCTTCTGTGGTCATGATTTCTTATAAACAGGTAATACACATAGGAAATACATGTGAATAATTATAGAAATGTAAGTAAGGATGTTTACCAAAATGTTAACAGTGACTATCTCTGCATAAAGGGTTTTCAGATGACTTTAACCCTCATGATTTTCCATTTTTTTTACAGTGAGCATGTATTATTTTATATTCAGAAAATAGTTAATATGATTTTGAAAGAAAAGGCAAGCAATACATTGGAAACATAAATAACAAATTAATATCCAGAATGCCTATAAATCAATAAGAAAAAGACAAAGACCCAATTAGGCATGCAAATATGCCTAACTTCACTAGAACTAAAAAATTTAAAAAAAAATTAAAACAAGGAAATACCAATCATTTAAAATTTTCCCAATCTGATAGGTTTTTTTTTTTAAGATTTTATTGGGGAATTGGGGGAGGGGAACAGCGCTGGGGAATCGGGGAAGGGGAACAGACAAGTTACTGTCCTTTTGTTCTTCAGTCTAGTTGTGGAGGACGTTGCTTCACTGGCCCAAGCTGGCACCATCATTGCGCTCTTCCCGGGCGAGTCAGATCAGTCACCGGCTTCTGGACGGCCGCTCACGGCGGCTGCTGGCCGCTCACACTGGCTGCCGGCTACACACAGTAGCTTATGGCAGCCCACTGCAGCAGGGGCTGCAGCCTACACCGTCACTGGTGACCCACAGCAGCCCAGCCCCAAGTCGAGCTGCCGTTCACCACCTTAGCTGCGGAGGGCAGTGTCACTGGCCCTCATATGTGGGATCCGAACTGGGGCCCTCTGGCATCCCAAGTCAGTTCTTAACCAACGCGCCACTCGGCCAGCCCTGATAGATTTTTTTAAATGGTCATATCCAGCGTTAACAGCCGTGAGGGAAAACAGATCCATTAGAACATTGTATTTGAACTTGGACATAATCACATGTAGCGTCCTATGCAGCACTACAAATAATGAGGCAGCTGTATGTGGACTGATATGGAGAGCCCTCTTAGTCTGAATGTGGGAGAAAGTTGTAGAAACACGTAGAGTGTGGGTACATATATTAAAACACAAACTCAGAAAATGTTCTATATTCACACACACTAACAAATGTAAATCTAGAGGTCTGAAGGATACACGCCAGACTGACTGTGGTGAAAAGGGACTTGAGCTTTTCATTGTATGTTCTTTTATGCTCTTCAGATTTTTAAAAGTAAAAATGCATTTGTGAATTATTTATATAATTAAGAAGTATTTTTAAAAACTTTTAAAATGTTGATAGAAAGTAGGAGACTGGCCGAGTGGCTCATTGGTTAAGAGTTGGCTTGGGAGTGCAAGCTCTGAGAAGTAGGGCTGCAGTTCGGATCCCAAATGGGCTAGTGATGCTGCACCCTCTACAGCTAAGATTGTGAACAACAGCTCGACCTGGAGCTGGGCTGCTGTGAGTTGCCGGCGACGGCGTAGGCTGCAGTGGGGCTGCAGTGGGCTGCTGTAAGCTACCGTGAGTGGCCAGCAGTCAGCGTGAGCAGCTGGCAGATGGTGTGAGTTGCCATGAACTGCCATGAGTGGCCGTCCAATGGCCGGCGACTGATCTTCCTCAGCCGGGAAGAGTGCAATGAACACAATACCAACATGGGCCAGTGAAGTGATGTCCTCCACAGCTAGACTGAAGAACAAAAGGACAGCAACTTTTCTGTTCCCCTTCCCCGATTCCCCCAACGCTGTTCTCTCCCCCAATTCCCCAATAAAAAAATCTTTAAAATAAATAAATAAATAGAAAGTAGGGGGAGAGAAAAAAAGAAGGGAAAAGAAAAAAAAAAGTCAAGTTCTAGTGACAAAAGGACCTGGATTTGAATCCTGACTCTGCTTTCTATCAAACTCTGGGCAAGTTAGTTAAATTCTCTAAGCCTCTGTTTTCTCACCCATACAATGGAATAAGAACAGGAGCGACTCCTCCTCAGGTGACAAGAGAATTTAATGAGAGGATGCATGTAAAACTTAAGCGCAGAGCCTGGCAGAGTTAAGTGTTCCAAGAATATCAGCCATGATAACATTCCACCCTCCTGCTCTGCTGCTCCTCAGGCTGACCCTTCTTTCTCTCCTCGCCTTTCTAAGTCTTGATCTTATAGCTCCTTCTCTCTCCAATACCCTCTTCCCCCTCTGATAGCTGAAACCATAACTTCTTCCCTCCCCACCATTCCAACCTCAGGGATCTGTCAGGATGGACCAGAGGATGGTCCCGCTCCGTGACCTCCTCCACAGCCTGAGCAAGGGCATACAGCCCAGAAAGCTGCAGATTTGTGTCCAAACTGGATATCTGCACAGTGGCCACGACCACTGCCACACGCTGATCCAGGGAGCTGCGTGGACCTGGACCCCGCAAGGCTCTAGCCATTTCTGAAATGGATGAGGGAAAGGCAGTGGCTTAAGAAAAGTGTGGCACCTCCAAGTTGGAAGTCCTTAAAGGTCAAGACCAGTTATCCTATGGACAGTTTAATACATTATTCATTACTGTAACTTGCATTCAGAACTTTTCTGTGTAAAAGATTTAATAGTCAAACAACAAAGATAAAGATACTCTGGAAAATGCACCCTCCTTTTCCAGGGGTACTAAAGAAAGGGAGCCACAACTGATTGGATATAATCAAGGCTGAGGGAAGGGAGACATGCTGCTTCCAAAGCATTTTCCTGTGTCAACGTGACTTTACTCCATGGCTTTCCCTCTACCCTGATTACCCACTTCTCCAGGGACCACCCAGGACTTGTTCCAACTTCTTTGTCCTCCCCTCCCAGCACCTGACTCACCACTGGCTGCCTCCTTCATCTTGGGGGGCAGAGCCATCCCCTCGGTCACCAGAAGCTGGTTAAACAACTGCGAGTCACTCTGTGCCATAGGGGGCTCAGTTTTTCCCTTGGCAGGCTCTGCCTCTGCCTTAGGGGGCTCAGCCTTTGCTTTAGGGGACTCAGTCTCTTCCTCTGAGAAGTTGGCCTCTGGCCTGGACTCCTCTTCTGGATCTGGGGTATAGTAGCGACTTCGTGAAGACGATGAGCTGCTTAGTTCACCAGGTTGCAGCCCATACTTAGTGTAGATTTGGGAGTTGAGCAGGTCACTGAGGGCGCTGCCCTGAAACCGATTACTGAGAACCTGCAGCAGACCCTCAGCCACCTCTACGGGTACGGAGATGTCACCTAGGGCCTTTATATCCAGGGTCTGTAAACAGAAGGGGGCATGCATTTTAGGGACAAGCAGACACAAAGGTCCTGGGGACAGTAATAGGAACAGTGACCACCTCCTGCCATGCCTTGCACACCTTCTGCATAGCAGACCCTCACAGCATTTGTCTCCTCCCCCAGCAGGACCCCTCATACTCTCTAAACTCTAGCTCCAGCCTCCTGCTAAGCGGTCCCTTATCTAGAATTCCCTTAGACAATCCCACTTCTAACTCCACTACAAACTCCCCATGTATCTCAGGCCTATAATACCTCATTCAAATTCTCCTGAAGATTCTGAAAAATTGGCTGCTGCTCACACATGTCCAACTTCTTGATGAAAAAGAGCAGCTCCCACCACTCATCCTGAGTCAGGTATCCCAATTCCTCATTCTTCTGAGGCTCGGGCTGGAGGTACGGCAAAGAATAGAGCCCATCCACCGGCTTCCAGTCCCAGGAAGGAAGTGCTGAGAATACAGGCACAGGGGTCTCAGCAGCCACCAGGAATAGAGTGGATTTCTGAATCTGGGGCAGCTCCTGGTGAGGAGCGGCTTCATCCCAGCCACTGCTCCTCTGTGCAAAGATATGCTGTCGGTGTCCCCTCCAAGGCTCACCTGTGCCCAGCATAGTGGTTCCTGCCCCCTTCTCCGCAGCTGCTGAAACCACATCCTCAGCAGTTTCCTCAGGACCCAGGATCTCTAGCATGTGCCAGTGCACCCAGTAGGTGCGGCCCGTCGACTGCCAGAAGACCTGGTATGGAGGAAGAAAGAGGGAAGAATAGAGAGGGCTCACTCTCTGAGTCTTGGGTTGTGCAGGCTTGAGAGGACATGCTGGGCCCAGACTTGGGGCATACAGCTCTCAGATGCACACCTGCCCAGGCTTGGGAAAACCTCTATATAGCAAAAGGTTCCCTTTCCTTGGGGCGGCCAGTTAGCTCAGTTGGTTAGAGTGCAGTGCTCATAACACCAAGGTTGCCGGTTTGATTCCCACAAGGGCCACTGAGATGCACCCTCCACAACTAGATTGAAACAACTACTTGACTTGGAGCTGATGGGTCCAGGAAAAACACACTGTTCCCCAATAAAAAATTTTTTAAAAGGGCTCCCTTTCCTGCCTCTCATCTCTTCCTAACACTGATGGCCTCTGCTCCTACAACTCCACAGGTGGGCTGCAGTGCTGGTGTCTCAATATATCAGTTTTGTTTCCTGGGTGGGAGTCTCTCCTTGACCTGACAGCCCACCCCTTCCCACCAGATTTTCTCAGTCCTCCAAATACCCCCCCACCCCCCACATCAACTGCTGAGCCCCCCTTTAACCTTTCCAGTTTCCTTGGGGCTTTTCTCCTTGGGTAGCCTGTTTCAGCCTCCAAATAGAAGCCCCAGTTATGTGTCACCTGAAAAGACCCCCAACAGTCTGCCGCCACCACACGCTCACTCACCTGCACAGGGGGTACACCGTTGTTGCTCTGCCGGAACTCGCCCTCATCCCCAGCACTGATCTCTTCGTAGTCATCGAGCATGCGCACTCGCATGCCGGGCACCAGGGTCTGCTGCACGTACTCACCGTAGCCACTCCGGCTAGAGAACTCAGAACGCTGGCGGAAGGCCCGCCCTTGCTTTCTCGGGGTGGCAACAACGGTGGGGAGTAAAAGGCTGGGCCCTGAAGTGCAGGGCTGAAAGATGGACCGGGACGGCCGGGGAGGCAACGTGCCCCGTTCGCTGGGGTTCCGGGCCCAGCCCATGCTCCGTACCAGCTCCAAGATGAGGTTGCCCATAGCCATACTGAACTCCAGCTCCCGCTGCCCCCGGCTTTTCTCCCGGCCAAACTCCTCCCCAGGGGACTGGGAGCCTTGGTCTCCAGCCCCTGGCTCTGGACTGTTATTCAGCTGATCCAGCAGGGAAGTTACACACAGGTAGCGTTTCACCAGGGAGAAGAGCAGCTTTCCTGGGATCTGTAGACACAGTCCATGGTGTAGTTTCATTCATCTTCTCCCAGCTCTAGCCCTTCTCCTTTCCCTTCAATATCATCCTTTGCAGAAAAATATAAAGGCCTCACCCCCTTACCTGTAGTTCTCAAAGAGTAGTTTATATAAGAAACACACAAGGAGTGCCTTAAAACACAGATTCCTGGGTTCTAAACTTAGACATTCTGAGTGGGGAAGGGAGCATGAACCTTTATTTTAACAAGCTCCCCAGGTGGCTCTGTTGCTGATATACGGTCATGAGCCCACATTTTCAGAAGTGATGCTCTAGGCCTATTCACAGCATTTCCCCCCCACAGCTGGCAGGGTACCTGAGGCAGGTGAATGCCCTCAAAGGCCATGCAGTGTTCCTCAGAGGACGTGGTCTCTGCAAACAGCTCCAGCAAAGTATAGCGGCTGTCAAAATCCATGTGCTGCTCGATGCCATCTTGCTGGCTCAGTGACAGAAGGACGTGAGCCCGACTCCCTGTAGTCCACACCAATCCATATCTTTTCCTCCATCCCCAATACTTTCCCCCTGCCCTCCCTAGACCATCCCCTACCCCAGAGGCTTTCAAACTTCTTTGTGATGGAGAAGCACAGTAAGATATACACTTTACATGGCAACCTGATACAAATGTATACATACATATATAACCAAAACATATACTCGTATTTCATGCTACAAAACTAAGTACTATGTATTGACATTGTACTTTTTTTTAAATGTTGGTTATAGCCCACCAAACTGGTTTCACAACCAACTAATGAATCTCAACCCACAGCTTAAAAATATAAAGCTACGCTATTCTCTTCTCAGCCACTGCACTGAGAACGGACAGATAAACCAGGTGCTATCATTGTATCCTGTTGATGGACCTGTAATAGCTTCTTAATTTGTATTTTTCCTTTGCATTAAATTGATAGTCACTGAATACTGGGTGTTCTTACAGGGTTGGGAAAGCCCTCCTTTTTCTGTTTTTACTCCTTGTGGCCCATTCTCTCCTTCCTCCCCTGGCTGTCTCTTACCAGCATCGTGGGCTGCCAGAGCCTGCAGCATCTTGCCCGCACTCCGACGGATCTGAGGCTCAGGGTTGCACAACATGTGCATGAGCAGGTCCAGGGCTCCTGTCTCCCTGAAGACCCCAGTGAGGGGCCCGATGCTGGCGTAGGCACTGAGCACGTGGATGGTGTGGAGCACAGCAGCCGTGGGGCTCGAGGTCCCACCTTCGGCCAGCTGCCTGGCAGCCCTGCGTACCAGTGCCCGTACATCAGCCTCCATCTCTCCCATTGCCACATCGTCCAGGCCTCCTGGATCGCGGGCGAAGCTTCCTGAACCCCCAGCTGGTTCGTGCTGAGGTCCCTTAGACAGTGCCCGCTCACCTAACAGCATGGGGCAGTTGGCGTAGACCTCGGGGGCTGACAGCCACATAAGAATGTGCTCTGCCTTGCCCTCTTCTACACCCATTTTGCCCATTTCCCCACACTTCATGACACTCCATCGGATCAGGTACTCAGGATGCCCATCATGCCCAGGACGCTGTCGAATAAGTTCTTCAGGATATGCCTGCAGCCGGGGCCCCAAGGGCACCATGAGGTCTCCAGTGCGCCGTTCCCCCACCATCCTGACCTCCTGGGGCACACAAGGAGAAAGATAAAGGCAGTATAAGAAAGCAAAAAGGGCCAGCCGAGTGGCTCAGTTGGTTAAGAGTTGGCTTAGGAGCACAAGCTCTGAGCAATAGGGCCACCGGTTCGATTCCCACATGGGCCAGTAACGCTGAGCCCGAGCTCAGCTGTCGCTGAGCTGAGCTGTCACTAAGCTGCCAACAGGTGGCACGATGGCTCAGCTGGAGTAACAACAAGACTGCCTGTTCAATGGTGGCCACCTGCAACTAAGACTGAACTCGGCACCTTGAGCTGAGCTGCCACCTGGATGGCTCAGTGGATAGAGCGTGCGCTAACAACAAGGCTGCTGGTTCAACTCCGGCTTGGGATGGTGACTGCGCCCACCCGCAACTAAGATTGAACACAGCACCTTGAGCTTAGAGACCATGAGCTGCCAACGGGCAGCCAGATGGCGACTGGCACCCTCCACAACAGAGACTGAAGAAAAACAACTTGGCTGTTCCCCTTCCCCAATTCCCCAACACTGTTCTCCTCCCCCAACTCCCCAATAAAATCTTTAAAAAAAAAAAAAAGAAAGAAAGAAAGCAAAAAGACTACACTTGGAATGGGTAGAATCTTGAGACACAGACAGGGTGGGTGGTGACTGGTAGGTTGCATGATGGAATTTAGAGGCCAAATAGAAGGGCCAAGAATAGGATGAAATAAGTAACTTGAACAAACTTTGGGATTTATAAGAGAAGGAGAATGGAGTGAAAACAGCATGAGGATGAAATGAAGAGGTTTAATAAACAGAAGAGGTTACGAGAGAGAGAGATGAGAATAGGCAAGGTAACAAAGAGTTGACAGTTAAGCAGGACCATCCGGGCAGAACAGCAGGCTGTCTGAGGGATACAGATCAGGACTCAGAAGAATGAGAAGGATGAGCAGGAAGGACAGCAGCATGTGAGACAGTGGGGCCAGAACAAGTGAGAAAAGTCAGGATGGGGGAGGGAACAAATGACAGGGTAAAGCTGGAGTGTGGCTATACAGGGGTGGGCTATGGCAGATATAGAGATGAAAGAGGCTGGGCTATGGGCCCCCACATCCAGATAACTGATGGGAAAAGTGGATGACAGTATTGTGAAAGAGGAAGTGGGAGGAGGGTACAGATGAAATCCTGCGAGAAAAAGACCAGGTCCCATCCTGCACTTACACTATATGTATGGTGAGGGTCTAAGTCAGACAGAAATAGACGGAGGCAGTAATCATGGAGTTGAAGGGTAGAAAATGAGGTCAGGAGATGATGGTGGAGGTATTAGAGAGGCAATATAGTGCAGGTTTTAGAGTCAGATAAATGTGACTTGGAATTCTGGCTCTTTTACTACGTGTGTAGTTTTGGACAAGTTACTGAACCTGTGAGCCTCAGTTTCCTCCTCTGCAAGATGGTAATAATAATCATACCCAACTCATGAAGTTGTAGAAACTTAACATATATAAAGCACTTAGAGCAGCTCCTAACACAGAGTGCGTGAGGGCTCGGTAAACATAATCTATTATTATTATTCTTAGATGGAGAAGGTAGAGGCAGTCCTCAGATAAATGGAACATTAAGCCAGATTATAAAAGGGAGAGGGGTGATGGGCTATGCTAGTGATGAGGAAAAGATATGTGTGACAGAAAACAGTGTGGGGGCAGCATGGCATGGTGAGAATAAGAATGGAAGGTAAACCCAGACAGAGCAATGGTGATCAGGAGGGGTCATGTTGGGGTACAGGCATAGAAGATGAGAATAGAAGAACAGCGTGAAGAGGAGGGGAAATAGAGGATGTGGACCTCCATTGGGGGTAGGGGTCCAGTTAGCGCGGGGGCAGAGGGGGGGGGTACAAGACTGAGAGGTAACCAGTGATGTGGCGATGAACAACTGATGAGCAGGGTGGAGAAGTAGAACAATCGGGACAGGCCCAAATTGAGGGGGAGGGGGCCACTATCATGGGCTTGGAACAGGACCAATAAACTGAGATGTGCAGGCGTGGTCTGGACTCGGGGATGAGACTGCAGGTAGGCGCCGGTAGCAAGGTCGGGCCCCAGCTTGCAGACCAAAAGAGGAGGTGCACGAGGCCAGAACCGCAATGGGAACCGGTTGGGGGGGCGCGGTCCGAGGAGGCTTACAGGACCGAGTGAATCTCAGGGAGCAAGACCTGGCTCCCGTCGTCGGCCCCACAGAGAATAGGTAAGGGACCGGGGAGAGGACGGGACAGGGATTGGGAAGGCGCAGGACTCTCCTCTCACCTCCCACCGCCCGGCTAGGCCCTCGCTGGGACCCAGCAACGGTCCCGCCGTCCTGACCCCGCCTCCTCAGCAGCTCCCTTCCGGGTCACACAGCGAGTGCACGCCCTGCGGGGCATCTACGGGTCCCACCGCGGCCCACAGGCGAGCGCTGCGGAACCGCGCACAAGTGGAGCATGCGTAGTACCCAAGGGCTGCTGCTTTGCGGGGGGGGGGGGGGGGGGGGGTGCGCTGCAGACGGAACCCGATTGCCGTCACGTTGCTCCTGTGTTTGCAGCGGTAGGCGGCCTTTTCCATCCATAATCAACTTTAAAGCCCCCATTCTCTTTCGTGAGTCTGCTTTCCTCGTCTCCCTGAAACCTAGTAACCCACACTCCCAACCCAAGGGCAGAGTTTCCACTAGGTCACATGGCCATGAGTTTCACAAACCCCTCAGCGATTCTTTTGAATTGGTTGTCACTTTCTGTTCATTAAAATTGCTTATCTCTGTGTTTACCTAAGCACCTAGTAAAGCCACGCACAAAGATAAAGACCCCAGCCCGGAGAAATGTTCCTTAAATCGTACAGAGCTCAGGAGCCCAAAGGACCCCTTAGCATTGCTGTTGTTTTCATCCAGCCAGGTCTGCCTCTCAGAGCAGCTACTTTGGGGATTTGATTCGTGTTCATACCTCCCACCATCCCTATATGGAAAAACAGAGGCAAAGACCCCACAGTCTGTGCACAAAAATGATACATTTATTGAAAGAGTATTTTTTTTTTAATACAAAAGAAAGCTCTGTACATAGGACTGTGACCATGTCCACTATTCCTGGGTCAGCATTCCAGGAGAAGTAGAAACCACTGACATACACACCCTACATTCACACACACACACATTCACTCAGACGTGCACACACACACATACCCCAGAGCCACCAAGGAAGGGAAACACCAAGGGTTGCTGCACGTATAAATGCCACCTCATCC
Organism: Hipposideros armiger; assembly: GCF_001890085.2. Lineage (NCBI taxonomy): Eukaryota > Metazoa > Chordata > Mammalia > Chiroptera > Hipposideridae > Hipposideros > Hipposideros armiger. The sequence continues at coordinate 3,158,215 of NW_017731422.1, forward strand.
CTGATGCACGCATGTTCTCCCAAGGCCACGCTCACACAACACACATTATAAGCACTTTGCCTGATTCACTCACTGGGTCTGTCTTTTTGTGGGAAGGAGAGGAGGAATTCATCAAGGTCTCCTCCCCTGAGTAGGGGAGTGGGGAGTGAGTGAGTGAGGGTGGAGTGAAATGAGCAGAGAAAAGGGCTGGGCAGTTACAGACCTGAGTCCCAAGCCCCCCCACTCTCTGGCCCCTGATTTGCCATGCCCCAGCCTTGTAAGCCACCCATAAACCCCAGCTGTCTCCAGGAGAAAGCCCAGAAAGGTGACTTCCATGTTGGCACCCCAAAATGGGGCACGACAGCAACAAGGGTTAGAGGTTAGGGGGGTTCTCAAACATGTCGGCAAATCATCCCCTTGATAACTAGGCTGTGCGTAAAATCTTCCCCTACCTCTCACCTAATCACAGAAGCAGGCTTGTTCCTACTAAAGGCAGTCAGTCATAGGGTTAATAAAACTCCAACCCAATTGCTGCCATGTTCTGAAAAAGCTTCCTTTCTGGATACTGGTGGTGAAGGTGGGCTGACACGGGGTAAAAGACCCTCCCCCTATGTTGGCCCACCCCGAAGGTCTACCCCAAAGGGGGCAGAGGGGGGTGGAGCACGGCCCCTGTACAAATTACATAAATACTGAGGTTACACTTAGAAAAATAAAGTCATTTTCTTCAAGGCTTTTTGTCTTAATTTTAAAAAGTTACAGTAGCTGCTCACTCCCTGGGAGAGCTGCCCATGTCTGGCTCCCCTATCGCGGTACTCAGCCCAAGAGCTGCTCTCATTTCTTCTGACCCCCATTCCTGCCTCTCACCCCCTCCCAGACCCCACCCTGCTCACTGCAACTTGGGCCCCAGGCAACTGCAGGCCTGGAGGAGCACAAGGCTGCAATGCCCATGCGTGTGGCACAAATGAAGTCAGTTTCCTCTACCTGACACTCTCCCACTCCCACCCCCACATTTGGTCTCCCTCTTCCCTCTCCCTAGCAATAGCCCTAAAGGGCGAAAAGAGGCCCAGAGCTGTGAGTCGCCCTCCCCACCCCGTTGGGGCATGGCCTGAGGGCCCCTCCCCCGGTTTTCTCCTGGAAACCCAGGACCGGGCAATCCCAGAATCTCCCCCACACACTGGTGGTCCCAGAGCTCATGGGGTGGCTCTGTCCCCAGAGGCCCAGCCAGTTCCGGGGAGCCCCAGGGCTCCCCAGGGAAGGGGAGCTTGGGCAGGGAGAGGGACGAGAAAAACGCCATAAAAAAAAGTTAAATATTTTAAAAATATATATTTATAGATTTGTTTTCACTTCGTCTCCTCAAATAAAAAGTTCAAAATCAACTTTAAGTAAAGCAGCTGGGAGAAGAGGGGGAAGACGGGGAGAGGGAACACTGGTGGTTCCCTCCAACCCAGAAGCCCCTGGAGTTCCGAAGGGAGCGGCAAGGCAGGGCAGGTGGCCCCAGGAACCTGCTCCGTGCACAGGCCCAGCTACTCAGGAGCTGTAGGGGCAGCGGGCGGCAGAGTTGAGGAAAGAAGCCCCACCTCCCCAGCTGGCTCCCTGAGGGGCAGGGGGAGAGCTCTTTTGACCCAGCCTGTGGCAGACACAGTGCTGACATGGGTCAGCAAGGAGGCTGAGCAGAGGACCCCGACTGCTTCCTCAGGGGGGACACGGTGCCTAGCCCCACAGAAACCTGTTGTGGGAAGGTGGAGCACGGTCCCATTGGGTAAGCTAATACTCATGGCAAACATGGAGCCAAGCTGGCAAGGGGAGTCTGAGGAGGGAGGACAGTCCTACCATCAAACAGACATGGGAGGTGGAGCTGGAAGGAGGGGAGGGTGAGGGAGGACGGGGTGGAGGGCAGGCTGGCCCATTTCTTTGGCTGGAGTGAGAGGGCTCAGTCCTGTGGCTGCCCACTGCTCCTCCCCTCCTCCCTCCTGCGGCCCGTCAACATGTGTGTAAAGAAAACGTGAAAAGGCAACAATAAATAAGTGGTGCCGTCCCTTGGGCCATCTGTCCAGGGCGGCAGGGCGGATCAGTCACTCTTGGTGCTGTGGGCGGTGTCCAGGTTCACCACCTGTAATTCGGTGAGGTTGCTGCTGCTTCCGGCCTGCTGCCCTATCACAGCCATCTGGAGGGAAGGGCATGTGTAAGGACAGTGGGGTCAGGAACTGATCAGCCAGCTCAGGCTCCTCCTGCATGCCTGCCTGCCTGCCCCACCACAAGTCTGACCAAGAAAACAGGCCTCCTGACTAGGGATTTTGGCTTTGAAAGCTGGTAATGGAATCCCCAAGGTCAAGATAAAGAAGTAGCTGGCTGGCGGGGATGGGTGCAAGGGGCCCCCACCTACCTGGTGAAGCTGAACTGCAGAAACAGGGATCTGCACTGTCCCAGATGGTGCCGTCAGGAACACCTGGGGGACGCCACCTGCTTTGGAAAACCACAGGAGATACTCAAATTGCTTGCTCAAGAGAAACTTCCAGTATTGGAGGAGTGCCGATAAATGCACAAATGACTGGGTGACTCTCAGGTATAAGTGCCATAGGCTGAGTGTCCAACTGTGTTCAAGTGTGCATGAGTATCCAAGTGGACAAGCATGGGTGCTGAGGCATGTGTGCAATCATCTGTGTGTCTACTCATATATCTGGAGGTATGTGTGGGCATCCTAGTTTGTGCTTGTGTGTGTATATATCTGACTGAGGTGGGAACATGGAATGTGTGTATGTGTGTAAGGGAGGCAATGGTCCTCCTTTCCTCAGCTCTGTCCCCCAACTCACCTTGCTCCTGGACCTGGCTGTGGGACACCTGCATGGTGGATGGCGCCTGGGAGAAGGCATTGAGCACAGTGAGGCTGCCATCAGCCAGGCCCGAGGTGGGTGCATACATCACCGCATGGGGGCTAGGGTACATCATGTGGCCGCCCACAGTTGTGGGCACAGATGACGTCATGATGGTGGCAGGCAACGTCACTGGCAAACACAGACACATGTCAGGGAGGTCACACTGGTCGCTACTAATATCCCCCATCTCACCCCTAGGAACCCCAAGCCTCCAGAGCTCCAGGTCAGAAGCTACACAAGACTCATTCCTCTGCTCTGTCATTGACTAAGAAAAGCCTTATTTTTTCTTGAACATGACAGCACTAGCCTCTAATTGTATTCTATCATATCACACTATTCAGTTGTCTATCTGCTCAATTCTCTGTTCCAAGACCCTAAGACGCTGGGAAAAACAAAGATTACAGTGACTGACCCAACCTAAGGAAACTCAGATACTACTCCTCCATTATCCCATTTTTTATTTGTTCTCATTCTTACTCCCTCTTCCCAAACGTGTGGCTCACGAGTTCATCTTTTAAACAAGCACTTCTCAAATGTGAATGTACATTCAGTAACCTGGGGTTCTTGTTAAAAATGCAGATTCTAATTCAGTGGGTTTGGGGTGAGGCTTAAGGGTATATATTTCAGTCCAGTTCCAGGGTGACGCTGGTGCTCCACAGGCCACACTTTGTATAACAAGGTTGTAAATGACAAGAACTTAAAAGTAATTTTATTTTGAAAGTGTCTCATCATTTCTAAAATGACTAGAGACACTGAGGAAAATGATGGCTACTCAAAACTTAGGACAGACACCCTCCCACAAGGAGACAACTGCTCTATAAAATCCTTCCTCAAAATTACGCAGACGTATGTCTTTGGGCAACTTCTCCTTTGGGGCCTCAGCTTTCTCATCTGAATGAGGAGGGTGGCTTCTAATGGTCCCTAATTTCTTTCTAGAATCCACAGCCCTACTGCAGGGCAGGATTCAAAACCCAGCCAATCCTCAACTGACTTTCTCACAAGGATTAGGATAAGGGTTAAGCCAAAAGCCTCAGTCTCGACATTAAGAAATTCTCTGACCTTAGTTATAAGAGGGACACTGCTGGTCACCTGCAGCTAGGCCTCATGAAGGAGGCAGGGAAGTAACAGAGCTTTGAGCTATACCTGTCCCGCTGGAGGAGGTCTGCGTGAGGTCTGTGCTGCTGTCGCGAGAGGGAGACGCTTGCTGTGGGGCCTGGTGCACCTGAATAGCCTGCACTGGGACCTGCTGGGCCACTGCCCCACCTATAAGACACAGAGACTTACTTATGCTCTGTCATACCCAGCCACCACCTACACCCTCAAACACCCCCATGCCCAGGGTCTGGCACACTGCTCCCCGATTCCCATTGCTATCTTTCCTGGGAGCCAAAAGGAGCCCTTTGGTCCTGAATATTCTCTCCAGGGGCTCCTACACTCTGCTCTTGCCCTTCCCACCTCCTCATGCCCCAGGCCTTACCTTTGCCCTCTTCAGGGAGCTGGCACTGACCCATCAAGGACATGATCTGCCCTCCAGTCAAGGTAGGGAAGTGGTAGAATGTCTACTACTGTCCCTGTGGCAATGGGGGGCACAGAGCTGGGCTGGCTAGACAAGATATGGTTGAAACTTACTGACAAGGAGTACAGGTTGGGAGGGGCATGCTGCCAATGGGACGTAAGAGGCTTCTCTCAGGCTCTGGCCCCTGTTCACCCTCCTTCTGAGCAGGGGAAGAGGTTCCCCTTGTGCCAGCCCTAAACCCACTCTTCACATGCTCAATTTGCCCCATGTGACTCACCAGGCATGAGGGTGAAGCTGGTAGGCAGCTGCATGAGGCCCCCAGAGGAGACAGGGCCACTGCCTGTACTCTTCAGCACAGTCCCGTTGGCACTGCTGACAGCGCTGGGGCTGACACTAGCAGACACTGGTGCCAGGTAATTGGTGATGGGGAAGGAGGGACCGCTGCTGACTTGCATGGTGGTAGAGGTGCTGGGCGCTGTTTGGATGGTGGAGGTGGTACCCGGCAGGTTGGTGACTGTGAACACCGGTTTCAGTGAGTCCTATATCCAGAGTAGAGATGGAGCGGTGAGTCTCTGCCAGACCCTGCCCCTGCAGAAGCTTAGGGTGGACTGACAGCTCAGACTTGAACCAGGGTGCTTGGGTTCAACTTTCAACTCTGCCATTACCTGCTGCCTGGCCCTCCGGCAAGCTATTGAGCTGCTGAGCTCCAGTTTCTTGTCTGTAAAAGGATAATACCTACCACATATGTGTTGTGAAGAATAAACAGGTTAACATATGTAAAGCATTTACAACAGTGCCTGGCACATAAAAAGAGCAGTGAGTATTTGCTGCTTTTATGAGGATGATGATAATGTCATCATCATAATTCCCCGAGTTCTTTCCCTCAGTGGACTGTGGCAATCACATTGGTTGGGGAATCAGGACACCCAGGGTCTGTTCCCAGCTCTGGCAATGACTATGCGTGTGATCCTGGGAAAATTACTCCTCTTTTCTGAGCCTCAGTTTTCCTCTTCTGTAAACATGAGGGGGCTAAGCTACTATGCCCTCTTTAAAAGGGTCCTTCTAGCTCAGATTTGCCAGCCTTCTTAGATAGGGACCAAGAGTTTCTCAAGGAACTTAGGGCTTGAGAGACATCTTAGGGGGTTGGCAGTGAAGCACTTTATGCCAAATACTGAAGATTTAAACTATCAAAGGAATTTATTCATCCATCAAAATTTCCTGGGTATAGATGAGCCCTACTGCAAAGAGTTTGAAAATTATCATAGATGATAGGGCACTTACAGGAGAGAGTCTAGAGCACTGACTTTCCCCTCAGGGAGCCTTTGTTCTTAGGAGGAGGAGGAAGCCAGGAGCTGAGAACCAAGCCCAAAGGACTGAGGGGGCTCAAATACTGGGGGGTGGGTCAACGCGGGATGTTTGCAAAGCAGGCGAGCTTGAAGCCCCTGATTGGCAGAGGCGTTGCTAAGGCAAACAGTGCCGCGTCCTCCAATTGGCCAGTTAGTGAAGGGCCACCCGGAAGGTGGAGCTCCCCAGAGGAGCTGGGGAGGAAGCCCCGCCCCCTCGCCTTACCGGGAAAAGGAAGGGGGAGGCGTAACTAGGGCCGGCATCCCTAGCAGCTGGGAATACACTCCCTAACGTGCCCAGGCCCGGACATCCTGAAGTGGTAGGCGGTTGTCTAGTAAGGTAGTCTGCAGCCCAGTCAGCCAGCCCTCCTGCCGACTGTGCTGGGTTTCTTGGACCCTGGGACCCAGGAGTGCTCACTTCCTAGTCCCCAGTGACCCGGCCTGCCAGGAGGGCAGGGCTAAGCTACGCCCCCGCCCCCAGCGGGGAGACAGCTGGCGGGAGGAATGCAAGGGCCCTGCCAGGCAGGCGGGCTGCAGGCAGGAGGCCGGCGTGGAGCCGGAGCCGGCCTTATATGGGCACGGAGGCCGCCCGCTTATCTAGGGGGCCAGCCTCCTGTCAGGATAGCGAGAATGGACACCTGTCCCCTCGGATGAGGGGTACTAACCGCGCTGCAATCCACATCAGTGGGCACCTATCACCTGTCCTTGGTGAGGGAGAGAGACCCCCTCCCCTCCCCTCTGCCAGTCAAGTCCCTCCCCTTCCTTCCCCTCTGATAGGGAACCTAAACACACCTTGGTCTCCCCACTGCTGTCGGACTCAGACACCTGGTAGGTGAGGTCTGTCTCTTCAAAGCCCGTGGCACTCATTCGCTGGTCTGTGGTGGGGTCTGAGCGGGGTGGCGAGTCTGGCGAGTTGAGGCAGGTCTGAATCAGTGCCTTGCCAGTCTCACTGGTGATCATGGGCTGCAGTTTGCGGGTGGCAAAGGTATACACATGGCCTGTCTCACTGGCCACCAGCAACAGCACCTGTGTCCCTGTCAGCGTGGACAGCTCATAGGCCTGGGGGTAGGGGGGAGGAGATGGGTAGGTCAGCAAAACTCCTTTACCTCTACCTTCCTTGGGAAATAGGAAAGAGAGGAAATACACAGTGATTTCAAGCCCCCACTACCATAATGACCTTCCTCTCCAGTGATTGGGGGGAGGGGGGAGTGTCTTATCAGGATATCTGAAAGTAAGATGGAGAGCAGAAAACCCCATGCTCCTCTGAGGAGCAGCTCCTGCAGATACCCCAAGCAAACAGTCAAGGCCCCCTCATGACATCTAACCGCAGGGGACACAGAGAGACCCAGGTTAGCTGCTCCTTACTGCAACTTGGTGCCCTCACAGAGAGAAGGCTTCCATCCCCTCCTGTCACAGGGACCAGGATGAACTTACTACTATACTGGAATTCACATAAGACATTAGGGATAAAGGGCCACCCAAGCTCTAAAATGCCCCATTTCTTCCCAGAAACTGCACAGGTACTAACCTGTTGCCATTTTGTCCTTCTGCCCTATCATACTATGCTACCCTTTTTGTTTTTTCCTTCCTTTGTCTTGATACAAGTGTCTGGAGTGATGGGAGATGGGGGCTACATTAGCAGCTACTACTCTGCCTTGGGCCCAGGAAGGGGACCTTCAAGGATGGCCCCATAGATGGCATCCTCATTCCCAACAAAGTTCCTCAACCCACCTTGGAAGCAGCTCTGATTTCTATATGGAACAGCTATAAACACCAGCCAATGTTTCCAGGGTTCTAGCTTTTTGTTTCCCAGTTCCTTTGCTTCCACCCCTTCCCATATCTTATACACCCCAAGACAACTCTTTTCCTCATCCCTTTTCATTGGATAATCGGCTATAAGAGGAGGATTTCTAGATACCTCAGCAAACTCCCTGCCTTCCCACCAAACTCCATGCACCAGTTCTCCCTAGGGCTGGAAATCCCACTTGTCAGAAAGACAGATGTTTCCGAAGCCTGTCCTGCAGGGAGGGTGCTGGCTTCCAGTGGATGCATGGAAGACACATGGCCATGGCAGGACTTGGCTTGGTACCTGCTGCTCAAGGCAGCATCAGTTATCCTGCCTTGCTCCCTCACCTGGGGCTCTTGAGCCCCATTCGGTCACCAGCCCTGCCTGTCCTTCCAGCCAGCACTTCAGTAGTGCCCACCTTCCTCCCACACATGCTCGCTCATTGTTGTTACACAGCTCCAGCCTCCTCACCTCCATACCTTTTCTTCTGCTCCCTGCTTTTCCAGCTCCCTTCCCGGAACACCAGAGCCCACTGGACCTACTGACCCAGGGGTTTCGTTAACCACCCCCCGGGGCAGCCTCGCAGTCTCCCATTACCATTCCTTCACTCTGCAAGGGCTCTGTTCCTCTCTCGGGCCCGTCACTCCCACCTTGGCGCCTTTCCCCTCTTCTCCGGACGTTAGCAGCATCTCCCCTCTCCCCACATTTCCCTGGCGGCCCCTCCCCTTTCACCCTACAGGGGTAACAGCCATCCCCTCCCACACACCTCCTGCGGACTCGCCGCCTCTCACCTCCGCTTCGGCTCTGCCTTCCTCCCCGGCTCCCCCTGCGAGTCCCCACCCTCCCGGTCCCCCGTGGTCGGCCAGCCTCCCGGTCCGGTACCTTCTTCATGATGCCCGTCTTCCTCTTGCTGAAGGTCGTGTAGCGCCGCAGCTTGTTGTCGATGAACTCCATCTTGATCTTCACGCGGCCCCTAGTCTTCTTACCAGGCTTGGCCCCGCTCACCGCGCCGCTCACCGGCCCATAGCCCCCGGTGGCCGCCGCCGCCGCCTCGGGCCCACTGACCACCATGCCGATCTCCATCTCGCCCAGGCTTCGCTTCAGGCCGCGCCGTTCCGCGCCCAGCTCCTCCTCCTCGCCCGACTCCGAGTCGCCCTCGCTGCCGCTGTAGAGGGCCCCCGCGGTGGGCGCCGGGGTGGTTGTCGCTGCTACTGCAGCCTCCCGCTCGAAGCGACCCGGCCCGAGCCCCGCGCCGTTGCCGGGGACCCGGCCCCCATTAGCCCCGCGAGTCCCGCCGCCGCCGCCGCCACCTCCACCGGCCGGCCGCCCCGTCGGGGTCCGGTTCAGGCTGCCCCCCAGGGCTGAGCCCCGGCCCAGCGCCGCCGCGGCCCCAGCTTGGCTCGGTAACATGGCGCTCAATGCAGGAGGGCGGACGGGCAGTCAGCGAGGAATCGGAGCCGCCGCCGCCGCCGCCATCGGCTTCCCGGCTCAACCCGGCGCTCCCGCTGCTGCTAGTGCTGCTATCGCTGCCGCCGCCGCCGCCGCTGCGAACCCGGGGCCCCTGCACGCCCCGGCCGACCTGGGCCCTCACTTTCCTGCTCCTGTGGCCCGGGTTGCCCCAGGCTGCGCGGAGCGCCCCCTGTCCGTATGCTACGGCGGCGCGCCCGGCGGCCGTCAGCGTCCCCCCGGGGGCAGAGGCTGCTGGCCGCGGCGGGGACCGCGGGTGGAGGGGGCCGGGACCACGCGCAGGCGGCAAGGGATCCCCCGACCCTTCCCCCCATATAAAGAGATACAATGTTTCCTTTTATGGCGAGGCCGCTCCTTATATGGTGAGCCCCTGCGTTCCCGCCCCATTGGTCCGCTGTTCCGGCAACTCCGCTCCCTATTGGGCCACAGGGGGCGCCTATTTGCATAGACATACCGAACTTGTTGCAGTCATCCCGCGTCAGACGGCGACTCCGAAAGGGGAGGAGCCGACGCCTCTTAAAGGAACAGGAGAGGAGGTATGACTCCGCCTCCCTGACCAGAGAGAATTGGGAGGGATCTGTGGAGAGGAAGCCTGGGAGGAGACTGGAACGCAATCTTGCGGAGACGAGGGAGCAGCACTGGAAAGTCGGCATTGGAACGGTTGGAAGCAAACGCTGGGGTAGTTCCTGAGTGGAATGTGCGGACTGCAGTAAATGATATAATACAGCCCAAATTCCAAGGGAATGCGGGGATTGGAGCACTTACCTACTCCTTCCTGAAGGAGGCAAAGTTACGGGCCGAGTAGTGGGGGCTTGGGTCCTTGGTGTCCAGACTCGTCGCGCCCCCGCCACTCGGCTCCAACCCTTCCCCTCCCCCCGACTTCCTTTCCTTTTCCCTCTCTTTTCAAGGCGACGACACTTTCCCACCAGGCCGGCTCCCCGGTCCTCATTCATCATCCTCTATACTGGGAAGGCCTCTGGCAGACGTACATCTGGAAAAGACCGGAGAGACAGTCGGCCTCCCCGTCCCAGTTGGGGGAAGGGAGGAGATGGAGATTAGTGAAGACTTCCAGCTGCGGGCTGGGCTGGGGGAGGGGGTGGTTCCAGGGATAAAGCCCACCCCCCAGTCGGTGCAAAGGTCTGAGAAAAAGTGTAGCCGAGCAGAAAGTTCAAGCAAGCGCAAACACTCACGCGCGCGCCCTTCTCTGGAAAGCCAAGGGGAGCCCATAGGAGAAAAAAAAATAGGGTGCTGCAAAGGCCAGGTTCAGGGTCTGGGTCTGGATCTGAGTTCCAAGTCAGTGAAAATAGCTTGGGCTTTGCTCATACAGAAATTATTCAAATCTGGACTCTGCCTCTTCCTAGCCCTGTGCTGGAAACAAGTGTTTGACCTCTCCAAACTCCATGTTCCTCATTGTTGGTACCCATCGCATGAGATTCTTAAGGCAGATTAAATGAGATAAAAACTAAAACGCGGAATATATGTAAGTGGTCAGTGAATAGTTAATAGGAGCTGCCTAGGACAATCACCTCATCCCTGGGATAAACGTCCTCTGGTGTTTAATAGGATGGGAGAGGGTGATGATTCCTACCTTAAAAGTTGTTGGGAAGTGAAAACAATTTAGTGCACTGCAGCCAGCATTTAAAATAATGGGTATCACAAAAAGCAAGCGTAAATATTATTGCATAAAAATTGTTTGAATTATTTCTAGGTAAACCATATAAAATTTCCATTTTATAGGTAAAGAGGGTGAGATAGTGTAGATTTCACATGGTTCAATGTGTATATGTACTGGATGACAATATCAACTGCCTATTTTACTGTGAGTCACAATCCAAAGACTGAGAAATATTGAAATAAAGTATGTTCAAGTGATTTGTTGATATAATGTGTGTATCTACATACACACTTATATTAAAAATGGGCTCATTCATTAAACTCTTTAAGAGCCCTCCTCTTCCCCATTTCCTACCAGTCTTAAAGAGTTTTTTTCTTTTCCTAATTTAGTCCACACAACAGGTAGTTAAACATATGGAATGTGTTAGCTCAAGAGGAAGAACAGGTCAAATAGATAAATAGGTTCCAGAAGGGCTTCAGGGGCCACAGACAGTTCTTGGGACCGTGATTTGTCTGAACAGCACGGTCTTATTATACAACCACAGCCCTGGGCTCCATTCTTGCCTGGCTTCTGAAGACTTTTACGTGAGACCCCCAGCTTAGACACCCTCAGCCATGGCACCCCAGGGGACAACTGCTGCCCGCTGCATCCACAGTAGAGAACAGTTCTGTTTCCCTTCAGTTAGGCTGTTCTGATTTCACCCAACCCTTGGGCCATTGCACACCAGTGTTAGCGCCACAGCACCTTCACCTGCTTGGGATGGCATCTTCACAGCCCTTTGTCACCACTGGGTGGTGGGGGAGGGGAGGGGACCTATATATACCCACACTATATTGGATCACTACGGTTCAGGAGCCAAAATTATTGGATGTGGATAAGTCAAAATCAGAAACTGGTTCATAGATGTTTTGTTTGGACCATATAATATCTTTAAATCAGGAGATTTTACATAAAAATCTGAATATCCAGCCTCTCTCCAAAAAATCGAAATTTTTAGCAACTCCAGGCCTGGGTGCCCACATTACTACAGCCTACAGCCGAGTCGAATGGTGGTCATAGGAGAGGCATCTGTTCTCAGGTTCACTAGACTCCCTACAGCCCACTGAGCTCAGATAAGTCCCCTGCCTGGCCTCTCTGGAATGCGAGTTTGGTGCTTCTCAGATAAGGCCTTAAATCACAGTCGTCCCCTGGAAGATGGGAGCTCACATCCACCCCAGACCATGAACAACCTTCAGAAGGGCACCAGGATTCCAGCCAGATTCCCTCCTACCACACCATTCCCACCCTGACCTTGCTTTCTTTCTCCTGATTGTTATCACCTAAATAATAGCAGAACAAAAATTACGGGGTTGCTTTAAAACATTACTATAAAAAATTACTAACACTCTAAAACTATTTTCATTTGGAGGTAACCTTTATGCAGTTATTCTTAACTTCGCATAGAAGAGCTCTCAACTGTGATAGCAGCATTAGAGGGAATAGAAAGGAAAAGGGGTCATGAATCAGTATGCCTAGGGAAAATCTGGAAAGCCATGCTCCAGACACGAATAGTGGTAAGCAGCCCCTGGAGAGGAGTTTGGGGACTAGAGGAGTGTGTTTTTTTGCTTTATAGAAGTCTGTACCATTTGACGTCTTCCATGATCAGTATTACTTTCATACATTTTTTTTTACGCAAAATTAGAAACAAGGCAGAGGTAAAATAAATGGATCTTGGTGACCGGCTGCATGGGGAGCGGGATAAACAAAGAAGACTCATGATGGATTGAGATTTTGAGTAAAGGTGACTATCCTCCACTAGTAACATTAATGGAAAGAGGGAACTTGGCTAGGGGAACAAGATTGAGAGAGCGAGAGTGAGAGCGAGAGAGAAATTCAGGCTGGGTCCAGGGGAACAAGCAGTGGAAAATGTCCTGTAGGAAGTGGGGAGTGTGTGTCTGGAGCTTGAAGTGGAGGCTAAAATTGCAGCTAATACTTGGGGAAGGAACTAGCCACACTAAAGGGCCAATTAAAGCCACGTGAGGTGAGATGAGACTCTTGCAGTGGACAATGTAGAAAGGAAGGCCAAGGACAGGATTCAGGAGAACAGCAATCTCTGGGGCCGGCAGAAGAAGGAAGTTTCAGCTGGGGCTGGGAAAGGCCTGGTCAGAGAACAGGAAAACAGCATACCATCACCCAAGTCAACAGAGGAGTCTGAAAAGGCAGATGTGGCCAGCAGCGTTGGCTGCTGCAGTGTGGTCAAGGAAGACCATGAATGAGAAAAGGATTAGGGATTAATGACCTTCTAAAGCTTTGCCTCCCCAATACTTACTTCCAGGTGCAACCCATGTTAAAAAACCATTGTTACATCGCAACCCGTGGTGAATTCAATTTTTGCTCCCAATTCTTCACACTCTGTGTTGGAATCAGCCAGCCACATCCTTTGCCATGTGACTTTGCAGAACCTACTACTGCTGTTGCTGAGTTTTGACATGTGACATACTTTGGCCAATAAAATGTTAACAGACTTGTGGTTTTAAATGTGCTTGCGTGATTAGGCTTGACCTCTTGTGCTCCTGCCACTGCATGAGAGCATGCTCTGAGACCAGCAGAATACACCCAAACTAGTCCTACAGCCTGGAGGAAACCCCCAGCTGAACTCAGCGAGGCCCTGCCAAGATCAGCAGAACCTCACCAATCTGCAGATTTATGATAGAGAAAAATAAATTGTTGCAAGTGACTGAGATTTGGGGGTTATTATACAGAATCACCAACCCAATTGCTAATGTGTAACCCAGTATAAGCAAACATGTATCAAATGTTACCAACAACTTTTGTAAAAGAACACTTACCTTTAAGGTATACAATGTACTCAGTTTCCATCATGTTTCATATTTTTAAAACCCAGTTTGGAAAACACTGCTCTAGAGAAATTGTTTCTTTGTGTGTTTTTTTTCACTCCAACAAACCTGAAGGATGTAACACACTGTTTTTATCAAGTAAGCGGCTCAATTACTAGCTGTGTCACATTGGGGAAACTACCTGTCCTCCCTGAACCTGTTTCCTAACCTGTGAAATGAGAACAATTAACATCAGGCTAACAGAGTAGTCACGGAGATTACGTGAGAGAATGCATGTTAAGTGCTTAGCAAAGTGACTGGGACAAAGCAGCCAATAAATATTAGCTGTTATTTTCATTACTGAGAAGTTTGGTGAGACACAGAATGAATTAGAGCAATTTCAGAGTTAAGAAATCATTTCTTCAGGTTGGAGAACCGGGCTGAAGTTACTGGAATATGGTGATGTCACAAAGTCTAGGTAACTGAGTGGCAGGAATCAAACCAGTTGAGGGTCTGGGAGCAATGAGGCATTAGCGTCATCCCTTTGCTCCATATTATCCACTCCATCTTCCTCCTCAAGCCTTAAAGGGATTCAGAGACCTGAATCTGTCATCAACTACTCCTCCAGTCCTACTCTAACTTGTCCCTCCTCACACTTCCACCCTCCCCACCTGAGCGCGAAGACTAGGCTAGTAGCCAGCAGTAAGTAAGTAGTTGGCAGTCCGAAGCAACACAGGGTCCCATGGACAAGAGGTGGCCTTGCCTCCTGAGCCCACATTCTCAGCTGCTCCACGAACCAGAGAGAAGGACCCGTGTCGGCCAGTTATTCCCATCCAAGCCCCACCTGACTCTGTGAAGGCACATGGCCCTTCTGAATATGGGGGAAGACGGGACATGATTCAAGGGCAACGGCAGGGAATGAACATCAGAACCAAGTTGTAAAAAAGGCTTCTTTATTGAGAGCAGCGAGTGTAAAAAAAACAACAAAAAAACCCCAAAACAAACAAACAAACAACAACAACAACAACAATAAAGGTGTGAGGCAGGGCTGGCCCCCCTCCCCATCTCCTCCAGGGCCCACCCCTCCCTCCCATGCCCACCCACCCCACGCTGCAAGTACATACAAAAGCCGCCCATGGTGCATACAAAAAGGGCGGGTTATATAGTGTCAAAAGCTCCTGAAAACTCCTTCATCTGCCAGGCACTTAGGATGAGGAAAGGAGAGAAGGGTGGGGAGGGGGCATGGGCCTGGGTCAGCGTGCACAAGTCCATGCAGGGAGGGTTCATTGGCTGTGTCCTCCGTGATCCTGGCACAGACCCCGAGGTGGGCCTCGTGGGCCAGAACTACCCAGGAATTTGAGATTATTAGGGAACACCTCAAACCCTGCTCATCTTCAGCCTAGCCCTCCCTGGGCAAAGTTGGTAGATGAATGGCAGAACTGGACCTGGTCAAGGGGAGGAAGCCCAGGCCAGAAACTGGGGGTTACCTGAGGCATCCACATTGTCCCTGATGGGGGGAGCGGTGGCAAAGAAAGCTGCCCAGCCCAAGGCTCTAGTCACCCCATCTGGGTCCCAATCGGCCTCCCCAAAGGCTGAGAGTGAGGAAGAGGAGGAAAGCCCAGGCCCTGCCCAGACCTCAGCAGTGCCTGTGGTGCCAGGGTGGGGGCCCTAGGGCCAAGGAGGACAGGGATCTGGCCCATCATGCTGCGGGCACCCCTCAAGAGGTCCTCCCCTGCCCGTGCCATCCTGAGACACAGGCTGCCTGGGTTCCCTCCTCACGGCTTGCTGTCTGCAGGGCTGTCTCCCAGGGTGTTGGCAATCTCACTGAAGGAGGGTCGGTCCTTGGGGCTGACGGCCCAGCAGCGCTGCATCAGCCGGTAGAGCTTGGATGGGCAGCCCTCAGGCTGTGGAAGCTTGGCCTTCCCAGCCTGCAAGTCTGCAGGAAGATGGTGCGAGGAGTTAGTCAAAACTTTTAACCACCTGTCCAGTGGTCTGTGGAGCCTGCAGTTCCCATAAACAGCCACAGGAGGACGACTTGGGGCGGGGTCACAGGCCAGTGGTAGGTGCGCACTGACTCAAGGAGTGAGTATACCCGGAGCTATCTTACCACCAAACTGGGTAACTCCCCTGGCCCCAGCTCGCTTGGACTGGTTGGGGCAGGGTTCACACAGAACAGGAGGCAGCCAATGCATGGGGGCAAGGGCTATTTACCAACCAGTGTGAAGGCATTTCAGTATTCCAAGAACTGGAGTGGCCCTATCTCTGTCCCTGCTAATACCAGCCTCGAGCGGGGAGGCAGGCTGAGCGGCTCAGCCCCAGGACCTCGAGCAAACTCTCCACCTGGAGTCATCCCTTGGAAACACAACCGCCTACCTGCCAGCACTTCATCATCGGCCTGCCCACCGTGGGGCATCTCTCCATGGGTGAACACTTCCCACATCAGCACACCAAAGGCCCACACATCAGACTTGGTGGAGAAGTCGCCCTCCAAGATGGCCTCAGGGGACATCCAGCGCAGCGGAACCCAAGCCTGGCGGAAGTGGTAGTACTCACTGCAGAAGAAAACCACACGCGGGGATGGGGCTGGAGCCTCTGTGGTTCCCACAGTGGGGTGAGGTGAGGAACGTGGCCTGGGATCCCAACCTCATCCCGGGTCTGGGTCTCATACCCAAGCTAGATAGACCCCAACTTTTCTACATCAAGGCACTCAAGAGAAATTGGCAACATTTATGCTGAGCATGGAGGCATAGTGGATGAAATTTGGAGGCATCGATGTGGAGTTTGATGGTTAAAAATTCTATGAAGAATCAAACTTTGCCTAGAAGTTAATATCAATAAAAAAGCAAATAATTACACACACTTCCAGTATTGGTTTTTAAAAAATGTGAAAAAAAAAAAAACATTAAATGGAAAGAAAATTTTAAAAGCTTTACTAGTGACAAAGCCATCATGACTAAAACAACAGTCAGATGAACTGGGGTGACTCAGAACTGGGGTGACTTGAGGGGAAGTTTCTGGAGGCAGTATGTCGTGTGTGTAGGCATTGCAGAGCAATCTCTGGCTGTGGGTGCTGAGCTTTAAATCATAGGCTTCACAATAATAATTACTGAATTCAGGAAGTTACAGAGAGGGAACCATATGAATAAATTATTAAATTGTTATGAAATTTGACTAGTTATTAAAAAGGGTTTATAATTCTTTATCACTAGAGACAATGTATAAATGTCAGGGACGTGTGGCCCACTGGCTGGGACTCCCGCCGCACCTCTGGGAAGGGTGAGGAGGCTATGCCCACTCCTGGGCCCTCCAGCTTTGGACCACGCAGACATTAAGCCCTTCCCACACCCCCCCAAACTGCATCTGTCCTCTGCCCCTCGCCCCACCCCACTCATGTGCTTCTACCTGTTGTACACATCCTTGCTGAGCCCCAGGGCCGACACCTTCACCTGTCTCTGGGCGCTGACCAGGCAGTTGCGAGCAGCCAGATCCTTGTGCACAAAGCGGTTGTTGGACAAGTGCTCCATGCCCAGGGCCACTTGGGTACACAGGGCCACCTGGAGTGAGAAAGGGGCTGGTCAGAGCACCCACATCTAGAGGCATCAAGGTAACCACCCCTGACACAACCCTTGATGGGGTCTCAGTGCCATCGGTGTGATGCTTAGAAAGCCCAAAAGCAAAGGCACAACAGCCTCCGTCTCTTTTTCTGTAAAATGGGAATGATGACAGTGCCTGCCTCACTTGGGTTGTTAGAAGAACAAAAGTAAATGAAATGAAGCTCATGGACCCACTCAGACACAGAGCAGATTCTAGATAAGCGAGCGGCACATGGGGCAGGGAGAACACATAGTAACCACCTGTTGAGTGAAAAATAGCTGGTCAGTAATCATAGCTTACATCTTTATGGGTTGTTCCTTTTCCTTTCTACTGCAAAATTACGTATTTTCTATAAGTTGTATATCAAAAAAACAAAACACACACACACACACACACACACACACACACACACACACACACACAGAGGTTGCCTCCAAAGAGGGGGAACTGGGGCTAGAGAAGGGAAAGGTAGGGAAACTTTTGGTTTATGTTTTTTAAATTGTGAACCACATAGAGAAAATATCAACTGTATCGGTGGGGTCTACTTTCACAAATGATTATAAAGCTCACTCACACCCAGGTAATAATGGTCACTAGTTAAAAAGAATAAAAACAATGCTAGCACCCCAGAACCCCCCAAGGGCTCCTTTCTCATCCTACAGTCTCCCCTCCAGAGGTAATCACTATCCTGACTCTATGATAATAATTTCTTAGCTGTTCTTTCTAGTCTTACAACTTACACATATGTGCCCAAACACTATGATTCGGTTCTGGACCCCGATAAGGTTGGCAGCATATATTATAAAATGTGTACTCTTTTGTGCCTGATTCTTTCACTCAGCATTGTGAGAGTCATCCTTTTTTGGGGTATGGAGTTCTTTTTCATCTTGAATATACCATGATTTATTCATTCTAATGCAATGGATATTTGGCTCCCCCCACCCCCCACCCCTAGTTTGAGGCTATTAAGAACAGTGCTGAGGCGCCAGTTAGCTCAGTTGGTTAGAGAACAGGCTCATAACACCAAGGTTGCCGGTTCGATTCCCCACATGGACCACTGAGATGTGCCCTCCACAACTAGATTGAAACAACTACTCAACTTGGAGCTGATGGGTCCTGGAAAAACACAGTTTCCCCATTTTTAAAAAAAAGAAGAAAAGAAAGAAACAGAACAGTACTGCTATGACCGTTCTTATAGGTATACACATATATGAGTTTCTTTAAGATATCTAGGTGTGGGTCGTGGACTTGAGTATTGCCAGCTCTACAAAATAAGGCCAAACTATTTTCCAAAGTGTGAGGAAGTTAGGGATCTTTTTCACTGATACACTTTTAAATCTCTGAGCCACATGAATGTATTACACAGAATACCTTCAATGTAGTTATGATTAAGTTATACGAGCATTTTTAAAGTATATATCGAGGAACTGAATATTCATTGAGTAGCTACTGTACACCACACACAGCTGGGTGCTGGTGGAATATAACAGGAATGCCAAGGCACCCAGTGAGAGGGCAGTCTAGAAGGGAGGCAGGAATTGTACCGGCAGAAGACTGCCACCTCCAGGGAGAAAAGGGTCCATGCCAAACAGATAAAATTGGAACACCAAGAGAGTGCTCGTAGAGATCCACGGCCTTATGGTCTCTATCATAACTACCCAACTCTGCCATTGTAGCACAAAAGCAACCAGAAAAAAATGAGTAAATATGCTGCAATTTGAATGTCATGACTTTTTATGTGAAAACTTGTCACAAATTCTTTTGAATTTTTTTTTTTTTTTACCAACTATTTAAAAATGTACAACTCAGGGGTGGCCGGTTAGCTCAGTTAGTTACAGCATGGTGCTGCTAACACCAAGGTTGCTGGTTCGATCCCTACATGGACCATTGTGAGCTGAACCCTCCTTAAAAAAATAATAATAAATAAAATAAAAATATACAACTCAATCTTGGCTCATGGGCCATCCAAAGCAAGCAGCAGGGCAGGTCTGGCCTCTGGGTCAGTTTGCTGACCCCTAACCTAGGAGGCCATACTTGTCTATCCCCTTCTTGCTTCTCTGACCTTCTCCCCTCCCCTCAGCCCAGTCCAGCCTCTCTGTCCTCTGTCATTCTCTCCCACATTTGTTTCCCTTGCTCATGATCTCCCAGGGACTGGCCCTCTTCCTTTCTATTGGATTTGGTCACCTTCTCACAGGTGACCTTTCCTGCTGGTCATATCTAAGATAGCTTCTTCCCTCCCCATCCCGTTATCCTGCTTTATTTTGTTATTTCGTAGCTCTTGTCACTGCCTAAAAGTATATGTCTGTTTATTTACTTCTTCATTGTCTGTCTCTCCAGCCAGAATGCTGACTCCATGAGAGCAAGGAATGTATTTGCTGCCTTGTTCACTGTGGTGTACCATTTCTGGCATGTAAAAGGTGCTCAAAAAGGTACTTGAATAAAAAGTATTGAATTAATGAATGACTTGAATGAATGCAATATTAAAGTGGTCAAGATTTTTCTTTTAAGTTTGAAACCAGATTATTTTAATATATGTTACCTACTTTTAACATAGAATCACTACCATTGTCACATGTCTCAATTTTGGATTTATCTTGAGAAAACAGAAAGTTGTGGGTTTCTTTCTTTCTTTCTGGTTTTTTTTTTTTTTTTTAATAGAACCTTGAAAGGCAGCAGTTGGTTTTCTAGTGACAGGTGTCTTTCTCTTTCTCTGTTTTAATAGCCAAAGTTGTTGTGACCAAAATAGTTTGGGAAGATCATGGGCTAGGTTTTGCTTGTTTTGTCTGTCTTTTGTGAGGAGAGGTTGGGAGAAGAGAAAGAAGCCCAGGGACATAACAATTTCAGAGAGTTCAAGACACAGTCTCCTGGGATGCCCAGTGAATTTCTTAAATTGAAAAGAACAGAGCCTTGCCCTTGGCGCCAGAGAGTAGTGGTCATCTAGAGGCCCCCCCTTACTCCTCCCCACCTCAAGTGTTTCCTTTTCTGGGACAGATAAATCAAAGGTGGGGAGGTTTCATTTCTTCCTTTCTTTTCACAAGGTGGTAATCTCTTAGCTGCCAATGGAATTAAGGCTGCTTTGAAAGAGGGGCTTTGCACATTGTAAACTGCTCCCCCAGGGCAAGTCAGCCATCCTTAATGCTTCCTGGAAGTTAAAATTTCTTTCCTATTTTTTTTTCTCACTTTTGTTAATGAAGTAGAAAGTGAACTTCTCTGCACTTATTAAAAAGTGCTACTTGGGTGAAGAAAATACGCCTGTGTCCTTTTCCTCTATAAATGTGCAAAAATCACCAATTTTGAGTTTGCATTTAAAATATTTCATACTCCTCTAGATTTAAATATAAGGCAAGGTGTTAAACAATGAATCTACCATGTCACCTTTCATGGAAGAAAGAGGGAGAGATGAGAAGATCTGTTTGTATTTGCTTCTGTTTGCTAAAGCAGCCTTGGAAGAATAAAAGAGAAAGCAGTGACAGTGGTCTCTGAGGGGCAGGTGGGAGTGTGAGGGGCAGGTGGGAGTGTGAGGGGCAGGTGGGAGTGTGAGGGGCAGGTGGGGAGGAAACGACAGGAGACAGGACCAAGGGGGAGACTTTTTCCTGTGGATCTTTTTATATCATCCTGGCTTTTGAATCACATATTGTATTCCCTATCCAAAAATGTAAAATAAATATTTTCTAAATTCTTAACTCTTGTTTTGATCTCTGATACTTACTCTTCTAGTATTCCCCTCCCCCACCCTTTTTTGAGGGAGGTAAAAAATTATAAAATACACATAACATAAAATTTATCATTTTAACCATTTTTAAGAGTGTAATTCAGTGGCATTATGTACGTTCCTAATGCTGAGCAACCACCAATATCCATTTGGAGAACTTTTCCATCATCCTAAACAGAAGCACTGTATGCATTCAACGATAACTCTTTCCCCTCACAGTTGCTGGTAACCTCAATTTTGTTTTCTGTCTCTATGCATGTGGTTGTTCAAGGTGACTCATCTAAGTGAAATCATACGATATTTGTCCTTCCTTATGTGTCTAACTTATTTCAGTTAGCATAATGCTTTCAAGGATCATGCATGTTGTAGCATGCACAGAATTTCATTCCTTTTCATGGCTGAATAATAATCCACTGTATGTATATAGCACATTTTGCTTATTCATTCATCCATAGATGGACTTTTGGATTGTTTCCACTTTTTGGTTATTATAACTAAGACTGCTTTCTTTATAGCATTAAAAACAAAAAAGACCCATGTCCCCTTTCTGTTGCTACAGCAACCACCAAGGGACAGGGACCTGTAGCATTTCCTTGTATATAAAAACAAGGCAAACAGAAATGCAAAGAGATTCCTGTGACCTGTGGAAGATTATTTAACAAGTTACAGGCTAGCTGTGTGTTTCCTCTGGCATACAGACTCATTCTCAGGATCCACAAGGGAGAAGTCGCCTATCACATAATGCAATCGTGGAGGGATGAAGATAACATTGTAGCCAAAAACCAATATCATTGGTGATCAAGGAAATATAAACCAAGACCCGATATCATTACACGTATCTGATTACAAAAGGTCAAAAGTCCACCTCCAACTTATCTCTGATGGTTCAGGGGAAAAAAAAATGCATGACTTGGTAGTTAGAAAATAGTTACAGGGATGTAAAGTACAGCATAGGGAAATCTCGTCAATAATGTTGCAACAATTATGTATAGTGCCAGGTGGGGACTAGACTAGTCAGGGAGATTGCTGCATAAATTATATAAATGTCTAACCACTATGCTGTGCACCTGAAACTAATATAAAATAATATTGAATGTCAGCTATAACTGAAAAATAATTTTAAAATGCATGAAAAAAAATAATACACATACCTATAGAGAATGAGAAAGCTAATGGGACAAAATGCAAACAACTGAATCTGGATAAAGGGTTTGTAGGAGTTCCTTGAACTGTTCTTACACTCTTTTAAGTTTGAAATATCAAAATAAAATCTTACCAAACACACACACACACACACACACACACACACACACACACACACAACCAATAAGCACATTAAAAAACAATTAACTAAATAAGTAAAAGCAGCCTATGTGTGGACCAATTATGACAGTATGTCACAGATTATCCAAAGATTATGGTTAATCTGATTCTATGTTCCTGAAGTTCAAAAAGGAGTAAAAGTGAATGGGAGTGGTAGAGAGGCTGTTGCTAAGTTACCTAGTGCAAGGAGACCACCCAGAGACAAGGGGATGGGAACACTTGGTGAGTACTTACTGTGTGCTGCACCTTGCGCTAGGCCAGCTGCCTTTCCTACTTGCACTGTGAGGCGGGGCTTATCCTCAGCTCTGCCCACCCCTTCCAAGGCTTTCTACCCAGCCTAATACCAAAGCTTGGCTCTCTCCTCAATACTGCAGCTGCCTCTCCTAGGTCACATCACTGGTGGGGGCATAGGAAGGGCTGTCTGCCCATCAGTGAGCCCAGAAGTGAGATGTTGGCTTCGGCCTGGCCCTGTGCATTGCTGGCTGGTTCTGAGAAGTTTCACAGGCCTGTCTCCCGGGGTCACAGGAAGGCCGGCAGAAGAGCTTAGCCCAAACACTGGGAGAGGGCTCACTCCAAAGACAGACCTTCTCAGCCTGTGTGCACTGGCCAGTGACATCCTCGCAGGCCCCACTGCCTCCAATGGTGGTTTGCTAACTCTGGTCACAACCTATTAGTAAGTCATGAAACCAATTCAGTGAATCTTAACCATCATTTTAAAAATGGAGTAGAAAATATCAGAGTGCATTACACTTAATAAGGGTAAGTATCATTCATAACACTTCTTTATCATTTTTAAATACATACACATGCACCCCATTGGGTTGTGATGTAAAACGTGCTTTTTTGCTACTATGGGTCTCAGTCAAAAAAAGTTTAAAAACCAGTAAACCTGTGCTGTCTAAAACAGTAGCACCTAGCCCTGTGTGGCTTTTTTAAGTGAATTAAAATGCAATAAAATGAGAAATTCAGTTTCTCAGTGGCTCTAGCCACATTCTAAGAGCTGAGCGGCCACGTGGAGTGATACCACATTGGACAGCAGTAGATATGAACCGTTTCCATCACTGCAGGAAGTTCTATCAGATGGCACTGATTCAAACCACCACCAATCAGGACCCATCTGCATATCCAGTGTATTGGCTAACACTGTGTATACAGAGACGCTGAACAAAGGACATCATCAAGAATTGGGGAAAATATCATCTTCTTGGTGCATTTTCTTTATCAGAAGTGAAGACACAAAATCTCTGGATAGCTTCCAACCAAATGTGTGTAACCGGTGAGGAGGGTTAGAGAAGAGGTCAGATGAACAGGTCTACCAGGATTACTGAGCCCTCGCTGGGCGCAGAGCCCTGCACTCGATTTCCAAGAAAGTAGAGGTCACACTCCCAAAATAGTCCCCAGACTGCCATCTTCAGAATGCCCCATGTGCTACCGGCGGTAAAAGGGCCAGATGACCTGTATGGTGGCCATGATAAATGGACAGACTCTACTTCAGGCTTCAAAACCCCAGGGCATTGTCCAGCCTTGCTGAGTTATCTGTTAAGGGGCAGACAAAGGCTTTTGTAATGCGCCCTCATCAGGCTGGCAATTCCCCTCAGTCTGCTCTCAATCTATTGCTAGTCGAGGGAAACAGAAGAGCGTGGACTTGGTACGGTGACTAACCTGCTATCTTTCCTGGAGGCAGTGCTTCTGGAAATTCTGGCTAAACGAGGACAGCAAAAGGGAATTCTGTCAGACCTAAGCCAATCAAGGGTTTCCTTACTGCCGGGCAAGATGCCATCAAATGGCCACAGGATTAATTTTCAAATACGGTTATAAAGACCAAACCCACCCCTTCCTTTCCAACTTTAACATTCTAAGGGCTCGCCCAGGTTCCACTAACCCACTGTGACACTATTGCACTCTTCTCACAACAGGCTTTATGTCCCGCCACAGCATCTGACCACATAAAGTGCTGTCCACCAGGTGTGCTAAGCTGACCCTGCTTCTCATCCTGTCATTAGCTTGCAGGAGATCCATAAAGAAATCACAGGTTACAGTTTCCCCGACTTCAAAATCTCCATCATCTATCTTATCAGCTACTCTAACAAGCATTACCTACAATTACGCCAACACCCAGTGTCTGTGATTTCTATCACTATCCCACTGCTATCCTAAAACCCTCCTGGGGATCCCCCCGCCCACCCACACCATGTACAGCACCCTTGTTCCAGCTCTAGCTAGCCAGGGAGCACCCTGCCTATCATTCCACCACCCTTTAAAAACTTAATTCTTCCTCTTTCCATTCCCCCAGGACCCTTAGGAATATAACGTTAACACAACTCACTAAATTATTAGCACAAGAAAGCATCTTAGTATATATTTCCTAAGAATCTCCAAACAATACTATTTTTCAAACTACTGACTGAAATCCACATAGGTCTCAAAACAAATTTTGTGGGTTAATAAAAAATAGGATAGGAAATATCCAGTGCATCAAATATAGTGTTGTGAAAGTTTCATTTTAGTTGTGTGTGTGCGCGCACGCGCGTGTGCTGGGTCATGATGTAAAATGCACTTCTTAAAGGGAATCCTAATCCAGAAACATTTCAAAACCACTGCCCTTACACAAGGACTATTCAAACTTATAATGAGCTTAGGAATCAGCTGGAAAGGTTGTTTGAAAAATGCAGGTCCTCAGACCCCGCTCTCAGATATTCTGATTCCCTAGTCTGAGAGAGGTAGGGTCCAGAAATCTATTATTATTATTATTATTATTATTATTATAAGCAATCCCATACCCTCTCATCTGATGCAGATATTGTCCTGGGAGAGTGTGGAACCCAACTTATTGAAGCTCCCCATCACATTTAAGATGCTCTGGCACAAAGTGTGGGAGAGCTTTTCAGCAAAGGTGGTGATGGCTTTCAGCCAAATACAGTCCCTCAGGTCATGTGACGGAGGTAACTGATTTCCGGCCAGCCTATATCCCTGTCCCAGCCACAGAAACCTACCTTGACTCCCCTCGCTCCTGAATCCATCCCCTTCCTGCCATTCAACAACTTCCTGTCCTTGAGAACTGAACACAAATGGCTTTCTCTACCAGGAAACCTTCTTTGTTAACCACAACTGTCTGTCTACCTAAAGGAAGCGAACACTTCAACGTCTCTTATTTTATGTCTCTTACTCGCTTCCCGTGTTGTACCTGAAGTCTGTATGGGATGTGCATCCTCATTTGCCTTAGCTCCCTCACTAAATCCTAAGTGCTCCAAGGATGCCTGGCAGTTTCAGTTTTGCATCTCCAAGGTCCCTGAGGGCCATGGCTGGCTCAGTAAAGATTAGCTGGCTCCATGCATGTCCTGATTTGTGAGCTCTGGGGTCCTGACATCCCGAGCTGGAATAGCATGTCCTGTCCTATTGCTTCACAGAGATGGAGGCAGGGGCTCAGTTTCAGAAGGCCAGCTCTGGGTGACCTGGTGCCAGGTCACTTGCCCTATCTGGGCCTCAGTAAATTCACCTGTAATAAAAGGAGGCCAGCCTGAAGAGCACAGAGCCACTTCCCCAGAGAGATCAGGGGCAGCCAGGGTCCCACGCACCTGACTGATCAACCAGCCACACCTTTGTGCCCTGCCCCCAGAGTCTGTGGCCTAAAAGGCAAGGGACGGCCACCTGGGAGGGCCCTCGCAGTGTCTGCCTACCTGCCTGGGCTTTGATTGGTTTATGAAGTGACTTCACTGTCAGCTTGGAAGCAGAGTGCCCAGTCACATGGAAGGAGGTGGAACTATTTCAGAGGGGAGGGGAGGAGGCTGTGGACAGCCAGGGCTGGCATGCAGTAGGTATCGTCCCATGTGGGCAGCGGGGAACAGGCAAGCGTTCCCTTCTTCACTGTTTCAACCGGGTCAGCTCTACCATGGGGCTCCAGCCAGCCCAGAAAGGCAGGAAAGGCTACCGAGTCTACAGCACCAGTGAGAGTGAAAGCGTGACAACCACAAAGGGTGAAACCTGGGCAGCCCATTCACAGGAGAGTCTTCCACACTCAGAGGCTGAAGAAACATACTCAGGAGACCACAGCCCGCGCAGCCGGCCCCATCGTTCAGGCTGCTTGCGGCTCCTCCGCTCCTCTGGGGAGGTGTTCCCTGCTTGCCCTCCATCCACCTCAGTGCTCCCTGCAGGGAGCTGAAGTCCTGCTCCAGCGGCACAGACAGACAGCAGCTCTTCTATAGGAAGGCAACACGGCAATACAATGCCTCTTTCGGGCCATGTGACCAAGGACAAGTCACTAAACCTCTTACGCCTCAGTTTGTCCACCCACAAAATGGGGACAGTGACCGATATTAAGAGGTGTATCATGATCACTGAGATAACATTTGTAAAGTACTTACCAGGGCCCACAGGGAGCACTCAATCGGTAGCACCTGTTCCGATGACAGCCCTTGCACCTGGCCCACCCTTGGGGCCCTCTCCCTCCCTGTCCTCACCTTCTGCTTAGTGCTGAGGGGCTGTGACTTCAATTTTTCATCCTTGTTCTTGGAAATCCTCAGGAACTGTTTGAGGTCTCCCTGAGGGAAAAGCCAAGCATCTCTGTCAGGTCAGAGCCCAGCTATCCTGTTCAAAGCATCAAACCAAGCAGGTGCTCACAGGGTGTCTGCCCGGCAGGTGGTAGGAAGCCCTGATCTGAATGCCCCTCCCATGGAGACAATCCAGTGGAAATTAAAAAATACATAGGAGATGCCTCCTAGAAGCTCCCTCAGTCAGAAAGAGAGGGTGTCATATCTACCTTCCGAGGAGCCCCCCGACAGGCAAGTGCCAAAGCCCCTGGAGAGGAAAACACAGCCCCACTGACCTCTGTCCCCCAGGAGTTTATTATCTGATAGACACAAACAAACAGGAGGGAACGCCAGCAGCAGAAACCTAGACAAAGCACTCATAAGCACTTCTAATGAGAAGATTAAGACTGACTCCGCCCCTCCCGCCCCGCCCCTCTCTCCCCTTTGAGCTGGGGGATTTGATAAGCAGCAGTTTGAGGGCCAAGGGGATTAGGCCAAGGTCAGTCAGGGAATGAGGAGCAAGGGGCAAATCTGGGCATGACAACTGGAGTGGAACGAGAAGGCTGGTGACTGGGCTAACACTGCTGCCTCACATGGTACCTCACATGGTACTGGATGCTGGGAAGGAAGGAAAGCCAGGTTCTGCTAAGTTTATTCTCAAGGGGTGATAAACCCTGGGGAAAAATAAAAACAACAAACCAAAGAAACCCAGAGTCAGGGGCGAAGACATGGGAGGCGTCCAAGCAGTGTGCAGAGTAAATGCCAGAAAGAACTCAGAACCAACCCGCAGACACCGGGCTGGCAGGTGGCAAAGATGGGGTGCTGTCAAGGAAAGGCAGGTGTTGGAGAGCTGGGAGGGTGGGCGGGAGGCTGAGCATCTCGAGGTGGCAACAGCAGGCAAGCCAAGGTCTCAGCTGAGACCCCATGAGACGAGGTTTCCATGGCGACCCCTCCGCAATCCCCATGAGGGCACTGCCCTGTCCGAGACCCCGAGGGCCCTGCCAGCAGCATACCAGGTCCACATACTCCAGCACCATGTAGTGGGGCTCGGCCTCCCGACACAGCCCCAGGAGCCGCACCACGTTGGCATGGTTCAGCTTCCCAAACATCTCGAACTCCCTCCGGAAGTCCAACTGCTGCTGCTCGTCCCGGCTCTGGAGGCTCTTCACAAGCACCAGGGTCTCTGCCACCCCCTCCTCCAAGCCCTGCGCCTTCGCCAGGAACACCTCCCCAAACTCGCTTTTCCCTGTGGGGACAGGTCCGCGTCAGCCAGCTGCCTGTACCCAGGCAGGGGAAGCCCCTGACGTGGGGCGGTGCCTCGCTTCTCTCTGTCACACAGTGGGGTCCTTGCTGCTCCCCACCCACCTGAACTGGGCCGTGGCCTAGTTCTGCTGTGGGACCCTGAGCAAACCCCATTCCCTCCCATCCCACCTTGGGCTTCAAGTCCTCAGCAGTGAAATAAAGGGGTGGGATTAACAGATTAATAAAGGGTCTTCCAAATGGTGGTCTGCATGAGAATTTTAGTGGTTCATGATAAACAGGTCTTCATGGTTATGTTTTAATGTATGCCCAGAAAACATTTAACTAGCACAAATCCCTAATTTCTCACATTGTTTCCCTAGAACAAAGCTAACTTTAAAGTTTAAAAAAAAATCTAAAGAAAACATCAAATCAATAACACACAGGAATGACAAAAGCTGGAGGAGGGGTGTGAACAACAGGCACTAGGGACTAGGTTCCCCCTATGTCCCCCTCCATCTCTAAAGTTTCAGGGACTTCAGAGCCACCAGCCCTAACCTAGCCTCAGGACAGAACTGGTGGTCTATGGTTAAGCAGAGTTGTTGCGGCCAAGGTAACATACCCAGTGTGGTGATAGGCTGCAGGCTGGCCCTCGGGAAGTGCATCTTATCACTTGTGCTGTGCCGTTTGTTAGTGGCCACGGGGCCGGAGCCCAAGCTGGTCAAGGCCACTTCCTCTTGGATCTCTGCTGAGGGCTGCCCATTCTGCAAAGGTCCGCCTGGGAAGAAGGGGCACAGGGGAGTGTGAAGACAAGACGTGATACTCAGGCCACCGTGGGAACCTCAGTTTTCTTCCCCAACCTCCATGTCCACCAAATGGGTCTAATCCCAGTGTTCCACCCAAAAGAGCCAATCCCACCGATGAACTGATGGGACTGGAGGTGAGGGTGACGGGTGTCCTTTATGGTATGACACTTAATTGGTGCAGCTGATTACAACGAAAGGAATGAACTGGACAAGTCTCATCTGAATGACCGGTCCCTGGACACCTACAAACATGAGGGGTTTTGCTTTCATGGGGCCTCCTATGTGCAAAGCTCTAAACAGGCACAAAGGGGAAATCACAACAAGGGGGACGCAGGACCCACTCCTGAGTACCTCAGTGTACAGGGGAGACCCAGCAGTGCCCCTGGGGGCTCCCAGTTGGAGGAGACAGAGTAGGAGGGGGAGGGAGACAGGTAGATTGCCCTTGGGGGAACGCAAAGACTCATGGGGCAGACAAGATGTGCAACAGGAACATGAATATATACACTAATTATATCTGTGGCTTAGTGCTGCAGGGAGGAGAAGGCAGGGAAACATAGGTAGCTGGTCCAAGGGGCTCCAATGAGGAAGTCTTAAGCCAGCTTTCTCAGAAGCCAAGGCCTTGGAAATTGGCCAACTGCAGGCTTCCAGCTGGGGGTGGGGCAGCTCTGGTCCTGGCGGCCAAAGCTCCAAGACCCAGCGCTCTGCGGCCGCCTGCTTCCTCTAGTGCCACGGCTCTCTTCGCCATGGCCGCAGGAGGGCGCTCAGCACCCGCGCTGCACACCACCTCCCTCTGCTGGGAAGCTCCTCACCATTGAGGCACTCCATCTCCGGCTCCTCGCCCTCGGGCTGCTTCTGAAGCCGCTTGGCCTTGCAGCGTTTCTTGCAGTAGAACATGAGACCCAGCACGGCAATGATGTAGGCCACGGCGGCGCCCACCGACAGCCCGATGGTCTGGATCATCTTATAGGGAGGAGGGCTGCCTGGGCCCTCCGACTCCTCCAGCACAGGCTTGTCTGAGAGACATAGAGACGTCTGAGCAGGGGCTGAGGAAGCAAACCTGGCCCTACTTCTCTACCAGCCCCTCCACACTCCACACCGACAACCTCCCAGACCCCTGAGGGCCTGCCTGACCAAGCCAGAGAGACCTGGGGAGGGTCACCACCGTCACTGGCTTTGACAAGGGTCAGGTCCTCAGGCCCCACCGAGGTCATAGGGAACTCTGAAGGAGGTGAGGCCAGTGACTCCCAAGCTCGCTGTGCCTCCAAACACCAGGCCAGGGATGTACATACAAACCACACCTGTCGAACACCTCACAAACCCGGTTTGTTAGCAAGCTTCTTAAATGACTTGATACCATGAGTCAGGCCCTGAACAGCAGCATCTGGGAACTTCTGGTTTAGAATTCCATATACTTGTCCAGATCAGAGCAGGTTCTTCAAGAAAAGTATATGTAGAAGGGATTTTCTAGTCTAGGGGCTTTCAGAGGCCTAGGGTCTCATCGAGGAAGTTAGGGGAACTGAGGGAGAGGCCCAAATGGAGACAATACATGATCCCCCAACTCCCACACACACCTATTGGCTGCAATTAAGGGGCCTGTCACTTCACTGTTATCCAGCTGAAGTCCCACATCATACTCTTGCCGAAAAATAGTTCTGCTGTTAAACCCAAAAAACTTGAGAACTTCTCATTTCAACGACCCCCATCTTACAGATGGAGACACCAGCCCTGGAGAGGAAATGACATCTACCTCTAAGGGCATATGGCTGGTTAGCAGGAAAGGCCAGACCCAAACCTCAAGTCCCTGACTCTAGTCAGGGCCTTTTCTCTGACACATCATCCCCTCTGGGCCTCCAGGACAAAGGAGCCTTGTCTTGGGGCATCCTGATCTGATTCCCCTCCCCACCCACCCAGCGAGACGTATGGTTGCTGCAGGAGACCTGACAGAAAGCATTATAGGACAAGGGCGCTCGCGCACGCGCACGCGCGCACACACACCCACACCCACACACACAACGTGCATACACGCCCCAGCTGTGGAACGTTAGAGAAACGACAGCCCAGCTCTAAGGGAGGAAACTATGACTGTGCTGTGGCATGGCAGAGGGGACACAGCTGAATTCCCACCCCACCACAAGAATGGTTTAAGTGCCTTCTGTGTACAAGGGGCCGATGAGGACCAAGATAAGAAAGATGTCTGGCCCCACCACTTCCGGTCCCCAGCCCATACCCACGACGTAGAGGGGGGCCTCCGTGTGCTTGATGTTGCAGCTGTTGCCTGCAATGCAGGTGTAGCGGCCCGAGTCCTCAGGCGCCACGTCATGGATCACCAGGGAGCCATTCTGGAAGATGTGCATCCTGCCAGGAAAGAAGCCACAGTGCTGCCCAGCTCACCAGCTCCTGGGGAGACTGGGCTGCAGGAGAGGTGAGGTGGGTGTCGGGGGGAGACGGCCCTACCTAGGTTCCAGCTTGGTGGGGTCCAAGATGCGATCTTTGCCCTTCCACTGAATGAGTGGCTTGGGGTCCCCCTGGGCCTCGCACCGCAACAGGGCTGTGTGGCCCTGGTACACGGTCGTGCGCTCGGGCTCCACCTTGAAGGTGATGAAAACTGGATGGGAAGAGCCCGGTGAGGGGCAGGGAGCAGTGAGCAATGGGGCTGGCAGGGTACAGGCTGCTGCCCCACAGGGCCTGCCAGCCCCAGCCCCAGGGCCCTGCCACGGTCGCACCTGCCACAGTAAGCTGGACATGGGCACGGATCTGGCCCTGCAGCCCATTGGAGGCGATGCAAGTGTAGTTGCCAGCATCATCGCGGGTCACCCTGGAGAAGTGCAAGGTCCCGGCATTGTCCGTCACCCACTCCGGGAGGCTGCTCCCATCTGCAGGGGCAACAAAGGGAAATCATGGGCTTGACCAGAGTTATATGGGTGGCTGACTGGCAATGCCCTGTCACTCATCTCCACTCAAAAACATGTCATCGCTCCTGACTATCCAAAGACAAAGTCTAAACTCCCGAGCTAGGCATTGGGAGACCCTGTTATTTACTTCTTTTCAAATTTGTCAGTCTCGCCTCCTTCTACTGCCCTGTGTAATGTTCCACTTCTGCCAAACTGGACTTCCGAGTGGGCCTTGAGTTTGCCTTGTTCTCATCTTCACTGCTTGGCATTCCCCACTCCTAGAACCCAGCCCTGCTCTCTGCCACCGTCCCAGGCTTCAGATCCATTTTGAGCCCCATCTTCCAGAGAAAACTCCCCCAGACCACCTGAGCAGAGAGCCCACTTCTTCTTCACAACCTACAACCGTCTCTCACTCGCACTGTTCATGGGAATGTAAAAACTGGCCCAGCCCTTTAAAAAACGATTTGGCAATCCACCTCAAGGGTTGTAAAAATGTGCATACCCTTTTATACATAATTATTCCATTCCTGGGAATCTTTCCCAAAGGAAACAAACCCAAATCCAGAAAAAACTTTGGCTTAAAGATGTTTATTATAGCAATAAAAAGAAAGGGGGGGGGGAGAGGAGGAGGATGGCTAGCAACAAATCTCCAACATTTAGGGAATATTTGAGTAAATTATAGTGAATTCAATCATTGGAATATTATCACCATCATCAAAGCCAATGTTTATGTATGAAAACATAGGGTAATGCTTGGTAATGTTAAGTAAAAGAAGGATATAAAATTACATAGTTATCTGCATCTTCTATTTTTAGAGTAAACATGACTTACTCATGTAAATTTAATAAGTGAAAATATACAATAAGTACATTAAGTAAAGATGTACAATAAAATCACTTTGTAAAAACAGAAAGATACATGTAGAAAAAGGCACACACCCAGAGATGATGGATGGTGGGATTACGTATTTTTTTCCCCTCCCAAAATTTTCTGAAGGAGCCCAGGTTCTTTCATGTGGGAAAGGATGACTCTTTTGAAATGGGAGGAGGGAGGACGTTATAGCACTGTCTGGCCCAATCCAATCACTTGATGTCTTGAGTCATATGTAGTCTAATGCTACCATCTGACCTCTTTTGTGTCTGGCTCTTTGTTTCCTAACTGGACTATAAACGGACCCTACGTTTCTTGTCTGTCCCCACAGTTCCTGGCATGGTGCTGGGCACTCAGCTGGTCCTCAGATTTGCACACATGCACTGATCGTTGACGGCCCTGCCTACCCACCTCTCCATGCCTGCACGGTACTCACCTGCTCGTATCCACTTAATGGTGGGCTTTTCTCGGCCTGTGGCTGAGCAGGGCACTGTGGCCTCCTTGTCAAATTCCATGCACTGCTGCGGCCGGGGCGGTGGTGTGAACTTAAGTTTTTCTGTTTCAGTAGAGGGAAGGTGGGTAGATGGAAAGAGGAGGAATTGAAGCAGCTAGAAAGGCCGGGGCAGGCCTAAAAACCTTGAACCCTGCCGTTCCTTCTCCTTTACCCTCCTGCCCACTAGGCAAAGCACCTTTCCCTCACATGCCAGCTCACCCAGCACTTGTACACGGGCTTGGGCCTCAATGCTGCCAGCTGGGGTGCTGCTCACGCAGCGGTACCATGTCCCATCGTACACTTCCACACTGTTGATACGCAAGGTCCCGTTCTTGGAGACCTCAAACCGCGAGTCCTACAGCACATAAGATGTGACCATGAGAAGTCTTGGCTTAATCCCCCACCAACATCGCCCTGGGAGCAGCCCCGGGAACGAAAGAGCGCTGTGGAGGTCAGCACAGAGAGGAGCAGAGAGAAGGGGTTCTGCCCCTCCACCCCCAGCCATCCTCACTCTCACCTCCGAGATGAGCATCTGGTTTCTGTACCAGATGACGGTGGGTTTCGGCGTGGCTTGGGTCAGACAGTGCAAGTAGCCTGGCTTGCCCTCCTCCAGCTGGCTGTCTTCGGGCTTCTTCAACCATGTGGGCACAGCTAGAGGGGAGGGAACAGTGAAGGCTGATGAACATGTTTGTAAAACCAAAAGATCCAATCCCAAGAAATTCTAACATACCACTAGGTCCTCAGTTTGGAAACCCTCGTCTGCTCCGGTGACAACTGTAGCAATTACCCCTTAGTGAAGGCCTACAGGCCAGCACCTCTTGAACATTATCTTAGTGAATGGTCACAATAAACCCCCAAGGTATGTATTCCTATATCCGTTTTACAGCTAAGAAGACCCCTAGGGGTTCAGAAGTAATGGTGGGGGCCGGCTGAGTGGTGCATTGGTTAAGAGCTGGCTTGGGACACCAGCTCTGAGCAGCAGGGCCCCAGTTCGGATCACACATGAGGGCCAGTGACACTGCGCTCTCTACAGCTAAGATGGTGAACAACAGCTCGACCTGGAGCTGGGCTGCCGAGAGTCGCTGGCGACGGCATAGGCTGCAGCAGGGCTGCAATGAACTGCCATAAGCTACCGTGTGTGGCTGGCAGCCAGCGTGAGCGGCCAGCAGCTGGTGTGAGCTGCCAAAAGCCACCGTGAGCGGCCGTCCAGAGGCCGGCAACTGATCTGCCTCACCTGGGAAGAGCGCAATGATAATACCAACATGGGCCAGTGAAGCAACGTCCTCCACAACTAGACTGAAGAACAAAACGACAGCAACTTGTCTGTTCCCCTTCCCCTGATTCCCCAGCACTGATCCCCTCCCCCAATTCCCCAATAAAATAAAATAAAATAAATTTTAAAAATGAAGTAATGGTGATATTTGCTAACACACGAGAAAGATAGGATTGAAAAGTCTGGTCTGTCTGATTCCAGAACCCTTGCTCTTTGTTAGACCATAATGTTCCAAGCCTTGGGCCTCAGATCTGTTCTGTTCTAGCCACACCCATTGCCTGAATGATCTCATCCAGCCCACAGCTTTCAACACCATGAGCGGACGAAGCGTAAACCTGGACCCTGACTGCCGACCTTCTCCGTGAGCCTCAGACTTACAAATCCAACTGCCTACTGGAATCTCCAACTGGCTATCTAATAGGCATCTCAAACGTTAGATGTGCAAGAGAACACCTGATTTCCCTCCAAGCCTGCTCATACCAGCTTTCCCATCTCAGTAAATATTGCCACTAGCCAACAATTGCAGAAGTCAAAAATCAAGCCTTCACTTCTCTACATTCTACATTCCCCACCATCACACTCATTCTACACAAACACTATCAACCTTAGCTCCAAAGCATATCCTGAATTTGACCATCTCTCACCTCCACCACTACCACCTCTGTTCAAAGGCCTTTAACCCTCTTCCCTAGACCAGGGGTTGGCAAACTTTTGAGACGGAAGAGCCAATCCTGTCCCTCACAATTTAAAAATTATTTGAGAACCATAAAACAAATGAAATCACCATTACGTGAATATCCTTTAAAAATTGTACAAATGAAACTGTGATAGTTTTATTTTCATTTTCAATTGTACTTCAGAGCCACATGTACACACCCAAAAAGCCGCATGTGGCTCACGAGCCGCAGTTTGCCGACCCCTGGGATAGATGATTAGTCATCTGCTAACTGGTCTCCCTGTTTTGACTCTTGCCTCTAACATTCTAGTCTTCTCTGAACAGCCAGAGTGATCTTTTGAAAATGTCACTCTCCAACTGAAAACCCCTCAAGGGCTTCCCATCCTCTGACTTCGTGTATGTGTGGCCGACAGTTTGCAAAGACAGTTGTCAACTGTCTTTCCATCCCCTTCCATCTCTTTGCAACGTGATATTGCCACTGTCCCATCAAGAGGAAACGTCTGTTTCTCTACGGCCTGGAATCTGGGTGGCTTGCCTTGTCCCCAGTGGAAGTGACACTGTGCAATTTCTAAGCTGATGCCTTCAGAGGCCTTGCAGCTTCTACTTTCGTGCTCTGGGCCCAGCCTCCACGTGAGGAAGCCTGAGCTAGCCGGCTGGAGCAGCCATGTGGAAGAGAACCAAGATACCCTGGGCGATGGCAACTGCCAGACACGTGAGCGAGGCCATCAGGGAATAGCCAGGCACCAGCTAACCTATCAGCTGACTGCAAATGTGCACGAGCCCAGCCAACAGTACATGGCACCAATGAGCCGTCCCGTTGAACCCTACCCACAGAATCAGAAGCAAAACAATGGCTATTATTTCAAGCCACTATATTTTGGAGTCATTTGTTATGCAGCAATAGATAACTGATAGACTTGGAATAAAAGCCAAAGTCCTTCCTATATTCCTACACGGCCCCACGTGATCCAGTCCTCATCTCTTANCCGACAGTTTGCAAAGACAGTTGTCAACTGTCTTTCCATCCCCTTCCATCTCTTTGCAACGTGATATTGCCACTGTCCCATCAAGAGGAAACGTCTGTTTCTCTACGGCCTGGAATCTGGGTGGCTTGCCTTGTCCCCAGTGGAAGTGACACTGTGCAATTTCTAAGCTGATGCCTTCAGAGGCCTTGCAGCTTCTACTTTCGTGCTCTGGGCCCAGCCTCCACGTGAGGAAGCCTGAGCTAGCCGGCTGGAGCAGCCATGTGGAAGAGAACCAAGATACCCTGGGCGATGGCAACTGCCAGACACGTGAGCGAGGCCATCAGGGAATAGCCAGGCACCAGCTAACCTATCAGCTGACTGCAAATGTGCACGAGCCCAGCCAACAGTACATGGCGCCGATGAGCCGTCCCGTTGAACCCTACCCACAGAATCAGAAGCAAAACAATGGCTATTATTTCAAGCCACTATATTTTGGAGTCATTTGTTATGCAGCAATAGATAACTGATAGACTTGGAATAAAAGCCAAAGTCCTTCCTATATTCCTACACGGCCCCACGTGATCCAGTCCTCATCTCTTAGACAACCTCAACCATACTCACCACCTCTTATTCAACTCAAGCCACACAGGCTACGCGGCCCCTCCAACACTCAAGCTCATTTCTGTCTCAGGGCCTATCAACATGGCTCCCTCCTTAATTTAGGCATCAGCTCAAATGTCACCCTCTAGAGAAGTCTTCCCTAAACTCCCCCTGGCCCTCATATCTCTCTCGGTCATTTACCCTATTTTCTTTTTCTTCACGGCTCTGCTGCCACCTAAAATTATCTACTTGTTCATTCAACTGTTTTTCTTGTTTGCTTGTTGCTCCTACTAGACTTTGAGTTCCAGGAGGGGAGGGATTTTTGTCTGCTTTGTTCACTGCGGCATTCCCAGGACTGGGAACCGTGCCTAGCACCATGAATGCACTCAATAAATCTGTTGACGGAATGCAGCCACAGAGCTCTCCCTACTCCGAACTCTAGACCCTACCCCTCTGCACCTCATCCAGCCCTGCGTGCATCATGCATGCTTTCTAACTTCACAGGCCTCCTTCTCAGAGTGCAGTGTAGGGCACAGGGCATGGCTCAGGCAGTGCCTGTCGAAGGACTGATCAAAGACAGCCTTCTCCACCTTTAGCATGTGTAAACATCACCTGAAGCACTTGTTAAACACTCTCCACCTGGGCCCCGCCTCCAGAGAATCTGGGTCAGATCTGGAGTGGGGTCCCAGATTCTGCATTTTTTTTAAAGCACCCCCAACAAACAGGTGATCTACAGACCCAGACTGGAGAAAAGCTGACTGTAGCTGCTTGCATGTGTCTGTATGTCACTGAGAAAGTGTCCTGAGCACATGTGACCTGTGTGTTACAGCTTCCCCGCTGAACCAGGTACCTGAGTACAAGAGAGCAGGTCTCTGCGGTGTCAGTATTTTGAACGGGAATAGTGTTGTCACAACTTCAAATTTACACAGCCCTTTCCATACTCAAAATCTTTTTGCAGTTTTGAAATTTACCCACTTGAAAAGATGTAGAGGTAAGTGGAAGAAGCAGGTTGCAAAACTGTGTGTATGGGGCTGGCTGAGTGGCGCGTTGGTTAAGACCTGGCTTGGGACGCCAGAGGACCCCGGTTCGGATCCCACATATGAGGGCCAGTGACACTGCCCTCTACAGCTAAGATGCTGAACAACAGCTCAACCTGGAGCTGGGCTGCCGTGAGTCACCAGCGATGGCAGGTGGGTTGCTATGAGCTACCGTGTGTAGCCAGCAGCCAGAGTGAGCGGCCAGCAGCCGCTGTGAGCGGCCGTCCAGAAGCCGGAGACTGATCTGCCTCGCCCGGGAAGGGTGCAATGATGGTGCCAACTTGGGCCAGTGAAGCAACGTCCTCCACAACTAGACTGAAGAACAAAAGAATAGCAACTTGTCTGTTCCCCTTCCCTCAATTCCCCAATAAAAATCTTAAAAAACAAAACAAAACAAACAAACAAAAAACTGTGTATGTATATAAGGGTGAGTCTTGTGCATCTATTTAAACTATCATAAAAGTTTAGAACAGGCATGGTAAAAGAAAAAATAAAATCTCTATGCCTGTAGCAAGGGTATATAGGTCTTTATCATATGTGATTTCACTCTATTCATTTATTAAAATATATATTGCTCCCTCCCCCTTATTTCACAAGTAGTATGTTCATTGTAAAAACTTAGAAAGCATAAAAACAAATAAAATAATAATCACCTAGAAGTTTGTTCACTATCGCCTTCCCGAAAAATAAAATCTTTTTCCTTCTATTTCATTCATTTTTCCGACCATCTTGTAGGATAGATAGTGGGTTATTAGCCCCATTTTATGGATGACAAGACAGCCCTAGCAAGGCAGGTGACTTGCTACCCATGGTCACTCTGTGCAATGGGGACAGAGTGGGACCTGGGTCTCTAGACTCCCGTCCATTGCGTCTTCCTCTGAAGCCAGAGGACCATTTTTCTAAGCAGGATGTCACCTCCAACCTCCATGCCTGGCTCTCCACTGTCCACTCAACATCACCTCCCGGCAGCGGACTGATTTCTAAGCCTGCAGGACCCAGAGCTAAGAAGGACTCAAGTGCGCACCAAGCAAGCCTCTGTCCATCACACCCAGAGCCTGAGACCTCCTAGAACCTGGGCTCCCCTCCATTTTGCCTCATCCTTCAGGGCAGGGGTGCTTACTGGCCACGGTGATATTGACATCCTGTCGCCGCTGACCAGCCAGGTTGGCTGCATGGCAGGTGTATACGCCAGCATCGCTCTCAGCAGTACTGGCAAACACCAGCTCATGGCCCTTCTGGTAGACGTTGCCATAGGTGGGCAGCCGGACTCCTGCATGCTCCCACCACACCCGGGGCTCCGGCAGACCCTGGGGGGGCAGGCAGGCCACACGCTCCTCATTGCCAGCTGTGAACACCCGTGGTTCAAATGGCGGCATGTCTTCAATCTCTGCAGGGATGTAAGCAGGCAGGAGATAGCCTGATTACTGTGTGTCTCAGGGTACTTGTTCTCCCACAGCAAGCTCTGGCCCTTTCCAGCACAGACCCTCCCCTATACCCCTCAGCATACCCTCTTCCTACCCCAGCATCTTTGTTCTTCCTCTGCCTTCCAAGCTGTTCTAAGTGCAAACAGGAGCCTATATTCCTACATGCCAACAACGATGAAGGCAGCCCCCACATTGGCACCCCAGACCCAGGGACCCACCTGCCAGGTGAAGCGTGGCCTCCAGGATGATGGGAGGGCCCCTCTGGCCCTGGCCTACGCAGCGGTAGATCCCGGCATTGCGTGGCCGGACCTGGGTCAGCAGCAGGGACCCGTTGGCAAACACGGTGGCTCTGCGGAGGTGTGGGGGGCTGTGGAGGGGAGATAGTGCTATTTGGAAGACGTGGCCCACAGGCCCCTTTCTGGAGGGGACCACATTCCACAAAGGTCAGAGACGTAGGACGGTGTCAGCCAGGAACAGGGCAGAGAGAAGGAAGCCGACACACCACATTAGTGTGTGTGTGCACGTGCATGCATGTGTTCCAACTATACGAGACTTGGCTTTTGGAGTGGCGAGGCAAGCAGCAGTGGTTAGGTGAGACACAGAGAGTGCTCAAGAGCGTGCAACTGTAGAGACAGAGGGGCCACCTTCTCCTGGGATCAGGACAAGCCTGCCAGTAAGGCAGCCAGCTCCAGCAGTCAGAAGCCCCTCAGCCAAACCAGGTGAACCAGTGATGACATCCTCAGGCCTGATGCCAGATGGGATCCAAGCCCCTAGCCTAGGGAGCCACAACCACAAGGACCATGGCCATCTGTACCTGGCACCACACAGGTGCTCTCTGCAGTCATAGGGCCTGGGCGAGGACGGAAGTCCCTATTGAGGGGCTGGCACCTCTCTCAGAAGCATCTTCTAGAAGTGTGTACTTCCTCCAAAACACATGCGTGTGTGTGCATGTGTGTATGTGTGTGTGGAAGGTGTCTTTGCCATTTTATCCAGACTGTGATGACCCTGGTCCTGTGTCCTTCCATCCCTGGGTCTCTACCCCCCAATCCCAGAAAACACGTGGGCAGGAGAGGAGGGGCAAAGAAGCAGAGCCGCGACTAGCTCACGCAGTGTCAGTTGCAGGGACTGGAGAGAGATAGGTGCCCTTCCTGGAGGCTTCCCTTTGTTGGCCTCGTTTAGTAATAGCGAGGCATTCTACTGCCATCTGCTGGAAATCTGAAGTAATACGTGTCCAGGTCTATGATGTCTGTGATTGATTCGCATTCGAGAACGCACTGTGCAGTACACAACTTGTACCACCGTACTTGAAGGCCCCCTGCCCAGATGCCTTACCGGCTGCGGTTAGTGATGGGAGTCTCATCCTCAAATACCCACTGCAGGCTCGGGGGTGGCTGGGCTGAGAACTGACAGTGGAAAATGGCCTCCTCGTTCCTTGCCACTACCACGTCCTGGGGCGCCAGCACCACCCTGGCAAAGCTCTCATCTGGGCAAGGGAAGCACAGGCACGTGAACAGGCAGAGTGAGCCTCCCATCCCTGCCCCACGTTCTCCATCTCCATCCCAGGCTCACCTGCAATGCTCAAGGTGAAGTTCTGGCTGCTGCAGGTCTGGCCAAAGGCATTGTGGGCACAGCAGGAGTAGACGCCACTGTGCTCAGGGCCGGCCGGCCGGAGGGTCAGGTTCCGCTCCTTGTTGCTGACCGTGTGGTTGCTCTGACCCTCGGAGAGAGGGCTCCCATCTCGGAACCACTGGTAGGTGGGCCTGCAGGGCCAGGGGGTCAGCAACAGAGAAGCAGGGGTACTCAGGTGGCCAGTGGATGGGACACAGAATCAGAGGATCAGGGCTAGACCCCTCGGTTTACAAATGGGAAAATTGAGGCCAAGGAAGGGCAAGTGACTTGCACAAGGGCACGTAGCAATTCAGGGGCAGAATCAGGCTGAAATTCTAGCTCTCTCAGCTCCCAGAATCCAGGGTCACTCCACAGCACAACGTTGCCCCTCAGGCCACCTGGGGCTGGTGTGGAGCAGCACAGGGGCAGGGGCGGTGACAGAATGAAGTGAGGTGCATTTGAGTGGAGTCCAAGATTTGGGGAGGTATCCCTGTCTAGAATAACCCTCTCCATCCCCACCTTCAAAGTCGGCTCCTTACCGAGGATGCCCATCAATGTGACAACGCAGAGTGACCTGGGTCTGTGGCTGGATCTCGGCTTCCAACGCTGGATGCTTCAGAACCACAGGACCAGTCTCAATCCCTGTAGCAGAGGCCGCGGTTGCATCGTGAGGGGCAGAGCAAGTGTGGAAGGGCAAAGGGGAAGGAGGACAAGCAGGAAACAATGTGGGGACCTGGAGGGTCTGAGCCAAGAGACAGCAGCGTGAAGCCCTGTGAAGCGGAGGCCGGGGCTACAGACGGGCCACCAGAGACTGACTGCCTGCCCGGGCCCTGGTAGATCAAGCCTGACACTTGGCCACGTTGCCTCACTGCTTTTGCCATTTGCAAAAACACCTGGCCAATAAATGTTCCAAGATTTGAAGGAAAAACATTTTGGAAAAATTAAAACTTTTTTCTTTTTTTTTAAAAGTTGCTGAAAAGGACAGTTTATTAGAAGAAAAAATACTTTTCAAAGAAGCAGAAGTGGACCCAAGCAATAGAGAATGGCTCAAGGGCCATTATTAGGAGAAAAAGTACACTCCAAAGAATTTGGAGCGGGCCAAGCAAAGGAAGCTCAAAAGGCCAAAAATGAAAACGTTTAGCTTCCTTTTATCCACACAGCAGAAAGAGCTGACCACACTGAATTCTGCCTGCCCCATTCAACTGGAAATGGGGGGAAGCTGAGGGAAAGGAGGGGTCCTGCAGGGCTCGGGAGTTGAGGGTCTGGCTGGGGGGGGGGGCGAGGGCAGGCACGCCCCGGCTCTCACATTTGATGTTGAAGGAGGCATTGGCACTGCGGGCCTCCTCTCCAGTAGCCTCATCCCGAGCCACGCACTGGAAGGCTCCCGCATCCTGCAGCCGGTCCACAGCTGCGAAGCTCAGGCTGCTGCCCTGGGCGAAACGCCGTTCCGTGTCCTGAACAGGGACCCCATCCAGCAGCCAGTACACATGTACCGGCCCTGAGGCTTCCACCTCACAGCGGAGCAGCGCCCGGCGCCCCTGAAGTGCATCCTGGGAGGATGGCTCCTTGATGAAGACGATGGCTGCCTGGGCACCTGCAGATGGGGACATGGGAGAAGCAGGGTCAAGAAGAGCTGCAGCCACTGTCCTAACACAGGTCACCCATCACCCTCCGCACAGGAGGAGGAGAAAGGCTGTGTACATGCGCTATCCAGTATGTGCAGGTAGGAAGGCTCATGAGACCACCACTGCCAAATGGACACTGAGGAACTTTTAAACCGTGCTGTGTGCTCTGCAGGATGCCAGTCTAGAGGGGGACACAGGATAATTATACGGGCCATGGCGAAACTCACGCCAAATGAAAGGTATAGGATGTCAGTGCCCCTGGAGTGCAGAAGAGAAAGGGAACCCCAAGAATTGGGGGGGACACTGCTGGTACATGGGAGGCGCCCTAGAGGAAGGGGGCCTCAGACCTGCGGGACCAGATCATAGCAGGTCTGGGATGCTGGGCTGAGAAGCAGGGGACATTATGAGCAGGCAACCCTCCCGACCATCTTCAGAATCCAGGACGTTGAGCAAAATTGAGTCATGATCCAGAGCATCTTAGAAGGATTATTGGCTCTCACCCACCCACTGAGGTCCCACAGGTCAGGGAGGGCACTCTGAATCCTACCCACAGACACTCTACAGCCCAGTGTTCCCCAGGGGCTTCTTTGGGAGAACCCACCCCTTTAAGGAGAAGCCAGTATTCTCTAGAAGTAGGGCTATTCCTGAAGACATGCCAGAGCCACCCCCACGTTCCCACTCTCTATCCCTAAGAATCCATCCGTGGCCAAGGCGGGCCTTTCTGTGCTAAACTGAGAGGTGAGCCAAGTGCTTCCAGGTTGTCACCTGAATCCATCCCCGCTCCTGCACGGCTACGGTTCAGCTCTGGCCAGGACCAGGGGGACACCCTCAGAGAAAAGAGGCCCTGCAACCAAGGGTGGAACCATAGCCAGTGAGAACAAAGGCAAGAGTGATCAGCCTGTGTTGTGCAGCAGGTGGGCTGGGGAGGCGGAGAAGGGCAGGGCTGGGCAGGTGGCATGGTTACGGCAGCAGGAATAACACACCGGGCTTTGTTCCTGGCCCATGTGGGTGCCCTGCAGAGGCCCAGAGCTACAGGGGGTGGGTGACACACAGAAAAGGGCGTGCTGCCTCTCCAGGAAGAAGAAATGGGCCACCTGGGGCTGCTACATGAGGAATCAGGCTCTGCCTCTGGCCAAACTGGGCCCAGCAAGGGCAGGAATAAAGAGGCCTACGGGCCCTGCCCATTCCCTCCCAAACCACTGGACACTGATCTCAGGGCCCCACAGGGCTGGGTTCAGAGGAGGGGCTGCCCCTGGTGTTGGTCCTTCTCTCAACATTCTCAGAGGGGCCAGCCCACAAGACACACGGCTAAGAGCACCCCCATTACTTCTCAATGGGGTACTGTTGGCTCTCGAGATAGGACAATTCTCCACTACGCTTGGCTATCCCACCCTCTGTGCAAGTTAATAAGCCCCCTGGGCACTGGGGCTAAGCACCCCCAGTCACCCTGACAGCCCCCCTCCACATACACACATACTCACTTCCAAACATCGGAGTGTGGCCCTGCCCCTACTGGACAATTTGGGATAATCCCTTTGTAGGACAGATGGGTAAACCAAGGTCCAGAGAGATAAAGGGATTTGCCCAAGATCAAACAGCTCATTTGTGGCGGAGCCAGAACCAAGACCATAGCCCCACGCTTTTCCCTACCCTGCCCAGGAACTCAAAACCAACCCTGGAAGTATCTGATCCCACCATGGGTCTCACTCCCCACGGCCAGGCAGAGGTAGACACACCTCTTGCAGACAAGGCCAGGCACACAAAGGTACACAGCGACCACTGGCTGAACTGAGGTAACCTCAAAGGACGTGTGGGGCACTTCTCACGACCACTTCTCATGACACAGATGGGAGCCTCAAGCTGAAGCCCCAGGGGGCCTCTGCGAATGTGACTTACCAAAATCTTGGGACCACAGACCCAGCGCTCCAGGATGCTCTTCAAAGGCCAAAGAGAGAGTACCTGCCTCAGAGTGGAAACACCCCACTTCCCTGCTCGGCTTTTCCAGACGCGCACTGCGGAGCCAGGTGTCTTGCCCACTCAGAGGAGTGTTAAGCTAAGTTTTGGAATCAGACAGGTCTGGCTCGAATCCTGACGGTCACACTTGGTGTGTCTGACCTGGGGCAGAAGTGCCGCAGGCAGAGCTAACTCGGTAAACGGCAACTACCATTATTATTACTATGTTCATCCTTCTTGCCCAAGGACTCACATTTTAAGAACATTAGTAAGCTCCCCCCTTGCAAGGCCCAGGACCACTCCCAGGCCCTGGATGGGACAGAGCAGCCACAGCAGAGAAGTTTGAGGGGAATAATCAGGTGGGGGTGGGATGGAGGGAAGGGGCCGTGGGGTTGCAGGAACCACAGACCACTGGCCACAGAAATCTGAGCTGGGAGATGAGACGGCATGACTCAGAGGGGACCCAGCTCGGCCTCCAGCGTCCCCTCCTGGGGCTGGGGCTGCCCCAGAGCTGTGGTGAGATGCTGCATTCCCAGACTGCCACTCAGAGCCCCCTGCGCCTCCGCGATAGGGCCTGGGAAACATCAAAGCCAGCCCCGCGGGGCCCTCTGTCCTGACGTCAGCTCACAGCAGGTCCTGGTTAGTGCTTGGCTGGGGCAGACTTTAGATGTTACAAAAGGCAGGGAGAGCTGCCACCAGGCCTTCTCGAA
>NW_017731422.1:3203240-3207570 GCF_001890085.2 Hipposideros armiger
GCAGAAACGCCAGACTCCAGAAAAGGCAGGACAGGGAAGCGAGGAATTCTTCAGAAGCAATGAAGAACGGCAATGATGGGGAAGGAAGATGGTTTTGGGGGACTAAGGTGGTACCCGCCTCAAGGTGATACAGTCACCAGCACATTCCTGTGCCTGTGGTACCTCTGACTTGAGGATGCCCCCAGAGCTGTGGTCTAGGGGAGGCCTTCTCTGGTGGCACGCTGTCCC
Source organism: Hipposideros armiger (assembly GCF_001890085.2). Taxonomy (NCBI): domain Eukaryota; kingdom Metazoa; phylum Chordata; class Mammalia; order Chiroptera; family Hipposideridae; genus Hipposideros; species Hipposideros armiger. Next base: position 3,203,469 of record NW_017731422.1, read on the forward strand.
GGACTTCCCAAAGCTGCCCCCTCTTTCACGGCCCAGCCACTTACGCACCATGCCTTCCTTCTACACACAAGCCCTCACGGAACACAAAGCCGATGTGCCCCTTGCGGCAGCCCGCTCAGTGTGGCAGCTTCGATACTGCCCAACAGCCCCCCTGCCACTCCCTAGCAATGCCAACTCCACCTGACCCATCTGTACCCTTTCCCTTGCCATGAAATGGGGACCCCACCCCTACGACTCAGGCTGTGTGAGGCTAAGTGGGTTCACGTGGTCAAAGCCACAGCACGGAGCACACAAAGGGTAGGGGGCTGGCCCGCTAGGCACAGTGGGCTCAAAAAGCCCCTCCACCACGACAGGCAGGCCAAGCCATCTGCCCACACATGGTGCTGACCCCAACAAAGCTGGAGCGGCAAATACCCAAAAAGGACATTTTCCAAGCCATTTCCTCGGCTCCCCAACAGTCATCTATATGCAGACACTCATTCTGCCTGTGCCTTGGCCCCAGCCCCCTGAGAAGGGCTGTGTGGGCAACAGCCCAACTCCCGCTCCCCGCCCCCTAGCAAGCATCTGGTCTGGTGCCCGCCCTCTTTGCTGCTTACTCTCTGGGCTCCGGGCCCAGTCGACCCATGTGTGTATACGTGTACATGTGCGCACACACGTATGTGTAAACATGATTTTATGGAGAGAAGAGAGCAGCAGGAAGTTTTTTTGCTCTGAAGTAATTTCAGCTGCTTCAGTCCAAGTATCCATCTGGGCCACTCAGCTATCCATCTCTCAGGGACCAGTCTTCCTAGTCTAGGAAAAACACCCCCAAGACACTATGTAGGCCCCAGAAGCCAACAAACTTGACCAGTTGTTTTTATCTACCTGCCCTCCCTCTTAAAAGAAGTTCCAGGTGCCTTAGGACCAGGCTGGGATACCAAGGTGACTCTGGTTGGCCCTGGCATGGGCACTTTTTTGGTTGTGTGTGATCCAGTGAGGGACTGTGACCTGTCCCATGCACAAGGCCAACCAGCCACAGGAAGGTGGCTAACTCCTCCACACCTAAGACCCAGCCCTAGCTCCGGGGTCCAGAGCCCTATGGGGGACCATCCTGACTCCCAGGTGTCCCTGAGAGCCCAGGCCTAGCTGGCTCCTGTTCGGGCACACAGACCCCTTAGGGACAGGTTGGGCAACTTCCTGTGCCCTGTCTGGGGCAACAGCATCAGGACACAGGCCAGGAGAGGCAGCCCTCAACCCAAGAGGGACAAATGCTCCAGGAAAGAGAGTGGCCCCCAAGCCCCTCAGCCACACCAACACAGCCCTCCTCATAAGTCCCCTCCATCTGAAAACTCTCTGGGGGCAGCAAGTGAGAGACCCCAGGGGTACGAGGGTCCCTGCCCGACTTCTCCTCCCCAAGGGGCCAGTGCACTGTACTGCAGAGCCCTGCAGGCCTTCAGGGGGTTTCGCTGGCACACTTTCGGCTGCTTGGGCACCACTCCAAAAGTCCACGGCCCGTACACATTCAGAAATTTTTTTTTTCTTGTTTCCCTTTCTTTTTTTTCACTTTTTAAAAATTATTTTTTGTTCTCTTTCTTTTTTATTTATTTATTTTTTTTTTTAAGAAATTTTTTGAGGAACAAATCTCAACCGCTGCAGGAACAAGTCTGCAGGAACAAGTCTGCAGGAACACGTCGCTTGGAGGGACAACAAGCTCAGTCATCCTCCCTCCCCCTGAGTTCACCTAGGTCAGCAGAAACACAAAATGCTGAGGAGGATGGGTGAATCTGGGCATCTGGAATGTCCCTCTCCACCACATCAGCACACCACCAATATACTGCCCACAGCTTTGGCACCAACAACCTGGGCTGATGATAACCAGATCATCAGGGTTCAGAGGGTCGCTGAAAATCACCCGTAACTGACTCCAAGACCCAGAGGCAGAGCACCAAGTTCTGTCCCTCTTCTGTCTTCCCAGTGTCTACAAAAGGCCCCAGGTTCGCTGACAGGGGCCCTGCAGCCCTCCACAAGCCATCAGAGCCCTGGCTCTGAGCGGCGCAGGAGGGAGCAGAGCCAGGGGCCCAGCTGAGTTTTCCTGTCCTGGGATTTAACTGTAAGTATCTGGAGAGGCTCCCATATCCGGATTAGAGGAACAGAACCGAAATCACCAGGGATTAGGGCAGAAACAAGCTAGCAGGCCAGCTCTTCTACCTTAGATGAAAACCGCAACTCAGACCTGCCCTGCTCTCTCCTGGGAGGCCCTGGAGGGGGAGATCCACATCTAACAGCAGGCGCGGGCCCTCGCATCCAGCATCACGTGGCATCCGGGCCCGGAGGGACACATGTGCCAACTGCAGATGTGGCTTCAGATGCTCCCCAGCCAGCAACCACACCATCTGACCCTGGGACCAGCCTGTCTTCTGCCAGGGCTGACAGGGCCATACCCGGGACACCGCTCACTCTCAGGGATGCTTCAATGGCTGCTATGTGTCCAAGGAAGCAGCAATGAATCTAAAACATCCAGCTAGAGTGAGGTGGTGTGATCAGGCAGAAGGAACATACGGGGAGACCTGGGTTCCAATCTCGACACAACCACTAACAAGTAGGGTGACCCTGGCTAATCACCACCCTGCTCCCCCCGCCCCCATGCCGGGGAGTTTTATTATCTGGAAAATTATAGAAATGAGAGGATGAGGCTGGACCCGTCACCAAGACCTAACACTGGGTTCACTGCAATGATCCTCAGAGGCAGTTACAGAAACAAAAGTCTCATTCCCCAGCGTCCCCTCCCCACCCCCAAGCTGCAGCCAGTCCCTAGAGCCCACCAGGCAACTGGAGGGCCAGCCCCGGAAGGGATTAAGGGTGAGGCTATAAATGGCAGGTGTGCCGGTTGGAGGCAGCTGGGGGAGGTTGCAGACAGGGACCCAGCATCACTGCTGACAAGCTACTCCCTTTCCTATGGCTGAGCCTGCATCCTGCCTCCCCAGGAGACCCCACTTCTGCCTCAGCCACACATGTGCACTGACAATTCACTGCCTGTGACACCCTGAATATTCCTGCCTGTGCTGTGATTGAGAGCTGTATTCCCCAAAGGAGGCTACGAGGGGAGGGCAGACATTTATGTCAAAATGATCTATCTATGTTCCTCAGAGTACCTGGGCCACACAGGAAATACCCACAAGCATTTATGGGGGAATGAAGTCACTTAAGAGTCTATCTGGGGCTGGCCAAGTGGCTCAGTTGGTTAAGAGCTCGCTCAAGAGTGTGAGCTCTGAACAACAGCGGTTCGATGCCCAGCCCGAGCTGAGCAGCCGCTGAGCTGCCAACAGGTGGCAGGATGGCTCAGCTAAAAAACAAAAAAAAGAGAGTCTACCTGACCTGAAATCTTGTCCTACATCCTTGACCCAATCTTGGCCAACTTAACTTTCCTCCCTGGGTCTCTGTTTCCTCACCTGGAAAATGGAGGCCTTGAAACTGATTTTAGTGATTCTTTTTCAGGCCCCTAGCATAGTCAAATGAAATACACATTCGGTACAGACACATAAAAGTCTGTATATTTTTCAGGAAAGTAAAAAAAAAAAAAAAATCCCAGAAGTTCTAGGGAACTGTAAACCCCAGGTTAAAATGTCCTCGGGGGCCGGCCGAGTGGCGAGATGGTTAAGAACTGGTTTGGGACGCCAGAGGGCCTCAGTTCGGATCCCACATATGAGGGCCAGTGACACTGCCCTCCACAACTAGACTGAAGAACAAAACGACATCAACTTGTCTGTTCCCATTCCCCCAAATCCCCAGCACTGTTCCCATCCCCCAAAAAAAATCTTAAAAAAAAAGTCCTCAGATAAGGTGATCCCTGAGGAGTCCAATACCCTGGTGAAGGGGGGTGGGGGATGGGGAGGCTGGATGAGAAAACTGCCAGGGAGGGCTGGCCAAGTGGCTCAGTTGGTTAAGAGCTCGCTCAAGAGTTTGAGCTCTGAGCAACAGTGGTTCGATGCCCGGCCTGAGCTGAGCAGCCACTGAGCTGCCAACAGGTGGTAGGATGGCTCAGCTAAAAGAACTGCCAGGGAGAACCAGGAGTTGTCTGTTCTCTGCACCCTCTGTGCCTTGGGACAGATCCATTCTCAGCTTT
>NW_017731422.1:3208105-3212182 GCF_001890085.2 Hipposideros armiger
GGAAATGAGCCAGGAGCTCAAACCCAGGAAGATCTCAGGGATGCTCAGCCGGTGCCCTCAGGGACTCCAGAAGGGACGAAGAGTCCAGCCAGTCATCATCCAGAGAAGATGGAGAGGGACTTACTGCAGGCTTCCCTGCCATTCATTAGGGGAGCCCAGACCCAGGGCCCAACCAGGTCTGATTCCCAGGTGTGGTGGTCAGAGTAGCAGCAGGCTGAGCCCGGGGGTAAGCTTGCCGTAGTCCTTCCTGTGGAGGCAGGGGGCAAACTAAATAGCAGCCTGGGGACCATTATCTTGGTCCACTACTGGCTGGACCAAGCCTTAGTTTATTAATTCTCAAGACAGGCTCAGAAAACTCTGAGACTCCGTTTTCTATGCTCTTTTTACCCATCTCTGCCTCACCCATGGGAGGCTGATAAAGCAGTGGGCACAGACCCTAGACCTAACCAGAGTGGTCACAGCAGTTCAACCCAAACTCCCTGTGGAAGGGAGAATACTTTGGGTGGAGTGGCCTCGACTCCACAGAGTGAGGAAAGTCCTCCCTCAGACCTGCTCTGTCCAATATGGTAGCCACTAGCCACATGAGGCTGTTTAAATGTACCTTAACTAAACTGAAACAAAATTGAAAGTTCATTTCCTCGGGCATACATTTCAAGTGCTCAGGAGCGGGCCAGCTGAGTGACTCAGTTGGTTAAGAACTCGCTCAAGAGCGCGAGCTTTGAGCAACAGGGCTGCCGGTTCAATTCCCAGCCCAAACTGAGCTGCCGGTGAGCTGCTAACAGGTGGCAGGATGGCTCAGCTAAAAAAACAAAACAAAACAAGTGCCCTGGAGCCGTGTGGGGCTAGCAGCCGCAGTATTTGAACAGTGCAGATACAGAACAGTTCCGTGCCTGCAAAAAGTTCCACTGGACAGGCTGCCTTCGCGACTCTGTTCACTTCCTGCCGGCCTTGGGCATGGGCATGTGGTTTCTAATCCAAAGAACCCCAAGCATGGGCCAGCCTCATGTTACAGAGGCGGCAACCACAGGCAAGGCTGTCCCAGTCAATGGCAGGGGCAGGAGCGCGCCCGGGTCTGTCTGGCTCCTGTGACTGCGTTGTTTCCATTTCCACGATGCTCCCCTGGCTGTTTCTCCTTTCACTTTAGTCCCTTTTATCCGCATTCCCCGTACAACCATTCTATCACATTTAACGCGATAGAGGGGAAACAGCAAGTGAATCTTTTTAAAACATTTTTATTGGGGAACAGCCATGGTCATTGGTTACACACTGCTTTCATGCTACAATGGCGTAGTTGACTCTTTTAGGGAGGGTGCAGCTCACAGTGGCCTAGGTAGGGATCGAATCGGCAACCTTGGTGTTATCAGCACCACGCTCTAACCAACTCAGCTAACCGGTTACCCCAAATGAATCTTTTTTAAACAAGGACGTGACTGAACATAGCTGCCCACAGTTTGAAAACCAGTCTTTGAGCCTCCATCCTTCTCTCTGTGCACCCAGCACCCTGCCCGGCCTCTGTCACAGCACCTAGCCCTACACTATCTGTTTCCCCCACTCATCTGGGTATCATCAGAGTCCGGTGAGACACACAGGCAAGTACACGCGTACGCACACACGCATACCAGCTTCTCCTGTTCCCCTTCCTACTCCCCGCAAACCCAAAAAGTCACTGAAGAAGCTGGACCTCAGCTGGTTTCAAAGGGATAAGAGAAAAAGTCAGTCTCGTACTTTTATATTTAGAAGTGCTCTGCAAACCACTTCCTGGAGCAGACAAGAGCGGGGAATGTGAGGAAATCGCTTTGCTATGTGTGATGTGGAAAGCACGAGCCACTCTGGGCCTGAGGCAGCCACACACCCAGTGACACGCGGCGATGCTTAACATATGTGCAGGAGGCCAGCGTGCCCACTGGCAGCCTGGAGGAGATCCCACCAGACAACACACTCAACAGCCTGGCTGTCTCCCCCTCGGGGCCAGAATCGAGGCAAGGCCCCGTAGTCAGAACCAGACACCATCCTCAAGACACCATCCCCGCAGCCTCCTTTCTTTCCTTCACCTGTCTGACCAACAGCTAGTTCTGGACACCAACCCTTCTCTCCAGGGAGGGGTCTTAGAAAGGGTTGCTCCAGGCTTTAGGCCTCAACCGGGGTCACAAAGATAAGAATCCAGACCAAGGAGGGCGGCATGGAAAAGCCACTGGCTTAAAGAGGCAAGGCTGCCCTCCTGGACTCTGGGGGGGGTGGGGGGGAGTTGTAGCGGGCATCGATGACAGCCATGGTCACTGCTCACATATCACTCAGATGTAATGGAGGCTGGCCCAGTGTCACTAGGTGGGGGGGGGGCATCAGTGAACAGAGGGGGAGCTGGAAGACGGGCCAGCGGCTTAATTAGAGTCAAACCATCAGACACTTCCCAGAGCCTTATACTAAACCTCATTTTCCTGCTTAAAACATAAACTTTCAAAAACTGATAAGGCAAAACTGATTTTATTCTTTTATTTAATCTCTTAATTGCATTACTAATGATTCGCTCCTTTATTTTTTTTTAAGGAAAATAACCAAAAAGGAGTCACTTCTTTTCCCCCCCAAAATAAGCAGCTGTGTAGAAAAAGCATTCTGGCTAAAGATGGCAAAATAAGTATTTCAATCTCCACATCAGTAACAACAAATGAAAAAAATACAAACTGATGAATGACAGAAACAATTCCTTGTAAGTTATTTTTTAAATTCCAAAAACTTGCAACATCACCAGATGCTTAAAGCCTATTGATAACTAACTTGGGGTGGGGGTGGGGTTAAATATAAAACGTAAAGCACTCACGAAGAGCTGAAGGAAAAAAAAGCCCCTAAGAGTGGCTGATGCAATAACTGAATTAAATAGCCAAACAAATGACAAAGACCTAAAGTTTATCTCATGCCTCCTCTGTCGATCTTTAAGTCAGGGTCTGGAAGGCAGCAAGATCTGACTTCACTTAAGTCTGGAACTGGCTGTCCCTCTATTCCAAGAGGTGCCTCTTACAGATGTCTAAAGTCATGGGGGGAGGGGAGGCGCAGAGACAAGCAGACACTGATGGAGAGAGACAGAGGGAGATGGGAAGATGAGATAAAGGGAGCCAGAGGGGAGAAGAGATTGACAGAGAGAGACTGAGTGATTGGCTGCATGACCGATGGAGAAACAGAAATTGACAGAAAGAGGCCGCGACAGACAGGGAAGGCTACAAACTGAGAGAGACAGAGAGAGACAGAGATTGAGATTGACAGACTAAGATAAAGAGATATTGGCAGAGAGAGACAGAGAAAGACCCAGACAGACAGACAGACAGACAGACAGACAGACAGACAGACAGAAAAGGTAAGACAGAGACAAACTGAGAGACAGAGGGAGAGTAACGTAGAGTCATAGAGACTCAGAGAAAAGGGATAAGAAACAGTGACACAGAGCACAAGTATGTGTGCACACACGTAAGGACACATAGGGCTCCCCATGCCTGCAGAGCGGGCCCCAGCTCCACAATGGGGGGCTCCAGCTTCCCTGGCAGATCTGTCCCTGCATCTCCAATAAGGAGGTCCTCCCCACCCTCTCACCACCTTCCCCAGCAGCCACAGGGGCTCCAAACTCAGCCAGTCACAGACCACGGGACTGCCTGGTATAACACCAGACACAAAGGTGAGAGCCAGCCTGCAGGAGACCTTGAGGAGCAAAAAAAAGGAGAGGGGGCTCTATAGATACCAGACTCAACCCATTTATAATGAAGAGCCCTCAAATTAGAGGCTCCTGGTAAATAATTCACCAGGAAAAGTACAGTACCTTCCCTGGGCTCATCCATTATTCACCAAGATAAATGTACCATATTGTTATACTTCCTGACATCTAAAAATGGTCTGAGCCATTAGGCCCAGCGCGAGAAGATGGCGGGGCAATTTTCACCCAACTTTTCCAGAACCCCTGACCCAGCAGCCTTGCTGCTTTGGGAACTCAGACTGCTGCTCTTCACGCAAGGGCAAAGCGTTTGACTTCCACACACAGCCAGGTCTGGACTCAGGCCATGAGATCCAGGAGCAGTCGTTCCCTCCCACCCCCCC
>NW_017731422.1:3212257-3214677 GCF_001890085.2 Hipposideros armiger
GGAACAGGAAACCCCTTGGTACCTGTCTAAAGGCAATTCTGTTGCTAGAAGGTTAAAAGAGCTTAACTTTGATGCCACAGGAGTGTCGCCTACCAAATACAGGAAGGCCTGCATCCTAGACTTGGCTCTGCACACCTTCCTTTCCCAGTACGTAAAATGGGCTAGCTGCTCCTTCTCCTACGGGGCCTTTGCAAGGATGAGATGCTCTCTGGGAAGTCTGAAGAGCTACAGAACTTTAAGGCCCTGGCCTTCACCATCTGGGCAGGATGGAGATGGGGCAAGCGCTCAGAGGTGAGCCAGACTGCCTGCAAGCAAACTGTCCTCTCTCACTTACCAAGTGTATGACCTTGGGCAAGTTGTTTATCCTTTCGGTGCCTCCACGTTTTTATCTATAAAATGGTGCTAATAACAGTATCTATCTCACAGGCTTGTGCAAAGTAAATACACAAGTTAACAAATGTAGCCTGTTTGGAACAGTGCCGGGCATGTACTAAGTTAAATACTATGTGAGGTTGGCTCTTAGCCATTATTTATTGTCATTGTTATGTTCAAGATTTTTTTTTTTTATCTTTTAGGAGCTACATCCCATCACAACCATCTCTTACCCAGTGTAGGCTTTCGTTGGCATTCCCCTCAGGCAGACCACTTGGAGCTGTCAAGTGCCCTGTTTGATTGGCCACTCACCCCATCTCTACCATCTGGGTGTAGTGGTTCTTTCTGAACAGAACCTAAGGTCTGACACTTTGTCCCACTGCTTCCCCACAGAGACCTGGAGTCACCTGGTCCCTGGATGCACCTACATGGGGCTCTATGGTTCAAGGGGTGCTGCCCCATGTGGGTAAAGCTCTGCGGGGTAGCTGCCGACCCCAACGCCTGGGAGCTTTGCATACTGTGACCCCTGCCCCCAGGGTCTCCAGGCAGTGCCCAGATTAGTAGTTACTCATATTTTCATTCACCCCTCCTCCCAAAGATGTTCAAATTAGAGGCATCTTCAATATGAACAAGAATCAGAGCGAGTCTGTTTGGGTGACAATGGATCCAGACCACCTTGGTACAAACAAGGGAGGCCTCTGGTCTCGAGGAACACAACTGTAGGTAGGTGAGGGGAGTATAGTGGATGCTTACATACAGACTCATGTCTGGAGATAACTATTAGACTTCCGTTTGCTGATCGCACAAGGCCCCAACAAGAGAGGACTAGAAAATTCTATGCTTTGTAAAAGTCAGGTATTAACCTGACTACATAAAATAGAAGTTGTAAATAACTCTCAATGGCAAATGACAACTTAGGAAAATGATTTCCAGCAACTGACAGAAGCAGTAGCTGCCTAGATACAGTTACGAATCAATCGGAACTACGGAATGGAATTCTAATAGTAACATGGTCAAAACAACAGGGAGAATTCTCAAAACAAATGTGATTAATAAACATAAGAAAATGTGCCAATGCATAAGTAATCTAAGAAATGCAAATTAGAACAATTTATTCTGCCCATCAGATGAATGCCAAGATTTTAAAAATAACACTCAACACAAGTCTATGGAGAAAATAGTCCTCGTGCTTTGCTAATGGGAGTGTAAATTCTAATAATTCCCTTCCGGAAAGTGGTTTGGTAAAATTGTACCAATAGCCTAAAAAATTCATGCCTTTCCTCCTTGGAGAAGTGCCTGATTCCTGGCCTGGGGCAGGAAATATGCAAGATGAGCCTGGAACACCTTCTCATACAAGGAGATGAAGAAGACTAGCAAAGTCGTGTCAAAGGTTAAGGGCTCACCTGAAGAGGCTCACATGGACCAAAACAAAAACAGGGCCCTTTAAGCATCCATAGGATAATAATCACATGGACTTAAACACATCAAATATGTTTAAAATCCATGAGTTCATAATGATGGTCAAAGAAAAAAAGTCCAAAGTCTTCCATTGGTCACCTTTGAAGGATGCTAGAATACCAACTCATTATTTCAAAAACTGGTAAAGAATCAAGCATGTATTTTCCCTTTCTTGCACAGCAATACCTCAAGGTAACCAAAAGGTTCAGGATGGGAGGTTTGTCTTTATAGAAGTCTCCAGCTGATAAACAGATCACCAACTTACAACTCCTAATGAAATAATGGATCTAGCAATGATTATTGACGGCTGCTAATTCCAAAGAGACAACCAGAGGCTATGTGTCTACTGAGGGAGTACACATGAAAAACAAAAATCAAATCTGAACTTCACCTCACGAAGTCTCTAGATTTAAGGTTTGTTATTTAAAAGTTTGAGAAGCTTTCTAGAATGCATTTGGAAAACAAGGAAAAAGTTAGAGAACAATGCGCCACCAACTAAAATAATAACTGAATGCACATTCTCTGTGTCTTCTATTGCTCCCACAAATGGTTATTAAAACCTAATGTTGGGCAGCCGGGTGGCTCAGTTG
>NW_017731422.1:3216272-3223360 GCF_001890085.2 Hipposideros armiger
TGAGCAACCGTCCAGAAGCCGGCGACTGATCTGCCTCACCCGGGAAGAGAGCAATGATGGTGCCAACTTGGGCCAGTGAAGCAACGTCCTCCACAACTAGACTGAAGAACTAAACGACAGCAACTTGTCTGTTCCCCTTTCCCCAATTCCCCAGCGCTGCTCCCGTCCCCCAATTCCCCAATAAAAATCTTTAAAAAAAAAAAAAAGAAGAAGAAGAAATGGGGAATCCAGATAGAACAGAACAGAAGCACACAGCATGGTCAGAGAACTCCAGGTAATTCAGGATGATTACTTTAAGGGATGATGGGAGGGGAGGGGCACAGCAGGAGGCCACTAGAACACTGGTTTTGGGGGGAAGCAAAGGAGATGAGACGCACATTTATCCTGTTCAGGCTGTCCCCTGACCAAAAAACAAACAAACAAACAAAAAATCACCACCACAGTGAGTCCCTGTTTCCGAGGAGGCAGTTGTTAGGGTAGAAAATGGACTGAAGAGCTGTCATGGAGAAAGCAGCAGACACATTCACAGAAGGCATGATTGTGGACTAATGCCATACCTTGTTCTATTAGCTTCCTAGAGCTGCTGTAACAAATTACCACAACTGGGTGACTTAGAACAATGGAAGTTTATTCTCTCTCAGTTTTCTATGCCGGAAGTTGGAAATCAAGGTGTCAGCAGAGTTCATTCCTTCTGGGGGCTCTAGGGAGAGTCCGTTCCAGGCCTCTCTCCTAACTTCCGGTGGTTCCGGCAATCCTTGGCAGTCCTTGGCTTGGAGCTACATCCCTCCCACCTCTGCCTCCATCATCACATGGTCATCTTCCCTGTGTGTGTGTCCGCGTCTCTTCTCTTCTTGTGAGGACACCACCAATCATACAGGATGAAAACCCACCTTAACTGACTTCTCTTAACTTGAGCACATCTGCAAAGACCCTATTTCCAAATAAGGTCACTTTCACAGGTACCAGCGCTTAGAACTTCAACATATCCTTTTGGGGGACACCGGTCAACCCATAATACCTGCTATTCTGCAACTTGCTTTTTTCGCTCCACAGTTAACCACAGATATCTTTCCATGTCTGTTCACATGGTTCTACAATAGCTCTTTCATTTCAAACGCTGTGTATTATTTCACTGTTATCAGTGATGCATAATCTATTTGTCGAACACCCTAATAATGGACATTCAGATGGTTTTACATTTTTTTGCCCTTAACAAACAGTGCTCGGACTGAACCCCTCTATACAGGGGTAATGAGTGCTTCTACAGGATGACTTCCTAGAAACAAAATTCCCCCTGGACCAAAGAGAATACAATTTCAAGTGTTTGAAAAACTACAAACTGTTCTTTAAAAAGGTTGTGCCTATTTATGCTTCCTTACCAACACTGATACTTATTCACCTTTGTCATCCTCAAAGACATAAAATAATACTTTGTTTCAATTGGCAATTCCTTTGAGAACTTTAGTTTGTCCTAACAAGATAGAGCAATCTTTTCTTATGTTTTACTGGTTAGCTGAATTTCTTATCGCCCATTTTCTATTTAATGTCTTTGTCTATTTTTTCCTTGTTTATTATTTATCTTTCTTATTAATTTGTAATCAATAAGATCAGGAATAAGGCCTTTTCTGCATTATATGTTGCACACTCCTCCCCCCCCCCCAAGAATGGTCATTAAGTTACTGAATGTTTCTATGTGCTAGGCACGGTTCTAAGTGCTGGGGATACAGCAGTGAAAAGGTGGTGAAGGTTCCTGTTCTCAACTATCATTTAACTTCTCGGAAGAAAAGGTGTTTGCACATGATTTGAGTTGGGCAATAGATAGGAAGTTTAATTTTCACCCATGGATGCAGAGTTGCCTTGGAATTAATTTAAATTCTGTCCCGTTTTGATCCATTTGGGAGCCTTCTGGGGGAAAACCTCCAGGTGTCCTGGAAGCATCTACAAAGAAGCAGTGTGGTTAGCGAAGGTGGAAGCAGGAATAGCTACTGGGCAGCCCCGCCTTCCACACTTTCCAGGCACCCACACCCACAGGTGTCCGGGGCCTTCCTTCAATGGGTAAGCCCCTAAGTTCAGAGAGCAAAGGGAGGAAGTTTTTTGGTTTGTTTGTTTTTTTAGCTGAGCCATCCTGCCACCTGTTGGCAACTCAGCTCAAACCTGGAATCAGGAATCAAACCGTGGGAGGAAGTTTTAAGGAGGAATAACTCCTCCCCATTCCAGTAAAGGGGGTGCCACTGGCCCTCATTCCACCTCCTCCCACAAGCCCCAGGGAGGGGTGATGTCTGATTGGACCTGTTTGGCTCTGACCCTTCCTCCCCCACCCACTTAGTGGGGGGAAAACAATACCCCCACCCTGCAGATAGGATATATTGTATACAGATAATGAGTGCAAGCATGTATACACACACCCTAATACAGGGATGAGTCAGACAAACTTATCGTCTTCAGATGAAAACTTTGTCCCTCAACCTAGCAGATATCAATTATAAAGGTGTTACCCTGATCTCTAATTCTTGTGTCTGTCGGTTTTTGTTTTCTCCCTGTCTCTAGTGGTTTCACATTCAGAGGGAAGAAGGGCGGTATTTACCGGCTCCTTCAAAATATAGCTTCCATTATATTGCTTTATGCCTGAGTATTTTATGAGCTTTTGATGATTTTGTGAAGGGGATAAACCTTTCCATTGTATTTTCCAAAAGGTTACTTGCTGATAAGTATTGAACCTTCTGGATTTTGTGTAGTTTTGTATTTTGCCAAATGACTCAACTGTCTTTAAGTCTAGTGGTTTTCAGTTAATACTCAGGTTTCTGCTGTAAAAAAAATACCATCAGCAAAGACCACTAACTTTACTTTGACTTTTGTTTTCTTATAGTATTATTTCAACTATAATTTCCAGAATGTTAAATAAAAGTGACTTTATTATTTTAATGTAGTGACTTCATTTTAAAGAGAACAGCATTATAATTTCATTTTTAAGTATAATGTTAGCTGTAGTTTGAGGTTTTTTTAAATCAAGAATGGATGTTAATTTGTATCTAACGTCATTTTTGCCAACTGTTGAGATAACTGACTACTCTGACTCATTTTGATGAACTGTATGAGATTAAACCATCTGTGCATTTTGGGAATAAAATTTTTAATTGTTTATAGTAGATTATCTTTAACAGTATTCAATTTAATTTACTAGGTGTTTTTTTTAAGATTTTTTTTATTTATTGGGGAATTGGAGGATGGGAACAGCGCTGGGGAATTGGGGGAAGGGGAACAGACAAGTTGCTGTCCTTTTGTTCTTCAGTCTAGTTGTGGAGGACGTTGCTTCACTGGCCCAAGTTGGTACCATCATCTGCCCAGGCGAGGCAGATCAGTCGCCCGCTTCTGGACTGCCGCTCAGGGCAGCTGCTGGCCACTCACGCTGGCTGCTGGTTACACATGGTAGCCCATAGCAACCCACTGCAGCAGGAGCTGTAGCCTACCCCGTGGCCAGTGACTCACGGCAGCCCAGCTCCAGGTTGAGCTGTTGTTCAGCATCTTAGCTGTAGAGGGCAGTGTCACTGGTCCTCATATGTGGGATCCGAACCCAGGCCCTCTGGCGTCACAAGCCAGCTCTTAACCAACTCTTAACCAATGCGCCACTCGGCCGGCCCTAATTTACTAGTATTTTAGATTAGATTTTACATCAATATTTGTAAGAAGTATATTTTTCTTTTCTGTACTCTCAGTCAGCATTTGGGAGCAAGGTTATATCAACTTTGTGACATGCCGTCCGCCTGTTCCTTGGCTCTGTGACATACCACAAAGCATTACAAGGCTCTATTTCCTCAACATTTTTCCCTTCAAAGCCCTCTGATACAACAGTTTTTGTTTTGTTTTGTTTTAACTATCTTTCAATTGTCTTTAATGCTTATGGGTCTATTTAGTCATTTTAATGGCTCTTGAATAAGAGCCATTAGATTTCTTAGTATAGCATTGAACATGGTAACCCTTGATAATTTAAAAAATCTTTTCCATCGCAATAATCACAACTGTAATTGTTAGGATACATTTTCTTCAGCCCTCCCCATTAATAGTAGGCTCTATCTCATTCCCTCCTATATGTCCCCAGTATCTATCTAGTATATGCTCAAGAAATTGTGAAGCCAGGAATAAGGTTAAAGCCTCTTTTTTCTTTCTTGTTTTGCCTAATGACCTTTTTCTTTTTCTTGATTAGACTTGCCCAAGTTTTAGTTCTTTATTTTTTTTAAAGCCTTGGAACTTATCAATTCTATATTTTTCATTTCAAATTTATTAATTTCCAATCTGTATTCAGAAGAAAATTAATCTTAAATTATTTCCTAAATAATGAGTGAAAATTAAGCTACTGGCCTCAAGTTAGAAAAAGAACAATAAAAGGAACTTCATCACTATTTAAGGTTTGTCTCGTGTAAAGAGCGTGAAACTTTTCTACTCAATCTTAATTTTACCTTAATTCAGTAGAAGACTTATTCCACCGAAATTTAAAATCACAACTGTTTTATTTGTCCTTGCTTTTACCTATTTTATGTTTTAATACTACAATGCTTCTTCCTTTGTTGTATATATTGTGTTTTATTTGCTTTCATGGACTCTTAGGATCTGCAAGGTAGACTTCTTGCCTTTTTTTTTTTTTTCATTTGGGGAACAGTTTGTTTTTCCAGGACCCATCAGCTCCAAAGTCAAGTAGTTGTTTCAATCTAGTTATGGAGAGCTCAGCTCAGTGGCGCATGTGAGGATCGAACCAGCAACCTTGGTGTTATGAGCACTGTGCTCTAACCAAGTGAGCTAACCGCCCTAATTTCTTGCTTTTTAATTCTACTAGTACACCCTTCATTACTTTTTAAAATCTTAAATGTATTTCTCTAATTGTCACATTTCTTTCATCACTTCCATCTCACTGCACATTTTCCTCTGGATTCTGAGAGCTCTACAACTACATGGCATTGATTAGATTAACTGCAGCGCTGATTTGGCCCTTTAAAGATTATACTGGAAACTTAATTCTGCTATTGCATGTTTTGTTTCCCTATACTCATTTGTTTCCTCAGCCAGTCCCCTTTTTATCTCTTCAGCCTTTTCAGTCAGCTTCCTTTTCATCTCAGCCTGTTGTTTCTCATTGGGATTTTTCATCTCAGGTTTCATAAAGTACATGTCTTGTGGACATTTTTGAGGGGGGAAAAAGATGCTGCCTTCAAAAATTCACTTCTTTTTTCCCACCAATATTCCAAGGGAGAAATGACAAGACCTGAGGGAAGCCAAGGGAGGGAACAGATACAAGAGCAATTAAGGGGTCAGTAATAAATGGAGAAGCAGAAAAAACAATTCTAGGGGCGGCCGGTTAGCTCAGGTGGTTAGAGTGCAGTGCTCCTAACACCAAGGTTGCCAGTTCAATCCCCACATGGGCCGCTGAGCTGCACCCTCCACAACTAGATTGAAACAACTAGTTGACTTGGAGCTGATGGGTCCTAGAAACACACTGTTCAATTAAAAAAAAAAATCCTAGCTAGCAGTACCTTAAGGGCTCCCAAGTATATGTAAGTGAGAGTGACAATATGTGTCATGTGAGTGTCACCTCCCACTCGCCATGGCAACACCCACGACACCCCTGGCCCAAATTTTACTTCCTGAGACCCTCACCATAGCCATAGGAGGTGTATATTATCATTTTCATCCTACAGATGAAGAAATGGAGCTCAGAAAAGTTCAGCTGCTTCCCAGACTCAAATTCTGGTCTTGGGAATCCAAGACCTTCTGAGCCACCACTGAGCAGAGATATCTGGGAGGCTTGTGCTTTGTGGGAAAAACAGAGGTCAGGAACTCAACCCACCCTACCAAGCTCATCATCAAGTTGGAGACAGCAAAAAGGACACATCTGATAGAAAGGAACAGAAAAAGGAGCAGGTAATTCAGAGCGCCATGGTGTGGAAGAGAGAACGAACATGCGTGGTCTCAGAGGGAAGGGAATAAGATTCTTGGCGGGCACGGGGCTGCCCCTCTCCAAAGTTACCTGGCACAACCCTGGCTTATGCTGGTTGTCTTGGCATAATTATTAATAATGTCCCCATCTGGAAGGTAAGTTCTCTGGTCACCCTAAGCAATGCGCCACATTTGAACCATGCTTACCAGTTTTCACACATTATCCCGGGTGATTTTCACAGGCTCCTTGTACCACAGTGATTCAGAAATGTGATGAAAGCTATAAACTCCCTCCCCAGAAAAATTATGACATTAGTATAAAAGTTTGTACACAGTTTTTGACATGTTCATATCCTTTGACAGAGCAGCTCCACTTCTGGGAATTTATCCTACAGATATACAAACACGAGGGCAAAGCTAGGTTCAAAGGTATTTGCGGTGGCATTGTTTAAAATAGCAAACCCTCAGAAACACCCTTAAATCCATCAGTAAGGATTGTGCGAAATAATCTAGGAGGCCAGGTGGGGGCGGGGTGGGGTGAAAGTAGACAGCACTTGCTCTAGGCAAACCTTCCTTTTAAAATAGGAAGGGGCCCTCCTGCCCCGCCCCCGACTCAGCAAGGTCCCAGGGGAGGAAGAGACAGGAGCAAGCACACAGGAGGAGGCTAAATAATGAATTGTAAGTGTGTGTTTTCTTTGGCCAGGGCAGTCTGGCCAAGCTCTGGGGGCTGCTGGGCAAACATTTTTCATATTTTAGTAGCTGGCCTATGCCCAAGGCAAGTCAGAAGTTAAGTAAGCTTTGAATGAGCTGCGCCCATCCTCTCCCCAGCCCCAAGAATTCTTAATGAGGTTCTACTGCAGCGGCCTCCAGCAAACCCGTCCCGTCGTGTTGCCTTAAATATCACTCACCCTTCACTACTTTTAATGAATGCAAATGATTCAGCAACAAAACACTTAGCCTGGAGTGAAATCCGTCTTTGTGAGCGGCTGGTTTCACCAGCTTACAGCCCAGCTCAGGCAGGGCCCTACTGGGCTGGCGGCCCAGCAGAGCCCCAGCTACCCAGGCTAGCCCAGGCAGACCCCTACACACCCAGGGCAGCAGGAGCAGGGCAGGCTGCAGGAAGTGCTCAGCACCAGGGAAGGGCCCCACCCCCTCCCACCCCCACT
>NW_017731422.1:3223385-3267136 GCF_001890085.2 Hipposideros armiger
TCCCCCCATGCCACCCACCACCCCAGCCACCAGATGCAGACCCTCACAACTCCACCTCTTTACGACTCTGGCTCCAGGGCAGAGGAAAGTGTGAGAGGAAAAACAAAAGGTATTTCTTTGATCTAATCAAAGGGGCTGGTCCCGGGCACCTCAAAGGCCTGTCCGGTCACCACACACCCTTCATGCAAGGGCACTTCACCCTCACACCCCTCACTGACTCTTCACCTGATGCCAGGTACCTGGGGAACGGAGCAACCGGAACCTGAAAAGCTCCCTTGGACACATGCCCTCCTTCACAGCTTCATGGAAGCAACAAAAACAGAGACAGTATAAATAACTCAATTTACACCCTGTTTTCAGAGTTCTCTTTTGGCAGCAAAAACTGAAAGCAATTTGTCAGGAGTCTAAGAGCAACTTTTAACAAATTTACTTCCAACCTGGGGCTCAGGGAAGGGATTTGTTGCCCTGTCAGCCGGCCTGATCAACGCCTCTCCCCAGGGCTGAGGCCGCAGCCTGGCCCAGAACAGGCAGCTGTTAACTCAGCTGCCACAGTCGCCACCCCCAAGCCAGCAGCTGGCAGGAGACCCACGGAGGTCCACGCAAGTCCTCTCTAGGCTGTTCTGGTCATGGAGGTAAATAAGGAATGGGAAGCTTAGACCAAAACTGGGCAGCTCGCTAAATGAAGGACAACTGAGGGCCCACAGGTATCACGGGGGTGCTTCAGACATAAAAATGGCTTCAAAGTATTAGTATTTGTTGATCTAGTTTGTAAAAAGTCACTGCCTTTTTCAGGATAGAGAAGATGGGGCGCTCGGGTACCCCAGAAGAAGATTTCACACTTAGAGCCTCCAAAAGGAAGTTTTAGATCATCAAAAAATGCCCTTACCAGTATATCAAAGGATTTCAGGAAAAGAGCACTGAAATTATCTTAACACCTCAATCCCATTCTTCCTGATTATTCAAGGCACATCATCTGTAATACCTTACTCTTCAAAACACCACTAACGGAAGCCAAGAGGGGTTCCTCACTCCATAGAGGGGCCAGGTCTCCTAAACCTTGGATCTGAGTTCTTGCCTTTCAGGCGATCCATTAATCAGCCCCCTTCCTAGCTGGCACAACTACCAAGGGGTAAAATTCTAGGCGAGTACAGAGAAAGAACCCCACATTCTGAAACCCCTCTAAGGTGGAGTACCTAAGCCTACAAAGGTGAACATGTGGCAGGCTTGAAACAAATCTATCAATTATAAAAGAAGAAATAAAGCTTTGCTCTTGACATTTACTAATACATACAAAAGGGACATATCTTTCTCTTTTCATCTACCATCTAAACTCCAAGCCCACAGCCAATCTACCCCAACTCCATGGCCTTCAGGCCACTTGTGTCCTAAAGAGGAAAAGGTGCTGTCTAGGAGCAAATGCTTGGGCAGCACAAAGCTGAACGGAGAGCACCAGTTGTTTCCACAAAGCTTGGATCAACCCCACACAACTGTGCTGCCTGGAAGGGGGGTGGAAATGCTGCCATCTCCTGCCTGTCTCCTGCCTGCCCGGCTCAGGTCTCCATCCTCTGAGAGAAGGGCATTCACAGTGTCTCCATCTTTAGTGCTTCTCTGCATCCTTTTTAATTACTCTTTTCTGGTTCTGTCTCAATTTGCCTACCAGACAATCCATTCCTGGAGTGAGCCTCCAATCTCCCCCAGGAATATCTCGGCCTTTTTAAATGGAGACTCTACCATCAGAGAGGTATTTTCTTTCCATAATAGACTGTTTATCCTCTTCCGGTCATCTCTTCCCTTTTAAGGACTTAAAAAGCGCGCACGCACGCACGCGCGCGCGCGCGCACACACACACACACACACACACACACACACCACACATATACATACTACTTCCATGATGCCTTATGCCTTAAGCATCATTTGTTATTTATGTGCCAGACTAAAAGGAAAACAGTTTCTATTGAAAGTTACCGGTGAATGGGAAACAAAAAAAAAGCAGGCCTGTAAGGCAGCCAGTTAGCTCAGATGGTTAGAGCGCAGCACTCATAACACCAAGGTTGCCGGTTTGATCCCCACATGGGCCACTGAGATGCGCCCTCCACAACTAGATTGAAACAACTACTTGATTGGGGCTGATGGGTCCTGGAAAAACACAGTTTCCCAATAAAATTTAAAAAGGAAAAGAAAAAAAAAAACAGGCCTGTAAATAAATCACCCCCATCATATTATAACTATCTTTTAAGGAGCATTTCACTATATGACTAAGTCCTTCACATACACTGAATTTCAAAGATGTCACTGACTTTTAAATGTGCCATGATTTATGTTCCACTAAAAGGAATGAATGGTACCAGTTAAACTCAAAACAACCCTACATAATTCTGTCACAACCTGATTTCAAAGATGTGAAACTGTGAAGGGAAAAAATAAATAAATAAAGAGCACCTTATAGTAAATGAAATATAGTACTATCTCACGTAATTCTCACAAGATCTCTAATTGGGACTGTTATTATTATCCCCAGCTTACAAGAGAGGAAACTGAGGCTCAGAGAGGTAAAGTGAACTGCCTAAGGTCTCTGGGGAGCAAGCTGTGACGCCAGAACTCAGTTCCTAAACAGCTTTCTGAGTTTCCCTGTGGGGCAGGAGGGAGACCGCCAGGCCTCAGACAGACCATCAAAGGCAAGAAACGCTTGTTTGGCTGATTCCTAAAATCAGGGTCTTTCTGCAATTCCACCTTCACAGATCCTACTTCCAGAAACAACAACAAAAGGAAAACAGGTTTCCCTAGTTCCTTCCTCACAAAACTGGCTGGAAGTGAGGGGGAAACCTCTCAGCCAACTTGTTATATATATAAAGCACATTTAACGAGCCTTTCAAGCCCTGGGAGTGGGAGAAGGAAGGGTTCACTGGAAATCTGACACTTTGGCAGCCAAGTGAGAGGGACAAGGCCCTTAGCATCAGCGGGGGGGGGGGGGGGGGGGGGGGGGGGGGGATAAACACCATCCCAAGCCCCTTTGTCTGACAGAAGGAGATACTTCCTTGGGAGCCAGAGTCCGCGAGGATTTTTATGACAAAGCCCACCTAACAACAACCCTCCACCGGAGACCTGGCTGGGATCTTTGTACAACCCACCTAACCATAAACCCTCTGTCCTTTCCCAAACCTGCTGGGGTCCCTCTTCCCACAAATACCTGTGACCGCCATAAATGCCCTTCAACAGCCCCCGTTTACTGCCCAGCCTGCCTGCTGCTAAATGAGGGCATTTGTTTCAAATTTGCAAATACCGAAAGCAGTGGAAACCTAAGTCCACTCCTAAAATGAAATGTTCTGCATTCCTCCAGGCCTGAAGCACCGCGCTTCAAAAGCTGCAAGAGGCCCCAGCTGTTTACTCACTGGTGGGGCTATTGGGAGAGGTATTTCCCTACTCCCTGAGGAGGTTCCTTTGATCCGGCCGGGTGGGAAGGGGACAGAGAGAGAGGTGCCACCCAAGCCCAGACCAGGCTGGGCCCAGGCTTTCTTGCCCTCTCTCTGGGTCTCAGGCAGCAGTTTCAGGGGGCCTGGGAAAGTGAGTCTCATAGGGAGGCTCAAGTAGAGACTCGCCTAAAACTGCTGCCAGAGACAGCAAGCCAGCTCAGCAGGACCTCTCAGGCCATCTTCAAAAGGCCCTTGAAACAAAGGTAAAGAGACTTAAGCCCAGAAGCAGATTACAGCACCCCAGCCCCTTACACAGCTATAAAGGGACAAATACACACACACACACACACACACACACACACTGCAACAAGCAACTCAGGACACTTTATCAAGGCAGGGGGTGCGTGTTTACTAAATAAAAGCCTTTTAAGGAGTTTTCAGAAGGTGGGGCAGACAGAGATCCATCCTCCTGCAGGCCCCCAGGGGTGTTCCTGGACCCAGCATATCTCACTCCTGCCCAAGGAGACCCGGACCCCTGGGTCAGAGGAGCCCAGATCACAGACCACAAAGCTGCTAGCGAGTTGGGCACATTTTGAATTGGTCAGTTTAACAATTGGTGTAACCTGCTAAATTAACCAAACAGGTACAGTTAGAATGATTTGCTCTTTGTAGCTGGAGCCACAAGACCAACAGCATTTCTTTTTTTATTTTTTTCCCTAAAGCTGCAAGACAACTGTTTTCTTTGTGATTTGTTTTGTTTTTCAGATGGCTGAAAATGCACTTGGGATTGCAAATGCCATCTCAGCACATCACCTTTCTAAGGACCTGCTTGGCCTGAAGGACCCTTCTCTGTCTTCGCCCAGCCAGAAAACAGCTCAGCTTTGTGTTTTTTTAATAGATGAACTAAAACAGAATCAGAACACCAAAGTGTCACTTTGTGCCCTTCCATGACAGAACGTAAGTTCCCATGTTGGAATCTGAGAACTTCAGGGGCAGAAGAACGCATTCAGCAGGGTTGCCAAGATCGATCGACAACTCGGCCAAAGGAAGACAGAACTGGCACAAAAAAGCATACATCTCCCAGAAAGTGAAAGGTCATTGTGTAACCTCTTCGGAAACCTCTTGAGAATTAAAAAGACGTGGCCTCCAAAGTCAGAAATGGAAGGGAAACCTACATCCATAGTGCCCCTACGATGTGCCAGGGCTTGTACCGCCAATCACGGGCACATCTATCTATACAAAAGCAGTTAGAGACGGCAAACTATTAACCGCAGCAGGGATGACTATTACCACCTACGTAGTCTGCACCACAGCATCACCCAGTCTACAACTCCCAGCAGGCACACGGGTCTGGAATGTGGCAGCACACTGGCAAGCTGGGACCTGTAACTGCCCATGACCTTCTAGACGCACCATGCAGGAGAGTCTCAAGACTCAGGGGTTTGTGAGAAAAGCTCAGATCTTAGGATTTCGGGCACAGTGTCGTGGACTTCTAGATTACATGTAGTCTGACCATAACTCTAAAAAAACGTTAAGATGTATACAAACCTCAGGATCAGTCACTGAAAACCTTCATTTGTTTTGTAACAAAAAAACGGGGAGAAAAATTGGCAATCTTGAATGCTGTGGCCCTAAATATCTCTCCGCGTATTGGGTGTTGGAAAACTCATGACACATTTTTGCAACAAAAAAACAGAAAAAATACGTCATGACTTTTCCGACAACCCAATATAAGTTCTTGATTGATACACTCTTTATGTCGAAAGAACAATGGTTACTCCACCCTCGGACTCTAGCGGGACTGCTCCTAAACCCACCCAGAGAGTTATCTCATCTGCAAAATCCACTCCCCCGATGATTACCCCGTTCCAAGGCATGTGTGTGCAACATTTTATAGCTTCTAGTGATGACATACATACAAGGACATACGAGAGCACGGAATCAGCTCTATTACTTAACCAGCTCTGCAGTCCTGAGCAGATCATACTTTGTGCCTCAGTTTCTTTACCTGTCAAATGCCCCCACCTTCTTCCCCCTCCAAAAAAGAAAAAGAAAAAGAAATCCACCACCCTCAACTTGCCAACCCCTGAGCTTTGTTGATAGGATCAAATGTTAGTGTGAGTGAAAGCATTTTGTAAACTGCAAAGCTGGGTACAGTTGCCGGAATTACAGGGGGCTCTCCCAAAGCACACCCAATCCCCTCTTCCCAACTTCAAGCCTCCCTTCAGTTGTTCTCCCTTCTGTGCAATCAAAGAAAAGATGTTCCCCACCCAGACACTGGTCCCTCAAATACCTGAGGACTCACCAGATAAGTCTGCCTTCTCTTACTCTGATAAAAAAAACTCTCGTTTGGGTTTTTCTTTTTCTATTATAAAAACTCCCTCCCAAATCTCCCAAATTTACTCAAACCTTTCTGTTCCCCTTTGCACCCAGAGAATTATACCCTAATACCCAGGCATCAGTTGGTCAAATCTAAATGTATGTGCCCATGGACGAGAGATTCCCGAGTCAAATGCAGCCCTCAGATTAAAGTGCTCTCCTGAAAACCAAGGGCGAGGAGAGCCTGTAAGTGTGGCAGAAACACAGCTGGAGAGTGCAATACTGGGTCAGGTCAGCCTCAAAGGTCACCATGATAAAGGTCCTCCAAGGTCTTCTGTCCTCAAGTTGAGGCCCAAGGGGTAGGAAGGACTTGCCCAACGTCGCACAAGCAGTCTAGAGCCAATGTGGAAGCAGAGTCCATATCTCCAACTGCCATCCCAGCGTTCCGTCAGTGCCTCCTCAGGCTAAGAGGGATACACACCTCCAGGGTACCCAGAACAAGAGCCCATCGTGACCATGGACCCATCTTTACAACTGAAGTGACAGCACTTCTATTGCAGGACTTCCTCTAAATCTGGAATGCCCACACGCTTTACGTGTTGTGCCCAGGAGACAGGCAAGCCTGAAGCTCCTTAAGGACGTGTGAAGGAAACTACCCGTAGCCCCTAATCCCTGAAGACTCAGCTAGCCTTCCCTATCAATGATCACATAAGGTGGGAAAAGGCGCCAAGAATAGCCCGAAACCTCAGAGCCCAACACACTGAGGAGTGGGTGCAGCCCTGGGGCCCCAGACACCCCAGGCTTCTCCTATTGTAGGAGCAGCAGTGTTCCAACCCACCACCACAGGAGGCAGGAGAACAGCAGTGAAAAGGGTTTATCTGAAACACAGCATTAGAAGAGAAGTCCCCAAAATCATCTTAGCCCATCAACTGGAAACCAACAGCCACTAGTCTAGTTGCAAAGCCCTCATGCCCATGGGACAGCCAAGGATGACTGTACAGGCCGTGCACTGCTCGAGATGTCTGACCGATTGATTGAAATACTGACTGAGCCACACTAGCCAAAGCCCTGTGTCCTGGTGCAGGGCTGCATTCATGTGGAGGAAGGGTGCCTCATTCTATCAAAGGCACTGTATGAGCTAGCTAGCTGCTGGGACACCTCAGCAACCCCCAAAGCAGACAAGCCTTCTCCTCACTGCCCCCCACCGCCAGGAGCAGCAGCCCAAGAAGCAGACAAAAGAGAGCCAGTGTATGCTAGTGCCCACGCTGACCACCTAACCACCCATAGGGAGACCACACAGCACCTCAAGAACCTCCATGGTGCTGATAGAAGTTCCCACAAGTTACACAGAGTGACTGACTGGGGAAAGCCCCACCGCCATCCTGTGATGACAGAAGCCCCCCCCCCCGGGGGGGTAAGAGAAAAGTCTGCCTGGGCTGCAAGAAAGAAGCACAGTCTACTCCCTACTCCCTGGAAGACCGTCAGCCAGCCTGCCAGGGGAGATGGTGGCCCGGAGCCAGCACTGACCACCGTGGGGAGAAGCTGCTGCTGGAACCGGGGGAGGAAGAATTCCCAGCAGGAAATGCAAAGTGACTGTATCCACATATCTGAGCTGCTGTTAGAATACTGAGACCCATTTAGAAAATCTGTGCTTTAGCATGAGAAAACCACTTCTAAAGCTGCCAGTCAAAAGTGACTTTGTTGAGTCCTCCCAAACCATGCTAGAGACTGAGGACTGGACAGAGAGGCTGACACCTGAGAGGAAGACAAAAGGTCAGGACAGTCTGTGAGAAGAGATATCAGGGCTGGCCAGAGGGGCTGTTTCCTTTCCTGGTCAACCGTCTCCTCCACAGCTGGGAGTACTAGGTGGCAAGGCAGGGGTCAGCATCATTTGCTTTTAGGAAATGATGGAAACTGAGGCTTGGAAAGGTTCATGAAGCAGCTCGGGGTCACGTGGGTAGGCAGCAACTCAGCGAGGACTAGACAGAGGAAAGCAGGTGTCACAGGACCATAGATGTCGCCTCTCTTCCTTTATCATGCATTGATGTGTGTGAGTTTAGAAAAGGGCCACCCAAGTTTTCAGACTCCTGGTCCAATGCCCTTATGCAGCCTACATCTACTAGCAATGTCAACCCTCTCTCCTCCGTGAAGCCCTTCCACTTCCCAATTGCTCTTGCCTCGTGGATTTACTGTCCGACACATTCTGGCACGTTCTTCTATTCTATTTAACACTGTTCCAAATGATGCCTTTCATTATACTTCATCTGATTCACATCTCTGCATCTTGTCTTCTTCCTGCCTCCCCCCAACCCCAGACAGTGTCACCCGCAGGTGACACTCTAACACTTTGAACTGACTCCTTCCTGAGCCCCCCCATATTAACACCAACCTCTTTCTCATCACCCCACCTCCACTTTAGGCTGACAGTCAGTCTCCTCCGGGCTACCCAGTGGTTCTCAAACTTGAGAGTAGATAAGAATCTCCTGGGAAGCTCTTTTAAAATGCAGTTTCCTGTTGAGATTTGAACTATGTGGCTGGACCAGCTGTTCAAAAAATAACAATATAATCACAACAAATAAGAAAATAAAATACATTTTCTGGCTTCTCCTCTAATGATCCCGATGGGGAGGTCTGCAGTATGACCCAGGCAACTCAAATTTTACCCAGTACCTCCATTATTATACTCCCAGATGGTCTCTTGGACCACATTTTTGAGAAACACAAAAATGTACATCTTCCTGACACGTGACTCATAATCCCTACACCACGACTCAGGACCCAGTTTTCGGAAGTTACATATACCCCTAAACCAGGAAGTGCACATCCTGCTCATCATGATGGGTCTCAGCTTCTGGCAGGAACTTGGAGTCTGCAGGAAGGACCCCTGGTAGACTGTACCCCACTCGCCTGTGCATTCAATCAGTGTTCATGCTCACAGGGACGCAAGAGCTTGGCCACCCCAAACCAAGCAGCAAGAGAGGAAAGGCGCCTGTGTATGTCCGCCCTTCCAATGAAGTTTCCTCCCTGCCCCACTGCTGCTTCTGTAGCACGACTGGGAGGGAAACGGCCTAAATGCGGAGAAGAAAAGAGGATGGAAAAAGTGACATACTACAGAGGGCTTCCTCAAACCGCTGATTAGCTGTAGCAGATCCTGCGCCAGCTCCACCAAAACGCCAGGGGGCTCGGCAAGGCCGAATGTGCACTCAGCAGTGATCTCAGAGAACCCCAAAACGGGACTCTAACCCAGCCACTATGGGAGAACTTCCACACTGTGGAAAAAAAGGACCAGGTGGTGGGGGGCCAGAGCAGGAAGAGAGGAGAGAGGCAGGCTGGCAGCTGGAGGGCAAGGCTAGAGCTGGCGCCAGCAGCCATGGCTCCGAGCCTGCAACCCCACCATGTGGCTCTACCAGGGGTAGTGCCAGGGGCACAGCTGCAGAGACGCATGCCACTGAGGTTAGGGAAGAGCAGAGGAAGGCTGAGGGATGCAGGCCAAGGATACCCAACCCTGTTTAATGACCCTTTCTTCCATCAGGAAAACACCAAAGGCTGAATCCCTGGCCCCAAACTGCTCTTGGCTCAAAAATCAGTGTCTTAACCAGCCAACCTCCATCCCAGATGAATCTCACAGAAGCTGCAACGGCTTAAACACAAACTCACACAAACCCCTCATTCCAAACTATGAAATCCTCCAAAGACTTAACAACACCATGACAACTGTCGGAGCCCAGCAGAGACGTCACCTTCCTTTGGGAACCAAATGTATTCCTGAAAAGCCGTCCACCAACCAAATTTCTGCCTAACACATCCAATTTCTCCACTGGTTTTCATTATACAATGAGACCCATGCTCCTCTAGGAAAAGCTGAGTCTCTAAAAGAGGAACTGAACATCACACTTAATGTTGTAAATCTTCTAGAGCCACACAGTTAATGGACAAGATTCCTGACAAAATCGAATCCAAATTCAAGCCAAAGGGAGGCAATTTTTTTTTAAGTGCACACATCACACCAAACAGCGGTCACATGAACTAGAAATTATTTACGGTAAGTCTCCAAATACTGTGCAAGATCTACGGTCCCTGGACTTGTTCTGTTGCAATAGGAGTTTCTTTCTGTATAAGGAAAGAAGCCTAGAACAGGACTTCTCGAACTTTGGGGTGCAGTCAGCTGGGGAGCTTGTTAATATGCACATTGGGATTTTTGATTCGATGCCACTTGTCTTTGGACCTTCCTTAGTTTGAGTGGCAAAGTTGTAGATAATTGAGGCCCCTACCCAATTCATGGTTTCTGAGCGATGGCCTTTCCAGGCAGGGCAGCTTCATATGTAGAGGTGGAGGCCCACGTCCAGAACTCTTGGAAAAGGCCAGAAGCTCTGCCACATCAAAACTCAAAAACGCTCCACAAAGAACGGACAGCCCAGAAACAGGGAAGGAAGAGTTGGTCCCTCAATTGGGTGACAGTAAAGCAGGCACAAGGAGGAACAGGCAACCCCAACCCAGAGAATCTGGAGAGGGCACAAAAGACCCTTAATGCCTAGGAGGCAAAGGGGCTGTTTACCTTTGCCCTCTACCCAAAAGGTTCATTCACCTTTTAATAAACCTAGATAAGGACCCATTATAAATAAGATACTGGCCTTAATTCTATCTACAGGCAGAGCCCTTCTGTAAGTTAAGACCCAATCAGGCAAAAATATGGAAGGTGTCCTAAGAGTCCAGAAGTTTTACAGGCGTCTAACTTTCTGGCACGACAGATAGGACAGCTTTGAGGGAGAAGAGGAGGTGGGGCTGGGCAAAAGAGAGATGGGGAGGCAGTACCTACAGGGGTACTGGCCAGAGAGGAAACAAAGGCCTGAGAAACCACATATGTCTTAGGGGATGGGAAAGAAACTAGTTGGGCTGGAACGGAGGGTTCCAATAGGTGGAAAATGTTTCTTGTTGGGGATGACTGGAAAGCTAGAAAGGTATGTTGGAAGCACACCACAGGAGAGGAAAGGATAAGAAAGGGGCCCTTCATTGCATGTTAATCCTCAGCACAACTCCAGGAAGTAAGTTCCTTTACAGAGGAGGCCAACTGTGAGGTCAAGAAATTTGCCCAAGGCCGCACAGGGCCTGTCAAAGGGTTGGAGTTGCTGTTTTGCCAAACACTTCATCTCCACCACTCAACCGTGCTCTGAACTGCCAGGAGTTTGACTAGATCCTTTGGCGAGCGATGTGCAGAGATTACCCCTGCCCTCCCACTGTACTTCCCAACATCTGAGAAAGCCCATCACTGATAAAAGCCAACAACTCCTAGGCCTGAATTACAGGCTGCAGAGCCTCAAGGAATCTGCAGAACAGCCTCTCTCAGGACGTGACAACTTTATTTCCCCAAACAAACAAGAGTCTGGAAGAAAGAACCCAGAGAGAGGTATGAGAACAGGGATGGGGAGTGACCACAGCTGACCATTCAAACGGTTAGGGCTCAGAATCCCAGGTTTCACCCTCTCCTCCACCATCATATTTATCACAACAGGGATCTCAAAGTTTGGAAAGTTGCTCAGCCATTTACAGTATAATTACCCAAACTTCAAAATGGTCTAATCCACAAACCTAGCTAACCAGCCTAAGGTCTCTTCCTCCAGGCTTATTAACAGCAGGGTCTCACTACAACTCCAGTTAATTACACAAACAATGAGATGGAAAAATCCACTGAATCTATTTTAAAATCGTTGCCCCCTGAAGTCATGCCGGCTGGGGGTGGGTTGAGTCCCCAGATTTCACTAGAAGACAGCAGGCGCCTCAAACTCGGCTGAAATTGTTCAAGCACATGAACAGGTTCCACACCAAAGCACATTTGGTGGGACTGATTTAAGGCTCTCATTAAAATGTTCCTTTGTTGAGCCCAAGACACTTCCCCACCCTCAGAGGAGATTCCAGACCTCCAGTCCCAAGCCCTCTGGCTTGCACTAACTCCCCCCCACCCCCACCCAGGAGCCTCCTCCTCAGCTAAATCGCCAGATTAACATCAATTAACATCAGAGTCATCTTCTCATGGAAGGAATTTAGCATTTGTTGAACAAGAGCTCCGTCTCCACCAGAATTTCCCCTTGCCTCCAGAGCTCGAAACATCAGCAGTGAATGCAGCCAGAGTGGGCGACCCGAACACCAAAACCCAAACAGCCGGCAGACCTAGGAAGCCTGTGAACTCAGGCTGCTCGCCCATATGGCTGGGCCCCAATCCTGGCTGTGCAAAAAAACTTCCATTACTTCCTCTGGGAGCAGATGTGGGTTCTGCCATGAGCAATAACCACCACACACATCACAAGGAACACAGGGCAGCTCCAGAAACACCTCCTACAAATCCCTGGGGCCTGTTCTTACCTCGGAGTCCTGGGTTACAGTTACCTCTCCTTTTACAACTAGGGGTGGGGGAGAGGTTGATTCCATCAGCACCAAAACCCCTCAACAGCTGGCAGGCCAGGGAGATGTCAGACAAGGCACCCCCATCCTCCCCATGGCTACTCTTTTAAGGAGGAAAGTGATAAACTAGGACCAATGTCCCCTAGGCAGGGTTCCCCCAGAGAGGGCTACTGCCATAATCATCATCAAAGATTTTTGCGGGGTTTTGGTTTTTGGGGTTTTTTTTTTTTGGGGGGGGGGGGTGAGGGTTATATTTCCAGGCCATGTCGTGAGGTTAGCTTGGTTCTTTCCTTTAAAGCACTTCACACCTCAGTGGTGACTCTCAGGTGTGACCAAGTCAGGAAATAAAGGCGGCAAGGGGTGGGGGTCCTATCTATCCTGGAGGTTCAGGCCACACCCTCATCAAAACGCTAAGGCCCTCCAAGAAAAGGCAGAATGAACTGCCCGTAAAAAGTAAGGTTTTCTTTCCTCAGTGAGGAGGCACAGGATGGAAATCCAGGAAGGAGCAGAATAAGCCCAGTCCACACCTTTGCAGGCCAGCCATGCCCGATTTTGGCAGCGGCCTTCACACATTAGTCACCGCCGACAGCCTGGGATTCCGTTCCCCAGATTCGACCCTAGCAGAGAGTGGGCTCGGGCCCAGGAGCTAGAGAAGATGGGGCGGCCCCTAATTCTTCCCTTCTTCCGCCCTCACCAGCAGGGCCATCAGGGGTCCCAGCCTGGCCCAGGAACTTGGAAGAGGGAAGCCGGGAGCGTCCGGCCGGCGTAGGTAACAAAGCTCCGCGCACCGAGTGCCTCAGGTCGGTCCAGCATCCGGCCCCAGGTCGGCCTCCCTCACCTGGGATGAGCCCGCGGGGGGGGACTCGGTCTCCCCCACCGCCGGCCACCTCACTGCACCCCCCATAAGTGGGGGTGGGGGTTAGTCCTTTCTCTCCTGGAAAGCAACTCCCCACCAGGGCCCGGGCGCCGGCAATTCCCGGCAGCTCCCGAGCAAAACTCTCTGCTCAGGCTGGGAAAACTCTGTAGAGGCTGGAAACGCGTCCTCGAGGGTGTGGGTGGGAGAGGGGCCCCGACCGAGTCCGCGAGGGCTTCGCCACCTCCCAGCCGCCGGGACCGCGCACCCCCAGCCCACCTCGCCACTACTCCAGGGTGTCTTCCCCTCTCAGCCTCCCGAGCCCACCTCCCCGGTGTCCCCTTGTGCCCGCGAGGCTCCCGCGCTCCCGAGCCCCGCTCCCCCAGGTCCCCCAGCTCCGCGGGACTCACCGCCCAGCAGCGGCAGCAGCAGGACGCCGAGCAGAGGCAGCCGGCGGGGGCTGTTCGGGGGTCGCCGCACAGCTCCCATCACTGCTGGCTCGGGGAAGGGAGCCGGCGGGCGCACGGCGGGCGCGCAGATTGCGCTCCGCGGCGGGCCCCAAGAGGCCGAGCGCACCGGAGCGCGGGCGCCGCCGCAAGCAGCTGCAGCCGGAGCCTGAGGCGTCCCTAGCCGGAGCCGCGCGCACCCGGTACCTCCGAGTCCTTGCGCGCCGCCGCCGCCGCCGCCGCCAAGCCCCGCCCCACGACGCCCCCTCCCCGCCGGCCGCTGCGCGGAGCCCCGCCCCCGCGACGCCCCCTCCCCGCCGTGGCGGGGAGGAGCTCACAGTTGGGGGAGGGGTCTGAAGATGGATCCTGGACAGAGGGAGGCTCCGGGGAGTGTGGGGGACCTGAGCAAGGTAGTGTAGGTAGGTTGTGCCTACCGCCTAACCTGCAGGGACCCAGGGGAACCAAAGTGACTCTTGTGATTCCGTGGCCCCTGGGGAGGATGGTCAGTTCTGGGCCTTCCTGGGGCTTCTGACCAACAATTCCCCCAAATTCTCCAGGTGGGAGGGGAAAAGGTGGACTCTGGCTCAGTTCTCAGCAACCTGAAATCCTGAGGGAGGCCTAGAACAGAAGGGTGTCCTTGGTGTCCCCCAAGCAAGGTGACCTGGAAATACCGTGGACCCCCAGGACAGATGTAGCCTGGAGAAGTGAGGGACCAGTGCATGGCTGGGGTCTGGTTTGGCTTTGGACCAATCTGAACCCAAAGGTAGAAACAGACTGGGCTCCGAACGCCCGGCTGAAGGCTGTTAAACTGACAAATTCATCCCAAGTCCATCTCCAGGCAGTCTGGGCTGTGTCAGGGCATGGCCAAGTCTCCAGCTGTGGGGAGGCCCAGCACAGCCCTTGTTCCAGGCACCCCCACCCCCAGCGCCACCACCCCCACATTCTTTCTTTGTTGTGAAAGCAGCAAGGGGTGTAGGAGGCGGGTCAGGAGGAGTCAAGCTTTAGAAGATGGGCCCCAGCTGCTGCTCAGGCCTCCAGGATATGCTGAGAGGGGATGGATAGTGAGTGCCTCGTCCCCCTCTGGCTCCGGAGGGCCCCCCAGGGCTGCTCATACCTCCCTTCCCCCAAGCAGCTGGGAGGAGGAGGGGCAGCCACAGAGGGCCTCACAGGCTGGGCGCAGTGGCGCCAGGACTCCAGGGTCCTGCCACATGGCCACCACATGGCCCTGACAACCCAGTCCACAGCACCTTCTCCTTGGGTTGTGGGCCTCCTCCCCCATCCCCCAGATGCCTTCCTGCAGGCCCCGTTGGAGAGGATACAAACATGGGAAGGAAGAGAGGAGCGATCCAAGAGTCAACACGCCTCCTGTTGCCCCATCCATCACTGCCCCTCACCCTTCTGTGAAGGGCCCCAACACAACCCCTGCTTCCTACCCTCTTCAATCAGGACTCAAGTGGCAGAATGGTTACCTGATTCTTTTATTTAAGAAAGTGAAATATGTGGACCTGAAGTGAGGCAGCAGAGGGAACAAGAGAGGCTAGGGCAAGGCAGCTTATTTGGCCAGCCCCAAACCCTCTGACAGAAAAGCCAGTAGCAGGCTGCATCTCTGAGGTGCATGCCTGCTCCCTACCCACCTTGGGGGCCTCAGAACTACTACTCTAGAGGACCACAGGGTGGGGAGAAGCTGTCCTGAGGCCTTCTGGAGGAGGAATTCCTGAGGAGGGAGCTGAGACCCTAAGGGCAGCAGCAATCTTCTGGTTAACTGCTCCCCCTTCACTGTCCCGCCTTGGGGCTGGAAGAGCCAGGAGCAATAGGGAATGCTGTGAGGACTGTGGGGGGACCCAGCACACTTGGGGGGCCGTTTGAATGTCAGCTGCTTGAAGAGAGGTCCATAGTACTGGCACTGAGGCCCCGGGAGACCTGAAACAGACAACATATGCCATCAGCCTCCCAAAGACTGTCCCCTGGAGTCTATCCATCTCATGGTTGCAATCTATCTCTGGACGTAGGATGGAGTCTGTAGCCTCAACCCCAAGCGCTGGGGCTTTGTTTAGACTTTGCTAGGATTTTCCAGAAGCCCACAGTCTGGTGGAGAAAATACCTGGAAGAGCCACATGAATATTGGCATATACTTTGAATGTGTTGATACAAGTGGTCATTTCCCATTAAAATATCATCACTGTTTTCTCAAATAGAGATGATGGAATACTTTTTTCTTTTTCCCTTCTCCTTTGCTACTGAGTCCCCAAGGTGGGGTGTATGGTAGCTGCAGGAGGAAAAGCAATTAGAATACCCAAATCTTTCTTGAATTATTCCTAATTCCAAAGTACCAGTTTAGAGAACATCAATTCCTGTCCCCTTCCTGATTAATTTATTTGCTACTATCTCTAGCCTGAAACTGTCCCTTCACAGTCACCACCCCCAACAAGCTGTCTGCCTGATTCCATCTGCCAGCTCTAATTCCCTAGTTAGAGTCTTCATCCCAGGCAGTGACTGCCCTCTTCCCCAACTCCAGCTGGGCTTGCTCCATGGCTGTCCTTTCTCACCCACCACTATGCTCATGAGCACTGCTCTCACCTGGAGGGGTGCTGCATTGGGTTGGTTCAGATAGTTTAAGGAGGCTGCCCGCTTCATGTTGCTGCTACAATGGAAAAGAGAGAATTGAGGCTCCTTCTCTTCCCTTGAGTGGCCCTAAAGTCGTGGGCCTGCCGTGCAAAATCAAATTACTGCCTCCTCACCATCCGACTCTGTCCCCCAACACACACAGACACACAGACACATACACACACACACACATTCTTATTTTCATTGGTTAATAGCATCTTCTCAGGCATCTTTCCCCCCAACGGGGGCATGCACTTTTCCCGAACTCTCTCCATGACCATCCCATTGACCTCCTCCATGATTTTCTCTCCAAGACACTTCTCCTCCAGAGTTGAGGAGCCAAGGGGAGTTGGAGGCCAGGGCTTACTCGCCCGCTTTGCCACATCTCAGTCTCACTGTGTACCTGGAGGACCGAGGCTCGGTTCCCTGGAGCTTTCTCACCAGGAGTTCACTGCTTCTACGAAGCACATCCCGGATCTTCCCCAGAGAGCTACTCCTCTGCAGGGCCCCACTGCCATCCTGGTGGAGAGGGATGGGGAACAGGCTAAGGGGATCCCATGCAGACTGGCTTCTGAGTCGATTCCTGACGTTTATTCTGCACACACACACCCTCCCCCAAAAGCCCAGTGACTAAAGACAAGAGTCCTGTTGCCGGCTGGCTCACAGAGATACCCCTGAGAGTGATGGGCTAACTGAATTGGCGTGAGGACAGCATGTTCTCATATCCTACAAGGACAGGCTCCAAGCCTCTCACTGCCACCTGCAGGAGGGAGCAGGGGAGATCAAGGGGCAATAATCAGACTCACCCCTGACCACTCCACTGCCACAGAGGCCTCTTCACCTCCTTCAAATTTCACGCTGCTCCCAGGACCTTCCTGGGAGGTCCTTCCACTGTCACCCTCCCCAAGCAGCTCGGCCACCTTGGTCTGGCTGATAGGGTTAGTGCCCTGGAAAGAAAGGGAAGAGGCTGGGACATCCCACTCCTCGACTCCTCAGGATGGGGCTTTCAAGCTTTCTTTCACCATCAGCCACAGGAAGGCATTTTTCTCTGTGATGTACCAATATACACATACTGGAACGATACTCACCTTTTCTATTTGCAATGCATTCCTACATATAGATCACATATATTTTTAACCATGTCCCACACTAAATTGATTTCACAACCTGCTTAATGAGCTACAACCCACAATCTGAGAAACTCTCACATAGGGCTCCCCTCAACCTCAACCCCCTCACCCACACCACCCTCAGTAGATTCTTCAAATTGTGAAAGGGCAGGGCTTCCCTCTTAATAGTCCCATTTAGTGAACCTTGAACTTGGAGTCCTGACCACAAATAGCAGGTGGGGCTAAGAACACACAACAACCACAACCACAAGAGTGTCTCACCTTCCTCTCCAGGTCTTCCTCCTTAGCCCCTCCTCCTTCGGGGGGAGACTCACAAGAAGCCTCAGTGGTCCCCTGTTCCCAGGGCCCTACCTTCCAGACCCACTTCCCTTCCTGGTCTCTGACCTGTTTCCGGGAACGCAGGGCACATTCCTCCAGGGTCTCAGCTGCCTCCAGCTTTCCCTGGCGCCTGTACAGAGCTCCTAAGTTCCTCAGAGTAGTGTTCACTGTGGGGCTGAGGGGAGTGAGAACAGAGAAGGAAGTGAGGATGGCTTCAGAAAAGAAACAGAAGAGAGACGGAGCAGAGCTAAGGCTGAGGGAAGGTCAAAGGAATGAAGGGAAAAGGATCAGGAGGCCAGGATCAGGGCGTGGATGGGGGCATCAGGGGCCAAGCCAGCTTCTCGCTGGCAGCTCACCTGCTCACTTTGCAGGCCTTGTACCAGCCTCCATACTCAGCGTAGGGTGTGCCACCCTCTCGTTGCTGGCTCTGCAGAAGGACAGAGGGGGAGGGGACGCCAAAGATGAGAGTACAGAGATGCTGGGGCACAAGGTGACACTGGGCTAGGGTACAGGCTGGGCTAGGGAAGTCACCGTGCATCTGGGGCTGGTGCTTGGGTGGGAATTGAGGAGCTGGGCTAGTGCAAGGAGTACAACAAAGGCCCTGAGAGGCTTAGGCTCCCCAGGCTGCACCCCCCACTCACTTTGCTCATTTCCTCCCGCTCTTCTGCATGCATCCAGATAGGCTTGTGGTCATCTGGGGGTGATACATGGGATGGAGTGGCAAGGTTAGAGAACTCAGCTGGACAATATGGGGGGAGCCGGGACCCAGAGGCCCACAGGGCTTGACTAAAGGGATCTGGCTCCCCCAGGAAACCACTGTAGCCTAGCCCCCCACCTTTAGTCTGTATTTCTTTTCCTCCCTGCAGCTCCCTCTCCAGGCCCTCACCGCTTACCATCCACGGACCCAAACTCTTGCACGTGGGCACGAGTCAAGATCTCTTTGTAGAGCGTCTCAGCCTCAGCATACTTGCTCTGTTTCAGGTAACAGGAAGCCTGGGGAGAAGGAAGGCAAAAACACAGGAGCACAGGAGCAAGGCATGGAGACAAGGTCTCGGCCAGGCTCAGGGGTTTCCGCTTCTTGGTCTCTTCATGACTTTCCCCAGAGATCTTCCTCATACCCCCTTTTCTAGCTGCAGGGTCAAGAGGGTTCTCACTCCACTCTCAAGAGGCTATGGAATTTCTGCCTTCCCACTGAAGTGAAGCAAATCCCTCAGCCCCAAAGGTAGCCCCAGAGACGGGCACAGAGGCATTGGGGTTCATGTACCCGACCATGATGCTTTCTCTTCCCCTCCTTCCACCGACTTTGCTTTGCCCCTTCTTCCCTTACCAGGTTGTTCTTGGTCCGGGCTACGTTAGGGTTGTCCGGCCCCAGCTGTCCCTCATAGATGGCCAAGGCCCGCCGGTAATAGCGTTCCACGGCCTCATATTTGCCCTGATTTTGGCACAACAGGGCCAGGTTGTTCAGCTGCTTTGCCACATCTGGGTGATCAGTGCCCAGGACCTAAAGGGGAGCAGAGGAGGGATAGGTGGCTGTAAGTATGTGTGTATGTGTGTGCACACAGCTGTGTGTGCACCCATGCACGCGCACCTATGCACATACGCCTGCAGGGAGCAGAGGAAAGGGAAGGACGGAAGAGGGAACCAGGCAGAGAGGAGGGGATGAGAAACAAAGAAGTGAGGGAAAAGCATAAGCCAGGAGAGAGATGGTGGAGGAGGGGTCACAGGAGCAGGGAAGAAGGGGAAGCAGGCCTCGGTACCTTTTCTCGGATCTCCAGTGCCCGCTGGCACAGTGGCTCCGCCTCCTTGTATTTGCCCCTTTTGCCATAGAGCACAGCCAGATTGTTCAGCGTGGCAGCCACCTAGGAAGACAGGCCCGTCCCCTCTGATGCTGGTGCTTTCAAACACCTTGAGACTTGGAGGTGCTCCCCCGCGCTGCACAACCCCAAGAGAAATGGCCTCTGCCACCCTAGCCAGAGGCAGGCAAGGGGAAACTAACTGCGGAACTGGGTGGCTCTGAGGTTCTCCACGGGGGCGGTATCGCCCTCTAGGGGCATTTTAAAACATTTTTTGGTTACCATGAAAACTGGGGGCACTGTTACCTTTGGGGAGGCAAAGATGCTACAGATGTTCTGCCTGGGGGGGACAGCTCTGGCAAGTTTTGAATGTCCTGCCAGACATTCAAACACTGAATGTCAGCTTTGATACTTGGTAGGATATTAAGACAGGAGTTATGTTTCCTTGAGATACATCATCCCTGCCTATCACATGTCATAACATAGGGAATTATTTTCACACAGTTAGCTCATTTTCAAAAATACCTTATTTCTCATTTTCTCTACTTTGACAGTCTGTCGTTTGTCTTGGCGTGCTATCCTTACTTATTTCTCTTTTTCTTATCATATACAAATAAATTTGGTCTCTCATTACCGATTCTAACACTGGATTTTAATTTTGTATTCTGCTCTGTCATTTTTTTTTAGTATTTCTGGCTTACTGGTCTTACTTGTTCTAAATCTAAAGTTATTCATTATATGTCAGACTACTATATCATGTCTGCTAGCATAGTTGCACTCAATACTACAACTGTTATTATATTGTATTTTTATGGTATTTTAATGTATTATATATATTATTTTACTATAAGTTACTTTCCTTGTTTCTCTTTTATATTAATAGGGTATCTTTCAGCTTTTTGGAAATTATATGTATAGGTAGGTTAGATTATCTATGAATTAAGTTTCAGAGAAATGTTCATTATAAGGAGTCATTGGGTCTCAGAGTGGAGAACCACTGGGCTCAGCGGACAGTGCCTGGAGGAAGGAGTCCGCGTGCCTCCTGCCTGAGCATCCCCAGTGACTAGGCGGAGGGCAGCGGGTAGATGAGCTGAGAGAGGCCAAAGAGCATGGGGCAAGCGGGGCAAGGAATACTGACAGCAGGGTGGTCCCGGCCCAGGGTGCTCTCCCGGATGCTGAGGGCATCATTCAGCAGGTGGGCAGCTTCCTTATACTTATTCTGGTCCCTGGAAGAGGATAAAAGTGACAAGGGTTTACCCTGAAGTCTACCCCCAAGCCATGTCCTTCCCTCCTTTCCTTTGGGATGACTGAGATACATTTAGGGGACCCCGGTGAGGAGACAGGAAGCCTGGTGTGAGCAGTGAGCGGGATTCACGAACACAGCCATACTGGATGCAGAACAATGCCATGCCCAGAGGAGGCCACACGTTATTGGACGCAAGAGACAGAAAGAGAGAGAAAGAGACCCTCCCCAGGAAAAAGACTGGGAAAGCCTGAGAAGTGAGTCTGTTCTGAGGTCAAGGGCTCAGGTATGGAAAGAACGAGAGTTCTGGTACCAGAGAAAGCCCCCTAGTGGCATACACCTGGGAGGCCCAGCTGGGAGAAGAGGTACCTGGTGGAGAGGAGGAATGGGAGCCAAAGGCGGGTCAAGGTGGAAATCCGGAGACAGGTATGTGGCAAAAAGGAGGGCAGTACTCACCTATACACCAAAGCAAGGATGTTGAGCATGGTGGCGACATCAGGGTGGCCGCGGCCAGATGTGCGCTCCAGGTCCTCCAGTGCCTGCTTGCAGAGTGGCACAGCCACCTCATAGCGACCCTGGGCTGCATACTGGATCACCAAGTTGTGCAGTGTCCGTAACCTCGCTGGGATCTCATATCCGCTGTGCTGGGCGCCCTGGCCACGTGATACTAAACCATCCCAGACAATTAAGACTTCCTCAGAGTACTTCTCCTCTCTCCTTTGCTGCCTGCCCTCCACACCCCTGCTCCATGCCTGCACCTGCCCCCCCACCCCCCACCAATCTCTCTCTCTGGAGACCTGCCTCAATTGCTGTTCCTTTGCCCACTCGCTTGCACCTGTACCCAGCACAATCCCATCTGTTTGTGCAGCAATGTATTCACTCTACATTTACTCAATGAACATGGGCCAGGGGCTGTGCCAGGGATACAAAGATAAGAAAGACCTGGTTCTTTCCCTCAGGGAGCTCATGCTCTGCCACTCCAGAGTCATTCTCCCACTCAACTGTGAACTCTTTACTCGCAAGACCCATGTCGTTCTCATCTCGGTACTGCTAGTGCCTGGCACAGTACCTGGCATGCATTAAGTGTTTAATAAATGTTGATGAAGGTATTGTTCAGGATAGGAAACAAATGGAAAGAGTCCAGTAACCATTAATAAAGCCCTGGTTAAATAAATGGTTACATCCACACAATGTAATATCATTCAGATGTTAAAAAAAGAAGAAGAAACTCTTTATGAATTGATAAGGAAAGGTCTCCAAAATAAATTTTAAATCAAAATCAAAAAGAAAAAAAATATGTTGAGGACTAAGGGGGAGGCTGAGGAAATCAAAGTACTAGTCTAACCTCTGCCCCATCTCCAGAGGAAGTGGAGAACCTATTTCTGGGTGGTGAGCGTCGTGTGTGTGTGTGTGTGTGTGTGTGTGTGTGTGTGTGTGAGTGTGAGTGTGTTCGGGGCGGGGGGGGGCCCACAGCTGGGACCAGACTCCTGCTACCCCTCTTCTGCATTATTTTTTTTTTAGCTGAGCCATCCTGCCACCTGTTGGCAGCTTGGAGGCTGCTCAGGTCGGGCGGGGAATCGAACCGCTGTTGCTCAGAGCTCACACTCTTGAGCGAGCTCTTAACCAACTGAGCCACTCGGCCAGCCCTCCTGCTGCCCCTCTTCACTGTCCAACTCCAGAGATAGACTCACAGCCATTGCTGGCGTCTTCTTCCTCCTCGTTGGGGAAGAGATCATCCAGGGAATCCTTGGTGGCATCGCCCTCCTTCTCCTCCTAGAAAGAAGCAGCAGGACATCTGGGCCAAGATATCCCCAGTAACCACTTCAGGGCCCCTCTAAACCATAAAATCCTTGACAGGTGGGGCCCAGGAGAAGACCCTTGTTTACAGGCCTGCCCCCAGTATCTGTCTCACCAAGCTCAGGCCTCTCCTGTTTGTAAATCTCATGACTTTCCCTTCCATTGAGTTTCCTTCCTAAGCACCTTCATTCTCCAGCCTCCACCTCTCTCCCCCTCAACTCGTATAATTATAACCCTGCATGTTTATGCTGATTATATGTCTGTCCTGTCTCTCCTGAGGGCAGGGAGCGTGTCTGATCTTACTGACACGTACCCAAGTGTCTATCTCAGCCTTGTGCCCATCACCTGCCACTGCTCACGCTGGACTTAGTGTCTGGCCCTCACTGTCTAACCTACTTCCACATTGGGCAAATTTGCTGTGCCCACCAGGCGTTGCAGCTCTGTACAAACACCTCCAATCCTCCTGCCCAGCTTTGCCAATGTGTTGCATGCACATCATCCCACTTTCTCAGGGATAGACCAGCTTCCCAGCCCTGGAGCTTTACCTATGCTGTCCCCCACCCACCCANACCCACCCTAACTCCTCTCTCGTCTAGAAAGCTGACCCTCTTCCTCATCATCCATCAAAATCCATCCCAACTCCTAATCCATTCAAATAAAAAAAAAATCCAACCTAAATCTTACCCATACTTATACCCCACCTCTTCTGTGAATCTTTCAGAACATTCCAGCCCCCAGGAACATAGCTCCTTGGAATTCTTCCCCCAGTGACTGAACCCCTCACTCAACACTGAGCACCTGCTGCTTTGTATTGTCAGGTATGTATTCTCATGGGTACGCCTTGTCCCTGCAGCTGCAGTATAAGGTAAAAAAGCAGGCACTCTCTTTTTTTTTCTTCACATGTGCCCTACACACATCTTCCTGAACTACTTAAAGCACAGAGATATGGACATGCCTGTTGAGTGAGGGTTAAATTTCACACATCTTGAGAGCCAATTTTAGGAGGGTCTTGCTCAACTGGTATGCTTTCCCTAACTGCAGCACATAGGATTCTGGATTAGAATTGGTTGGTGCTTCTCTGTCTCCCCTTCAACAAACCTATAATTGTGAGAACAGGAACTCTGTCTGCCTTTTTCACTGTTGCGTCCCCAGCGGAGTACACAATGCCTGGCATATGGAATAGTCATTTCATTAAATGTTGATTGAACAAGTGAATATTGTTTTCCCCTTGCTTTCATCTGGAGTTGGGGTCAGGACCTGAATTCTGCCAGGTGGGGGCAGGCTGGGCAGCACTACTGGCCCCTGCGGATGATGGAGCAATTGTCCCATGTTTGTGGTGACTCCCAGCTGTCCACCCCCCCAGCCAGCCTCGCCTGTGCATGCTTACCGCGGTGTGCCCATCCTCATCGTACTGCCGCAGCTGCCCCAGGAACTCCAGGTGCTTCTTTTCCTCCTCCAGCTGTGCCACAGCCTGCTCGCTGAGCTGTAGCCGCTGCTGGGTACCTGCAAGCTCATCCCGGAGCCACTGGTTCTCCTGGCACAGCCGCCGGACCTGAGCCCGCAGCTTCTGTTTCTCCGACTCCACTGTGCTCAGGTGGCTGGCCAGAGCCAGCATCACCTAGATGCACCAGACATCCTCTGAGCACCAGACTCTGGCTGGGAGTGTTCAGGGAAAGGCAGGAGGGGAGCCTACTGGGAGACGCAAGACTAGCGGGAGCCAGGAAATGGGGCTGAGGAGCAATGGCTCTACCTTCAAAAGACACCCTGAATCCTACGTCTCACCAGCTCCATAGTCGCCATTCTGGGCCAAGCCACCATCAGTTCCTACTTAGATTACCACAACAGCTTCCTCACTGGCCTCCCTCTTTCTGCCCTTGTTCCCTTAGAGTCTCTTCTCAACCCAGCAGCCAGACGACCCTTTTAAAATGTTGTTAGACCACATCACTCCTCACCTCAAAACATTCCAACAGCGTCCATATCACTCAAAGTAAAAGCAAAGTCCGCACGATCTGTCCCCCTCTTCCCCAATCCCATTAGCTCTTGAACTTCATTCTCTATTTTGCTTCCCCTCATTCACTCTACTGCAGCCACACTGGCCCTTCACTGAACTCATTGGGAAGGCTCCAGCTCAGGACCTCTGCACTTGCTGTCCACTCTGGTTAGGGTGCTCTTCCCCCATTTATTGTACGACTCATTCTCATATCTTCAAACCTTTGCTCAAATGTTGCCACTTCAGTGAAGCCTTTTTTGACCACCCTATCTAAAATCATTTCCTCTCTCCATACTCCCTAATCCCCTTCCCTGCTTTATTTTGATCCTTAGCAATTATCACTCTGAAATATTGAATCATTTGCTTTTCTGACTGTGTGTTGTCTGCCTCCCCCAGCTAGAACATAAGCTTCAAGATGGCAAGGATTTTTTACTGTTGTGTTCAGTGATGTATCTCTAGTGCCTGGAAGAGTAGTGCCTGGCACATAGTAGGGGCTTAATATATATTTACTGAACGCATAAAGGAATGTAAGCATCTAGGACAAGGAGATCCCAAGTAACCCCAAACCTCCAATCAAACAACTGCTCGTCTATGGGCACCACCTCTTCCCTCTCACCTGGGCCTCACTCAGCCCCAGCTCAATGTTTTCCATGGAACGGCGCAGCTGCCGGGCTTTCTCATGCACCAGCCCTTCTTCATGGCCTCCCTGCTGCAGACACTCAATGGTATGGGACAGGCTTTGCAGCACAGCTTGGTGTTCAATGTGTAGGGCCTCCAGCCCTTGGCTCACCAGCCGAGTGCTCCCCAGGATCTCTTCCTGGCTGAGTCGGTGCCCTGCAGGTTCATCCCGCTGCCCCAACACCAGGCCCGACATCCTGGCCCGGGGGACCTTGCCGGGGCTAGGGAGAAACAATAGAGCTCAGGTCGGGGTAAAAATAAGAAAGACAGGCTAGAAGGTGGTGGGGATCCGAGTGAAGGGACAAGAGAGAGTAGGGGTGACCCTGTGTTTTAATTGGAGAGACGGAGTAGTAACCAGTGAGGGGGGAGCCTACAACACTAAATACAAGCTAAGGTTGTGGGAAAGAGAGAGGGACAGGAATTACCTTGAATGAAAGATAGAAGGAACAAAAGTCCTGAGAACTAAAGGGATTTAGAACTTAGGAACAGAACAGAAAAGTTGGAAGAGAACTTGGATTCGAAAAGGAATCAGGAGATGAGAGATAGCACGACAGGGAACACCGAGGGTGTTTGGGGAGAGCTGCAAAGGGAACCAGGTTAAAGCAGACAGATGTGCAGACAACAGTGCAGAGGTTTCAAAAAAAAGGGAAGGAATGAGTTCCAAAGTTAAATTACAGAACATAAAGGAGAGAAGAAAACAGGAGTCTTCATGGCAGGACACAGATGAGAAGGCTCCAAAAGGCTCAAGGTCTTCGGGCTGCGTCACCCACAGAGCTAAGCTCAGCATCTCCAAACCTGGGCAGCCCTACCTCCTTCCGCACTAGACTTCAGCCCAAATTTCCCATCCTCCCGGCCTCACGCTGTCGTCCTACTTCCTCAAAAGGGCCTCGTTTCTCATCTTTGAAGTCCTTACCTGTTTACAGAGCAGAGCCCTTGGCTGTGGCACTCAGGCCAGAGCCCGGAAGAAGCTGTTCAGTAGCCAGGGACTCAGAAGGAGCTGCCCTGCTCAAAGTCCAGAAGTTCTGCATTCCCACCCCTTCTCTCACCACTTCACAGCCACCCAGTAGACCTGGCACAGAGCCTCATTCAGGACAAACACCCTACCTCACCCTGCCTGCAGTTCTTCAAAGACGACCAACGTCCCTCCTTCCCCAAGCCAACCTCTCACCCAGGCCTGAGGAGCTATTTTCTCCCGAGGGAGTGAGACTTGATCTGAGACCTGCGGCAAGGGGCGTGTCTGGTTAAGGGTGAGGAGGAAGACCAGGTCACTCCAGGCTCAGTCACTTCCGTGGCTTTGTCTCAGTTACGTTCACCCACTAACAGGCTCAGAGAGTCACCTTAGGGTGCCTCCCAGACGCCTGATGATGCAGGGAAGAATGGCAGGTCTGCTGAGACGCTGCAGGGTCACAGGGAAAAGCGGCGCTGGGAGTTGGTCTCCCGGGCCTTGGAATGCGGGTGAGGAGTGTCCCAGGCTGTCGACCTGCCCTTGGGCCCAGGGAGGGGATAGCCTGAGATGGGCGGGGGCGACGGGGAAAAGTGCAGGTGGACGACCGAGGTCCGCGTCGCAGGCGAGGACCCAGCGAGCCGACGATCCCAAGGTGCATGAGTCAGTTGGCAGCGCAGGGGGCGGGG
Source organism: Hipposideros armiger (assembly GCF_001890085.2). Classification (NCBI taxonomy): domain Eukaryota; kingdom Metazoa; phylum Chordata; class Mammalia; order Chiroptera; family Hipposideridae; genus Hipposideros; species Hipposideros armiger. The sequence goes on from NW_017731422.1 coordinate 3,249,998, forward strand.
CAGGCCGGCTGTCTGTCTGTCTGGACACCGAGGGGCGGGAAGAATCGCGGGGGGGCGGAGTTTTTTAGTCTGGAGTTGTGTGAGGTCGATCGGAGGGGGTTTGTTCATCTGTCCGAGATTGCGGGAATAAAAGGTAGCGGGACCTCAACCCTCAGCCCCAGAGGTACTCTCAAAGACTCACCCGCAGTCTGTCGGTCTGGCTGCCGCCCTGCCGGTACTGCCCCTTTAAATCCATCATGGCTGCCGCTCGAGGCAATTGTTTTGACGGCTCCGAGAGGCGGGGCCCGTTCCCCAGTCACGCGACCTAAGAGCCGCCCAAGGATTGGTTCTGACAACGCGCAGGGCGGGAAGGAGGTGTGTATCCGACGTGGTCTCCGATACTCCCCCCCCCCCGCCTCTTTTACGTTAGGTGGGGGCGACGGAACCAGGAGTCGTTAGCGTCATCCTGGAGCGTCAGGCGACCTGCCTAGAGGCAATGGTGGCGTGCTGAGCGGAGCGGAGCAAGCCGCCCTCATGGCTCTGCGGGCGCTGACCCGCGCTCTGGGCTCCCTGAGCCTGGCGCCCCCGGCCACCGCCCCCGGCCCAAGCCTGCTCCCGGGCGCCCAGGTAATCCACTTTACCCGGGAATAAGGCTGCTTCCTTACGGGCCTCAGAGAGGAGACAACCGGAGATAGGAGGCAGGTATGGGAGCCTGGTCAGGAGTCACACCGGCCCGTGACCTTGGATAATCACTCAGCCTCAGCTTTCCCTGCGAGTGTTAAGTACACAGGGCGGCTGGACCCCTCAGACGAAATATTGGACGCTTTACAGACCACCGGTTATACAGGTTTCAGTAATAATTGACATTTGTTGGGTATCTATCGTAAGCCAGGCATAAGTAATAGAGGTTTTGAACAACTGAACTCTTTTCATCCACTCTATAAGATAGTTATTATCAGTCCCATTTTACATATGAGAAAACTGATAAGCAGTCTAAGGTCATGCCACTGTTGGAGCTAGGCAGTCTGGCTTCAAAGCTGGAGCTCTTAACCATTATAACCATTAAGGATGCTGAGATTAGAGAACACAGGGCAAGATACCAAGAATAGGAGCCTGAGGTGAACATACTGTGTTTCCCCGAAAATAAGCCCTAGCATGATTTTCAGAGTGCTTGTAATATAAGTCCTACCCCAAAATAAACCCCAGTTAAGACCATCAGCCAGACATGACTGTATTTGAATAAATGTAGATTTTTGTACATGAATAAATGAATAAAATGCATCCTTTAGAGCAAAAATTAATATGAGACCCCATCTTATTTTCAGGGAAACACGGTATCACAAGATCCCTAGTGGGTGATTGGTGAGGCACAGAAAAGAAGTTGTAAGTCTTGCTTTTCTGGACCTCTCAGGCTGATGATAGAGTTTCGCAGATGCATACTTAAAATTCAAAACCTACTCTGTGAAATTCGGGGAATACAAGGAACAAGACAGAAATGATTCCTCCCCTCCCTTCATATCTGAAAAACTCCCAGAAACATAATGCAAACGAGCAAAGCTCTTTGGTGCTGATGGTGGTACACGGATATGTGGAAGTGATCAGCTCTGGAAAAGAAAGTTCTTTAAGGGAGGAAAAGTTTCCTGGAGGAGAGTTTTAAGCCAAATTTAGTAGATGGCACCAGAGGAGAACTTTCCATTGAAGAAATATTGGGTCGTCGGGAAAGTCATGATGCATTTTTGCATTGAAAAACAAAAATACGTCATGATTTCCCCAACGACCCAATACATCAGAGGTGAACGGATCAAATGAGGAGAGGTAGTCAACACATATACACCTGGAAAAACATTCCATACTGGTATTTGTGCAAGCTGGGAAGGGTGGAGTTTTTGGACAGCTGGTCTGAGTTGGTTTGGGACACTTCCAGGAGGAAGTGAGTGGGCTACAATCTAAACTTGGTCTCTGCCCTCTCCCTTGGTTCTCTAATGTTTCTCTTTCAATTAGCTTTCAGGTGAAGGATTTCTGTTTATCTCTCTAGGTGACAAACTGTGTCCTCCTTCAGCTGCCCTCTGCCTCAATGTTGCTCCCCTGCCGCCCCATCCTTACCTCTGTGACCCTTAGTGCCAAGTTTGTGTCCTGGAAGAGTCGTACCAAGTACACCATTACACCAGTGAAGATGAGGAAGTCTGGGGGCCGAGGCCACACAGGTAGGAGCAAGGGTAAAAGGATTTAAGCAGTAAAGGAAAAAAACATGGTAGGACCCTAGGCCTGTATATTGATAGAGGCAGAGGAATGTAATTAAAATACTCCTTCTGCATGTAGTGTGTGTAAGAGCGAGAGACTAGAATACAAAGCAACAGACAAGTGGTCTGTGCTCCTAGAGACAATCTAGGTAATTGAAGAAAACTGGACACACACAGCAAGTTTCATGACATTTTTCTTCATACCTTTCAAAATTTTTTAATAGTTGAAATTGAGCACTATATACAGGGCCCTCAGTAAACTTACTGAATTCAGTAATTTGTAGAGAATTTATTTGGAAATCTTATGCAGTTTCAATAATCATAGAATTATGTTTTTACCAAGGTCCATGTAAGTGTTTCCCCATTCCCATTTACCCCATCGTGCTATGCAAATTTTTATCATTTTCTGCTTGTGTCATAATGTTGGGAGACTGCTCTCTCTGCCCAGGACAGGCCTGTTCGGCTGACCTGGGTCATGTACCCTCACTGTCCTGACCACAGGCCGAATCCAGGTGCATGGTATTGGCGGGGGCCACAAGCAACGTTATCGCATGATTGACTTTCTTCGGTTCCGGCCTGAGCAGGAAACCAAGCCAGGACCCTTTGAGGAGAAGGTCATCGCTGTCCGCTATGATCCCTGTAGGCAAGTTAGGGGTGTGGAATGACGATGGCATGGCCGAATGATTGCTCTGTGGCTTTTCTGACGATGTCTGTTCACCTGTCCATCACCCTGAACAGGTCAGCAGACATAGCTCTGGTCGCTGGGGGCAGCCGGAAACGCTGGATCATTGCCACAGAAAACATGCAGGTTGGAGATACAATCCTGAACTCTGACCACATAGGTCGAATGGCAAGTGAGTGATGGCCGCCAGATGTGTGTGGGTTGATAAGCTGCAGGTGTTCTTCTGGTGCTGATAAAATTCTGTCTTTTAGTTGCTCCTCGGGAAGGGGATGCACATCCTCTTGGGGCCTTGCCCGTGGGGACCCTCATCAACAACGTGGAGAGTGAGCCAGGCCGCGGGGCCCAGTATATTCGTGCAGCAGGTAGGAGGAAAGGAGCTGCTTAGAGCCTTACAATTTGGAAGGCTAAGGGTTACCTGAGGTCACAAGTCTCTGAACCCATGGATCCACATCTGGTCCACTGGCAGAGAAAAAGAAGGAAAAAAACAAGGAAAATGAAAATGAAGAGAAGCTGATGTTTTGACCTAAAACACCGCATGTATCCTGCTTCACTGTATCTGCTCCTAAAGAGCAAGGCAGGGGCAGCATATGGGGTGTGGCCTCCTGTAAATCTGTTCCCCACCTCCTCCTTTATTGTGGATGGCAAAGCTGCGGCTTCTCCCTTCCACAGGGACATGTGGTGTGCTGCTACGGAAGGTGAATGGGACAGCCATCATCCAGCTGCCATCTAAGAGGCAGATGCAGGTGTGTGTGGGGGGTACAGGTGGGAGGGATCAGCAAAAAAGGAATTTTCAGAATGCACCTTTCCTGGCTGGCCAGGATAGCTCCCAGGTGTTTTATATTAGGAACTGCCCCCAGCCTGGGTCTGTCCTTTTCTGCTACATGACTAGGCATGCCTCATCAGGCTGGGACCATAATAGAATAGGGAACAGTGTCTTTCATTTTCAACTCTTGTAGGCCCTGACCTTGGGTTCACTTCTGTTGTGCTTTTCTCCTGTCCTCTTCCTTCTCTCTGCAAGAACCCTCCCAAGAGTCCTGCCGTCAACATTGTCAGGCTCTTTCCCCCAACGGTGCATTCTCCTCCATCTGCTTTCTCTGTCAGGTGCTGGAAACGTGTATAGCAACAGTAGGCCGAGTATCCAACATTGATCATAACAAACGGGTCATCGGCAAGGCTGGACGGAACCGCTGGCTGGGCAAGAGGCCTTCCAGCGGGTTATGGCACCGCAAGGGGGGCTGGGCTGGCCGAAAGATTCGGCCGCTGCCCCCCATGAAGAGTTACGTGAAGCTGCCCTCAGCTGCTGCCCAAAGCTGATAAAATTGACTAATAAAGTGACCCCCCATTTTTATGTTACTGTTTTTTGGGGGGAGGGGAGATGGTACATACTGGACCTGGGAAAACGGGAGCAAACAAATGTGGGGTTAGGAGAAAAGGAAAGGGCAATATGGGGCGAAGACTAGGGCTGCAACCGCCCAATTTCCAGCTGTCCACCTTCTCTCAGTTCCTTTATAGGTAATGGAGGAGGGTGGCATAAATGACCTCCAAAGTCTTTTCCAGTTCTGACTTAGGAAACGGGGAAGGCACTTCCGGTGGCAGGAGGGAAGACCAAAAGGAAGAGGAAAGGGAGGTGCGGAGGAGGTGCCGCGCAGCGCCGAGGTGGCACCCCTGGCTCCGCCCCGGCGCTCTCCCAGGGCCCCTAGCTTTCCGCTGGGCCCGGCGGAAATGAGCCGCGGCTCCCGACGGGCGTGGGAGCCCCCAGAGTAGGGCGGGCGGCGCTGCGGGCTGGAGCAGCCCCGCCCTTCCCTGCCCCTGCGGCCGCAACCAGCGCGCGAGGGCGCTGTCAAGTGGCCCGGCCCTAGGGCGCTTGGTCCCTGCGCGCCACGCCCCTTGCCCGCCTGCCTGTCCTGGAGAGGCACGCCCCCTCCTGCTTCTACGCCTCGACCCCCTTCGGGGGCCCAGGCGGGGCCCAAATCTCCGCCAGCTTCGCCGCCATCGTCTGCGCTGCGTCCCTAGCTCAGCGAAGGACAGGCCTCGCTCCAGGACCCCCATCGACTTCTAAGGTGGCCAGAGCCCCGCCGCGGCCCCCTGCCCCTACCCTGGGTTTTCCTCCACCCACTAGCCCACCAAGCCTCACTCCACACCCGACCTTGTCCCCTCATTCCACAGTGCCTCGGGATTCTCATTTATCCGGCCCAGCCACCCATCCCAATCTTGCCGCGCGCGTCCCCATCCCCGTACCTCCCACCCCGACTTCTTGGGTCCGCGACCCGGGTCCACCAAGCCTTGCGCCCCTCACGCACCAGATCTCTTACGCACCCTGTCCCAGGCCTCGCATCGTCCCCACCGGCCTTGCTGCTCCAGTGCCTTCAGTCATCAGCGCCTGCAGCCCACCAGCCCCTCCCAGCCCATCGCGCCTTGCGTCCTCACTCCACTACCACTTCTCTGTGTCTCTTTCATTTTCGACTCACACTCCTCCTGTGCTTCATGCATTGGAGCTAGTACCCCTTCCCATACACCCGGGAGTCGCTCTCCAGCTCCCCGCAACACACCACCGGCTCTGGGCTGCTCATACCCCCTTCCCAGGGCTGCTGCCCCCTGTCCCAGGGATTTGCTTGTAACTCCAAGGCTCCTCTGCCCCCACTGTCCCCTTCCCACTGCTCCAAACCAGCCCACTTCAGGCTGCAGGGCCTTGGACCCTCTTTTTAGCCCCCAAATTTTGTGTTGTCTCAGAACAAACACCCCAGTGTTCCTCTGCTTAGGCCTGGCCCCACCCAGCCTGCAGCAGGCAACTCCTGGGCCCTGCTTTCCCCCACCCAGCCCAATAGCTGGTGCCACATTTGCTCCTCCACTCCTGGATGTCCTTGATTTTCTGACCTCCCTTCTCACTCCAGCTTACCTGTTCTCTTTTCCTTGTGTGTCCCAGGTGCCAGAATGGTGGGGGAACTCCGCTACAGGGAATTCAGAGTGCCCCTGGGGCCTGGCTTGCATGCCTATCCTGATGAGCTGATCCGACAGCGGGTGGGCCACGATGGGCATCCTGAGTACCAGATCCGCTGGCTCATCCTCAGGCGTGGGGAGGATGGGGAAGGGGGCTCTAGCCAGGTGGACTGCAAGGCTGAGCACATCCTGCTGTGGATGTCCAATGATGAGATCTATGCCAACTGCCACAAGATGCTGGGCGAGGATGGCCAGGTTATCGGGCCTTCCCAGGAGACTGCAGGGGAAGCCGGGGCCCTGGACAAATCTGTGCTAGGGGAGATGGAAACCGATGTGAAGTCCCTGATTCAGAGGGCCCTTCGGCAGCTGGAAGAGTGTGTGGGCACCATCCCTCCTGCTCCTCTGCTTCACACTGTCCACGTGCTCAGCGCCTACGCCAGCATCGAGCCCCTCACTGAAGTCTTCAAAGACCCAAGAGTCCTGGACTTGCTTATGCACATGTTGAGTAGTCCTGATTACCAGATTCGATGGAGCGCAGGCAGGATGATACAAGCCCTGGCCTCCCATGATGCTGGTGAGGAGCAGTGTGGGGAGGAAGGGGGAGCGGATAGGCGCTGGGTGGGCTCGGCCTTATCAGTTGCTGCAGCAGCAACCTCTGATCTCGTCAGTCTGTAAATGATTCTGCTGCCCTTTTAGAGTTGGAAGAAAAGAAGGTGGGACAGTAGGTGTTGTCACCTCTGCTGAAAGAGGAGAGACTGAATCCCCAAAAACCTCTTTTTTTTTTTTAATATTTTTATTGGGGAATTGGGGGGTTGGGAACAGTGCTGGGGAGTTGGGGAAGGACAACAGACAAGTTGCTGTCGTTTTGTTCTTCAGTCTAATTGTGGAGGACGTTACTTCACTGGCCCAAGTTGGCACCATCATTGCGCTCTTCCCGGGCGAGGCAGATCAGTCGCCGGCTTCTGGACGGCCGCTCACTGCGGCTGCTGGCCACACACGGTAGCCCATGGCAACCCACTGCCACAGGGGCTGCAGCCTACGCCGTCACCGGCGACTCACAGCAGCCCAGCTCCAGGTTGAGCTGTTGTTCAACATCTCAGCTGTAGAGGGCAGTGTCACTGGCCCTCATATGTTGGATCTGAACCGGGGCCCTCTGGCATCCCAAGCCAGTTCTTAACCATCGCGCCACTCAGCCGGCCCCAAAAACCTCATTTTAATTGGCTTTCTATACAAAGGAAGAGTTTAGACTTTAGACTGTTGTGATATATATATATATATATATATATATATATATATATATATATATATGTTAATTACATGTATGTGTGTGTATTCGTTCATGTATATGAAAAAGATAGTTAAGTTTTGACTTTTGAAGCAAATCATGTCATTCCTAGTGTGTCGTGACCCAACGATTGAACTGAGAGAGTAGGGGGTCTAAAACAGATGTCTGGGAAGGGTGAGGTTAGGGAGCAGTTACTGATTGGGGTGTGGGTTACAGGGACCCGGACCCAGATCCTTCTGTCACTGAGCCAGCAAGAGGCCATTGAGAAACACCTGGATTTTGACAGCCGCTGTGCTCTGCTTGCTCTGTTTGCACAGGCCACGCTCTCTGAGCACCCCATGTCTTTCGAGGGCATTCAGCTGCCACAGGTATTCTGTTAGGGGCCTTGGGGGTGGGGCTGTGAAGATCTAGAGACCAGATCTTTGCACTAGTCCATAGAGGATGGTGTGGAGAGAGGGGCTAAAGCTGGGACAAAGTGGACATAGGCTAAAGGTTGTGTCCTGCAGGTCCCAGGAAGGCTGCTCTTCTCCCTGGTGAAGCGCTATTTGCATGTCACCTCCCTCCTGGATCAGCTGAATGACAGTGCTGCAGAACTAGGAGCCCAGAACAGCTCTGCTGCCGAGGAGTTGAGTGAGGAGAGGGGTCGGCTGGAGCTGGAGTTCAGCATGGCCATGGGCACCCTGATCTCAGAGCTAGTGCAGGCCATGCGCTGGGACTGGGCCTCAAGCAGACAGGGGCCCTCAGCTCGGGCCTCCTGTTCCATCTTCCAGCCCCAGCCGGCAGATGCAGACCCAGGGCTGCCACCCACGCAAGCCCAGCCCTCTCTCAGGAGGTCAAGGCGGTTTCGCCCTCGCCCTGAGTTTGCAAGTGGCAACACCTATGCTTTGTATGTGCGGGATACGCTGCAGCCCGGCATGCGAGTGCGCATGCTCGATGACTACGAGGAGATCAGTGCTGGGGATGAGGGCGAGTTCCGGCAGAGCAACAATGGCGTGCCCCCTGTGCAGGTGAGCGAGCGTGTGGTGGTGGCACACTCGGGGAGGGAGGGATGTCTTTTTTGGAAAAATTTTTGAGTTTTTTAAAAAGACTTACTTAGATTTGGGGGATGGTTTTAAATAATAAACGTGTGTTCCGAGCCCCGAACACACATTCCAGACTCGGTACTAACCTCCTGGGAAAAGGGCTGTTGGGGATCCTTTTGGGGTAGGGTTTCCATGAAGGGGGCTCTGGCAGGTCACTCGAGGAGAAAACTCCCAAGGGGATTGAAATAGTTAAAGGGGCGTCAGCAATTGAGAGGGGGGCCATTTGGAGGGCTAAAAAAATCTGGGTTTAGGAGGCTATGAGGTCAGGAAAACTCTTCACAGAAGAAACTGATACAGCAAGACTTTCCCAAAGGTCAGAGTCAGGGAGGCAGAGTGACTGAGGCCAGGAGCAAGTGTAGGGGCGTGAGACATCAAGGACAGGCGAGAGGACAGGCAGAGCTTCGTCCTAGAAGGGGAAGGCATCCTGTGCATGTGTGTTTGTGTTCTCCATATGCCAGTGTTTTTGCTATTTGGAGGTTTTCCAAACCTGGCCAGGTGGTCACCTAGGGTCACCTAGGGCTATATGTCATCTTTGGGCCACCCTTCCCTTTCTTTGTTTTTTTTTTTTTTTTAAAGATTTTATTGGGGAATTGGGGAAGGGGAACATTGTGTTTTTCCAGGACCCATCAGCTCCAAATCAAGTTGTTGTCCTTCGGTCTTAGTTGTGGAGGGCGCAGCTCAACTCCAAGTCCAGTTGTCGCTTTCAATCTAGTTCGAGGGGGCCAGGGTGGGGCGGGGGTGGGGGGAGCGCAGCCCACCATCCCATGCGGGAATGGAACTGCAACCTTGTTGTTAGAAGCACGTGCTCTAGCCAACTGAGCCATCTGGCGGCCCATCACCCTTCCCTGTCTTTTTCTCCATGTCTTCCAGGTGCTTTGGGAATCAACGGGCCGCACCTATTGGGTACACTGGCACATGCTGGAGATTCTGGGCTTTGCGGAAGACATTGAGGACGTGGTTGAGGCGGATGGGTACCAGGAGCCTGTGGTCAGTGGAGCACAGGCTATAGGTGAGCCCAGTGAGGAAGCAGGGGGCAGCTTCGAGCATAGGAGCAGTGGTCTGGCGGGGTGGGCCGTGACATCCCTGAGCCCCATTTCCACAGCCCTGCCCTCCTGGCGATGGAAGCCCATGACAGAGCTCTACGCCGTGCCCTATGTGCTGCCTGAGGATGAGGACGCTGAGGAGAGTGAACACCTGACCCAGGCCGAGTGGTGGGAGCTCCTGTTCTTCATCAAGAAGCTCGATGGACCTGACCATCAGGAGGTTCTCCAGATCCTCCAGGAGAACCTAGATGGGGAGGTAGCGCTGGCCTGGAGACACACAGAAGTTGGAGGGCTGCATTGCAAGGGCTGGACTGTAATAGAACATTTGGAAGGCTAAGGACGGGACATGGAGGTAGAGAGTATAAAGAGCTGCAAGGGAGGGCGTCCAGAATGTTCAGAGGTGTCGGCAAGCTGTTTGGGAGGAGCCGGCTGCCAGCCATGAGAGGTTCAGGATGGAGAAGGCACCCCTAGCAAGTGCCCCTGGAGCCTCTGTGCTGGCAGGGCTGCCTGCAGTGAGTGCTTCTCCCCGATGACAGATTCTGGATGACGAGATCCTGGCTGAGCTAGCCGTGCCCATGGAGTTGGCCCAGGATCTGCTGCTGGCTCTCCCACAGCGACTCGATGACAGCTCTCTCAGGGACCTGCTCAACTGCCGTGTCTACAGGAAATATGGGCCCGAGGCCCTGGCAGGGCAGCTGGCTTACCCATCCCTGCTGGAAGCCCAGGCTAAGCCTCAGGAATCAGCACATGCATCCAGAGTGGAAGGTGGGGTGCCAAACAGACATAGCAGCTCTGCACTCTGGCTTCTAGGAGGGCATGAGCCCAGGACAGATGTCTGTGCTGATTTTTTGTGCAATCCTATCTGGAAGATATGGCACCTTAGGAAGAAACTGAAACCTAGAGATGAGCAATGAATGGCAGCAGACCTAGTGCTCCCTCCAAAGAATGAAGGAGGATGTAAAGTTAGAAAATAGCAAGAGATTTGAAGCCTTAAAAAGCTACCCCGCCACACACACACATTTAATTTTTTCTATTAAAGGAAAAACAAGTTATTGCATGCTTTTGGATATAGGGAAATGCTCTGCTGTTGGTAGACAGGAAGCTCCTTTGCAATTTTAAAAACGTAAAATTTGTCACAAAGCTGTCTTGTAAGTACATTAAAAGATGTTCTGAGATCCCCCAAACATAACTTTTAGGGGGACAAGTCAAAAGCATTTATAGGAGAAATCAGGAAACTAGGTTGTGAGTTATGAATCTGGTCTTTTCTGATTCTTCACATCACTAACAATGACCAACTCTTATGACTTCCCCCATCCTGTAGCAAAAGAGCCCCTGACTCAGTGCCCCAACACTCCCCTGCAGCGTCTGGTGGAGGGTTATGGGCCAGCTGGGAAAATCGTCCTGGACCTGGAGCAAGCCTTCAGCTCAGAGGGGACCCAGGAGAGCGAGGTCAAGCCATTGCTGCTGCTGCTTCGGCGGCAACCCCAGCCCTTCCTCGCGCTGATGCGGGGCCTTGACACTCCGGTGGCCAACAAGGCCCTGCACCTGGCTGTTCTGAGGTGAGGGGGTGGTGAGGGCGGGGTTGAGCAAAGGGGTCTGTGAGGCTGGCTGCATCTCTCTCTCCCCCTGCCCCCTGCTCTCCAGGATCCTCATGCGGCTGGTGGACTTCCCCGAGGCGCTGCTCCTCCCCTGGCATGAGGCCATGGACGCCTGCATGGCCTGCCTGCGGTGCTCAGACACTGACCGAGAGGTACCCCACCCTGCTCTGGGGAGATGTGAGGCAAGGACGAAGGAGGCCTCTGAATGGGGCAGACCTCCTGGGTGGGGCTCTGAAAGGCACAATGGAGCCTTTGTGCCCTTGGTTTGGGTTTCGTTTCTAAGATTAAATTTTATTTATTTTTTAAATAGGTAATACATTCACACAATTCACAAATCAAAATGATATAAGCAGGTATACACTGAGAATTTCACTCTCACCAGAATCCCTGTTCTCCCAGTGCTCCTGCCCCAAGCCCCTTAGTGGTAACCACTTGTATTAATTTGTATCCTTGTGTTTCCTTATGCAAACATATGATCAAATGTATAATCTTATTTGCCATCTCCTTCTTTACACAAAAGGTTGTATCCATGTTGCATTCAGAGCCTTGGTGGCTCCTCATTTGTCTGGGCCTATGGGGACAGGGGGATGAAGGAGGCAGAGAGGACCATCACATCCTAGAGTCCCCTGCCACAGAGACGTTCTGGGCACAGAAGGCTTGGGGAGGGGTCAGAGAACTAGAGTCATGGTGGCAGTGGGTGTCTGCAGTATACACCTCTGGCTGTTACCCAGATTTTAGTTTCTGAAGTGGCCTCAACGAAGTGTGCATACACACATCCAGTTCCTCTCGGCCTCCTCTCTGCCGGCAGATGTCTGTGCTTAGGGCCTGAGGCACTCAAAATGCAGCCCCACAGCTGGTTCTTGAGACAGCTGGGCCTGCAAAGAAACAAGCTGGGATGCTCTGTGCACCTATCGCCAACATAATCAGTAATTGAGAACCCCAGGGGGGCGGGGCATCTCCTGGCGTTTCCATTTCAGTTTGTCTTCGGTTCACTAACTTTACCCTGCCCTTGTGCCTCCCCCATCCCTGACACTTTACTTGCCACTCTGTCTTGTTCACTACAGTAGCCCCAGCACACACTGCGTATACAGTAAATACTACTGGAGATGCCCTTGTGGCCTGTGCCTTGCCCCCTTTATTCACCTCCCCTTCCCCCGTCCCAGGTGCTCCAGGAACTCATTTTCTTCCTGCACCGCCTGGCCTCGGTGAGCAGGGACTATGCCGTGGTGCTGAATCAGCTGGGAGCCCGAGATGCCATCTCCAAGGCCCTGGAAAAGCACCTGGGAAAGCTGGAGCTGGCTCAGGAGCTGCGGGACATGGTGTTCAAGTGTGAGAAGCATGCCCACCTCTACCGGAAACTTACCACCAACATCCTGGGAGGCTGTATCCAGGTCAGGAGGGAGGGCAGGGGTCGCTTGTGAGTTCACAGCTGGGTAAGAACATGAAAGCAAGCGGTGGAGGGGAAGGGGGTGTGTTTCTGAAGCTGAGAAAGGCAGGTGGGTCTAGTGAACCTGGGGGCATTTGTTCTCCGCCCCTCTGCCCCGTCTGGTCCTGCTTGGCCAGTATTATGGAGGAAGTCTCATTGCTGCTGGGTCTTTCTCCATATGTGTTTCTGTGTTTTTCTGTGTTCCTCCCTCCTCCCCACGGCCCTTCTCCCTGATGTTCCGGCTGTAGATGGTCCTGGGTCAGATCGAAGACCACAGACGAACCCACCGACCCATCAACATTCCCTTCTTTGACGTGTTCCTCAGATATCTGTGCCAGGGTTTGTGCCTGTCCCTACATTACTCCATGTCTCCACACCTACGTCTGTTTTTCCTCCACCCCCGCCAGGCTGTGACAGCCACCCCTTCCCACTTGCCCCCAGGCTCCAGTGTAGAAGTGAAAGAGGACAAGTGCTGGGAGAAGGTGGAGGTGTCCTCCAACCCGCACCGGGCCAGCAAGCTGACGGACCGCAACCCCAAGACCTACTGGGAGTCCAACGGCGGTACCGGCTCCCACTACATCACCTTGCACATGCGCCAAGGCGTCCACATCAGGTAAGGCGCTCCATGCATATGCTTAGCCACACACCCATACTTTCGACCTCCCTGTGTATGTCTGAGGGAATCATCATGCCCCTGAATATGACCAAAGGGTCCCCTTGGCTCTGTCTACAAGGACATGACTGGTTCCGGTTCCAATTGGTTCCCCTTCCCTGCTCCCAGGCAGCTGACTCTGCTGGTGGCTGGTGAAGATTCGAGCTACATGCCGGCCAGGGTGGTAGTGTTCGGGGGCGACAGCACTGGCTCTCTTAACACAGAACTCAACTCGGTAGGGACCCCTGTGCCATTAGACCACCCCTCACAGGATCTGCCCTGCTGCCCAGACTCCTGAGACCCTGAATTTCTCCGTCTTGTGCCCCATATCCCTGTGCTTAGGTGATAGCATCAGGCCCTAAAGAGTGAGGGTGGCATTAGGACCTCTTCCTCAGGACCCCCACACATCCCGGGGGTAGGGAACAAAGGGACATAGGGAGAGAACCGGTTTGGGTGCTCTCAGCACTCTCATCCACAGATATGGAGGTGACAGCCCTCTCTGCCCCACCAGGTCAACGTGATGCCCTCCGCCAGCCGGGTGACCCTCCTGGAGAACCTGAACCACTTCTGGCCCGTTGTCCAGATCCGCATAAAGCGCTGCCAGCAGGTTGAGCAGGGGGGTGGGGTGTGGCTCCCAGGCATGGGGCTCTGGGGCCTGTGACTTGCAGATCGTGGGCCAGAGCTTCAGCCTGGGTCATGCGCAGCTCCAGGAGAGAAGCGTGAGGATGTGGCTGAGCCCAGCCCACCTGGAGGAGCATGTGGACCAGGTGAATGTAGGCCTGTGCATATTACAGGGCGGCATCGACACACGCATTCGGGGGCTGGAGGTCCTGGGCCCTAAACCCACGTTCTGGCCAGTGTTCCGGGAGCAGCTGTGTCGTCACACACGTCTCTTCTACATGGTTCGGGCTCAGGCCTGGAGCCAGGACATAGCAGAGGACCGTAGGAGCCTTCTGCATCTGAGTTCTAGGTGTGTGTGTGAGCGTGTGTGTGTGTGCATTACAGATGGCCACTGGGCGGGTTCTATGGAGGGCGTGAGATGGAGAGCTAACATGCTTGGAGAGAGGCTGGAGTGGCCTACAGTTTGGGGAGGGAAAGAAAGAATAAAGAGATTCCTCTGGTGGGCTGGGAATGGGATGTGCCAGTTAAGAGGGGTGTACCGAGTCGGGATTTGGTCTGGTTGCTGGGGGTTAGCTCACAATCTTAGTCTGGGTGGACGCTGAGGTATCTTATGCCTTCAGCCCCTGACACCTTCCTACCCCATCCTCATTCCCCAGGCTCAACGGGGCTCTGCGCCAGGAGCAGAATTTTGCTGATCGCTTCCTCCCTGACAACGAAGCTGCCCAAGCCCTGGGCAAGACCTGCTGGGAGGCCCTGGTCAGCCCGCTGGTGCAGAACATCACCTCCCCCGGTAACCATCCTGACCCCTGGTCCCCTTTACCATCCTGTTGTTGGCTCCACTGACCAGCCTCTTCTTGCTCTGCCCTAGAGCCACCTGGGTTATGCTCTTGGCCCTTTTGGTATCTGCGTCTGTTTGGAACTCCCGTGCCCCTCTTCTTACAACCCAGGGGCCGCCTCCTTTCCCATGTCTCGCTGGTGCCATCTGACACCGTAAGATCAGGAGGGGACTTGCTATCTCCCTTCCCCATGTCCTTCTGTCCAGCTGCTCTTGATCCACACTCCTGTCCAGGCAGCCTCCCCCGCTGCCCTGGAGACATGCCCTGCCTTGGCCTGTTTTTCATGACCTCTAGATGAGGATGGCGTCAGCCCCCTGGGCTGGCTGTTGGACCAGTACCTGGAGTGTCGGGAGGCTGCCCACAACCCTCAAAGCCGTGCGGCGGCTTTCTCCTCTAGAGTGCGCCGCCTCACCCACCTGCTGGTGCATGTGGAGCCCTGCGAGGCGCCCCCTGCTGTGGTGACCACGCTTCGGCCCAGTGAGTACCAGGGATTCAGGTGGGAGCTCGGGTTAGAGGCATTGCCCTATGTGTCCCCACTGGCATGCTATAGGCGTCTGTCCTTCCTCATCTTCCCTATGCGCTCAGTCTATTCATCTTCCAGTTTATGTCACCCCATCCCAGGAGCATGGTTTTGGGTGGCAGCATGTCAGGAAAGGCCCCAGGGCTCACCCTTGATTGGGGACCCAAAAGCTGAGAGGCTGCCCCCACCTTGCCTTGCCTCTTCCCCCTCCGTCTGTCTCCACAGAGGGCAGAAACAGAAGCCATGACTGGAGCTCTCTGGCTACCCGGGGGCTTCCCAGCAGCATCATGAGAAACCTGACTCGCTGTTGGCGGGCCGCAGTGGAGGAGCAGGTGGGCAGGGGCAGGCATGGGGACCTGGTCAGTGGCGTGTTGGGTTGCCTCTTCACGCTGCTGCCCCTTCTCCCCAGGTGAACAGTTTCCTGACCTCACACTGGCGGGATGATGACTTTGTGCCACGCTACTGTGAACATTTTAATAACCTGCAGAAGTCGAGCTCTGAGCTGTTTGGGCCACGGGCAGCGTTCTTGCTGGCGCTGCAGAACGGCTGTGCTGGTGCCTTGCTGAAGCTCCCTTTTCTCAGAGCTGCCCACGTAAGCCTCCCACCCTCGCCTCTCCCCTGGGCCTTTTCCCACACACTCTCCCCCCTCTCCTCCAAATGGCCCACCCTTCCATTTCCATTCAATAAGCAACATGTATTGGTATATAATCATGTTATCAAAAATTCAAAAAAAGAAAACAGTGACCCTCAGCATGCCATCCTAATATATCTTTTTTTTTTTTAATTTTTTCTTAATTTAAACAGTCATCATATTTTTTTTTTAAAGATTTTTATTGGGGAATTGGGGAAAGGGGAACAGACAAGTTGCTGTCGTTTTTTGTTCTTCAATCTAGTTGTGGAGGATGTTGCTGGCCCTCATATGTGGGATCCGAACCGGGGCCCTCTGGCATCCCAAGCGAGTTCTTAACCATCGCGCCACTCGGCCGGCCCCTAATATATCTTGATATACTTTCTTCTATTCATGTGCATGATTTAACATAGTTTACTTACAAGTCACTAAAATGCTTTATCTTTTTTTTTTTAATTGTTTTATTGGGAAACAGCCATGGTCATTGGTTACACATTGCTTTCATGCTACAATGGCATAGTTGACTTCTAAGGAGGGCACAGTTCACAGTGGCCCATGTGGGGATCGGACCAGCAACCTTGGTGTTATCAGGACCACACTCTAGTCAACTGAGCTAACTGGTCACTTCCTTGTCCTGGTTTTTTTGGTCATCACAATTAAAAGCTTTTTTCAGTGTTGCTATTTGTCCTCATTTTTTGTTTGTGCATAAATTCCATCTAAGGGATATACTGTAATTTACTCCCCCATTCCCATCAACTCACAAATATTTAATAAGTGGTTAAAATGTGTCAGACACTGTGATAAGAGCTGCAGATAGATGAAGTCCCTCCCTTCAAAGTTTATGGTCTTCCAGGGAAGATACAGAGTTAAGCGAATGATAGATAAACTAAAATGTGACAAACTCCCTGGTAAGCAGAAAACTGCAGTGGGTGTATGAGGCAGTGGCTGCCTGTGCTGCTTCCAGTCATTCTCTTTTATTAGTAACACTGCAATGTGACCATCTTTGTGCATTTAGCTTATTTCCTCATATGAAATTACTGTGATTAACTTGATTTTTAGACATGCTCAATGTGAAAAAACTTTTCATTATTGTTCATTTGCACAATTGTTAATGATTTTATAAAAGTTTTATGAATGTGTTGACTGATTTATGACGCTTCAAGCCATTCATATCTACTTCCTCAGACCCTCCTCACTGCTCCCACTCACCTCCACTCGCTCGTTCATGCTTTTCCTGTGCTCTTCCCACTGCCCAGGTGAGTGAGCAGTTTGCCCAGCACATTGACCAGCGGATCCAGGGCAGCCGGATTGGTGGGGCCCGGGGCATGGAGATGCTGGCGCAGCTGCAGCGATGCCTGGAGACCGTCCTCATTTTCTCTGGCCTAGAGATAGCCACCACCTTTGAGCATTACTACCAGTGAGTGTGGACCTAGGGAGTGGGAGGCACAGGGAGGCAGGATGACAGGCAGCGCCAGCTCGCGGGGCCCTGGGAGTCTGGGGTCTGGGCAGGCTAGAGTCCTGGAGCGGGAGGCCGGGCCATGCCGAGTGCCCACACTGAGGCTCGGCCCGGGCCGTGTGTGCTGCAGGCACTACATGGCGGACCGTCTGCT
>NW_017731422.1:3267266-3276618 GCF_001890085.2 Hipposideros armiger
GTCCTGGAGCGGGAGGCCGGGCCATGCCGAGTGCCCACACTGAGGCTCGGCCCGGGCCGTGTGTGCTGCAGGCACTACATGGCGGACCGTCTGCTGAGCCTGGGCTCGAGCTGGCTGGAGGGGGCCGTGCTGGAGCAGATCGGCCCCTGCTTCCCCAACCGCCTCCCCCAGCAGATGCTGCAGAGTCTGAGCACCTCTGAGGAGCTGCAGCGCCAGTTCCACGTCTACCAGCTCCAGCGACTCGATCAGGAACTACTGAAGCTGGAGGACACAGAGAAGAAAACACAGGTGGCTGCCAGGGAAGGGATTTGCTAACACAAATGGGACGATAGGAAGGAAGAGAGGCATTGAGCAGACCAGAGGAGGCCCACTGGCTTTTGGGAACCCCATGTTCCTTCTTCAGGTGGGCCATGAGGCCAGTGGCAAGGAGCATGAGAGAGAGAACGAAGAGGAAGCTGAGGGAGCTGGGGCAGCAGCGGCAGCAGAAGTGACAGAAGAAGAGGAGGAGAACGAGGACCTCTACTATGAAGGGGCAATGCCAGAAGTGTCTGTGCTTGTCTTATCAGCACGCTGCTGGCCCATTGCTTCCATCTGCCACACGCTGAACCCCAAAACCTGCCTTCCCTACTACCTGAGGGGCACTTTGAACCGATACTCCAACTTCTACAACAAGAGTGAGGAGCTGGGCAGAAAGAACGGGGGCTGGGATACCTGAAAAAAACCTGGGGTTGGGGCGGACCCTGAGGTTGGGAGCCTTGATGGGGGGGATTTGAGAAGAAAGGGCAGGAAGTTAGGTTTGTGTTGGGGGTGGGGTGGGGCTGTCCGACACGAGATTGTTAGACTTACCTTTTCTGTCCTTAATATAAGAACCAGGACTCTTTTTGTGGGTGGTGGGGAGGATGGAGGCAGGAGGCACCTGAGGCCACCAGAAATGGCTCTCCCTCAGGGGTAGGTGTCTGGCTCCTGGTTAGTCGTTGTACCCTAAGCTGATCCTGGACTGGGCATTGACATAGGAGGGTGAGAGAATCAGACCTGCCCTCAGGGAGTCCCAAACGAATGGAGGAGACATTATCTCCTCTCTCACAGATATTCCAGTTTGATAAGAGCCCCAGTCCTTCCTTACTTCATGGTTTTGTCTCCCTAAAAATGGGAGACTCCTCAAAGACACTGATCAGAGCCCACCTGCTACAAGGCTAGGCACCCGGTGGGCCCCCAGATGCCTGAGGCTCACCTAGGAAGCAGCACAGAGAACGCGGAGCTCTGGACACTCAGGCCAGGAACCACAGTGCCCACAAATGCTGGGCCTCATGCTCTGAAGAGACTCGTGGGACAAAGCTCAGCCAATGGTGTGCCCTCACCAGCCCCGACTCCCTCCTTTCCCTGCTCTTTGCCGCCCTCTTTCTCCCTGATCTTTCTCAGGTCAGAGCTATCCTACCCTAGAGCAGGGCCCACAGAGGCGACTGCAGTGGACATGGCTGGGCCGGGCTGAGCTACAGTTTGGAGACCAGACCCTGCATGTGTCCACCGTGCAGATGTGGCTGCTGCTGTATCTCAATGACCTGAAGGTGGCTGAGTCCTCTGACTCCCTGCTCTCTCCCACCTTGTCCTCACCTTTCTTCCCTAAAACTATCCTGCCCTCGGCCCTCTCCGCGCCACCCCTTGTGGAGGCCCTGAATGTTCTCTCTTCCTCTCTAAGGCGGTCTCCGTGGAGAGTCTGCTGGTGCTCTCAGGGCTGTCTCCAGACATGCTGAATCAGGCGATTGGGCCTCTTACTTCTTCAAGAGGTCCCTTGGACCTCCACGAGCAAAAGGATGTCCCAGGAGGTGTGTACTTAGGGCAGGGAAACCTTAGCCGGGACCAGCCTCATCATGGGCCCCCCCACCAAGTGACCAGTGCTTATTTCAGGGGTGCTCAAGATTCGAGATGATAGCGAGGAGCTCAGGCCAAGGAGAGGCAACGTGTGGCTCATCCCACCTCAGATCTACCTGAAAGCCGAGGATGAAGAGGGCCGGAACCTGGAGAAGAGACGGAATCTTCTAAATTGCCTCATTGTCCGAATCCTCAAGGCCCATGGGGACGAGGGGCTGCACATTGACCAGCTTGTCTGTCTGGTAGGCAGGGGTGGGCAGGGCGTGAGGGGCCTTGTGGGGGGAGGGCAGACCACAGTGGGAGGTAGATCCACGTTTGAAGCCTCTGGTTCACTATGGAGGCTGTAGGTTTGTGACGAGTGAGGTTGGGGTGCGCCTGGTGTCCTTAGGGCTTACTGTCTTGGCAGCTTGTGCTTGGAGTAGAAGCTAGAGGTGGGGTGAGCTGGGTGTCTCTGACCTTCCCTTGCTCCCCCTTCTCTCTCCATACCAGGTGCTGGAGGCTTGGCAGAAGGGCCCATGTCCTCCCAGGGGTTTGGTCAGCAGCCTTGGTAGGGGGTCTGCCTGTAGCAGTACCGATGTCCTCTCTTGCATCCTGCACCTCCTGGGCAAGGGCACGGTGAGACGCCATGATGACCGGCCCCAGATGCTGTCCTATGCAGTCCCCGTGACAGTGATGGAGCCTCACACCGAGTCCCTGAACCCAGGTTCCTCAGGCCCCAATCCACCCCTCACCTTCCACACCCTGCAGATTCGCTCTCGGGGTGTGCCCTATGCCTCCTGCACCGGCACCCAGAGCTTCTCTACCTTCCGGTAGCCCTGGAGATGGGGTCAGGGCTAGGTAGGGCTGGGGCTTTCTAAAAAATAAAATGCTGGAGTTTGAGTACATGGCCTGTGTGGTGACTGCTAGGGATCTCACGGGGCAGGGGGTGCTTTTCTGGCTGAGAGGGGAGAAGAGCCCTTTGGCCCTGAGGCTGACTCATTCCATGCCGAGAGTCACTCCTAGAGTGAAGATGGCAGCCTGGGGAGAAACATGGAGGGAGTCAGGTGTGTCTTAGCATCCCCGCTCTTGGCAGGAGGTTAAGTGGACAGGGATGGATCTCCAGCCCTTCTCAGGGTGTGGGATCAGAAATGCTTCCACCTGGCAGGCTGGAGACCCAAGCGCACATTGCTGCGCGAGCTGGATGACATATAACTTGGGCAGATTATCAAGCAGGGCCCCATTTCCCTTCGTTGTGGAATTGGACCAGTCCCTGTGGGACTCTGTTGAGTACCAGGTGTGGAGCATTTGACACGGTAAAGACTTTGCCAATGGCTACCACACCCAGCAGTGAGTGCAGTGTACCTTCCCTAGGTAAGGCTGACAGGGTGGAGGTGAGATAATGGAGCTTTGCAGCTACTGCAGGCACCCAGGAGCCTGAATGTGTGCCCGGTCTGGATGCTTGAGAATCTTGGTTGGAAGCAGACCTATATGGAAGCTCCCATGAGCTCCTCCTCGTTGCCTCTCTTCTGGCCATGCAGAGCTACACACTGTTGCCAAAGCCGGACCCCAACTAGCCCCATAGGAAGGCCTGTACTGCTATGATTGGCTCCCCTGGCCCCACCCACACTGAAACAGGGCTGGTCAGGCTAGGAGTCCCGGTGCCAGGGGTGGAACTCTGCGTTTTTGGCAGGGTCCAATAGGGGAGGAGAGAAAGAATGACCCAGGCATACCCAGTTCATGGTTCTTGCAACCAAGGTGACTAGGAGAAAACTACAGGAGGCAGAAGTGGCAGGCAATAGTCAGGTAGTGAGAGAGGGCAGAGAGGCCAGACAGTGAGAACAAGGTTCCACCTAGGACTGAGATTTGGAATAGAATTTGTAAGGGAAAAAGAAGCCAGGGCTTGGGAGTCAAAGTGCCCAGGATGAGGCAACAAACCAGAGGGCCAACAGAGGGCGGACACAGGGGGCCCGGACTTGCTTTGCGGTATGGTGGCCCCATGGTGTTGTCAGTGGTTCTCACAGATCTATCCTGTCGGTCCACGCTGTTCCATGAGGCAGAAGCCAGGCAGGCAGCAGCAAGCTTGGGCTACAGAGGGCCCCAGGGCACACGGGAGCTGCTGCAGTGTCACTTGGGTGCCTCTGCACCTGTGTCAGAGATCATGGTCTACTCTCTTAATGGTCCAGGTCATGCCCCAAAAGCTAGTCTCTGGAGCCAGAGCTTTTTGTCCTTCTCTGGGATCCCGTGCTCTCGATGAGCCTATCCTTCCCCACCAGAAACCCAGAGAGCCCTGTGCTGTAGCAGCCAGGCCAGAATGCACATGCTGGGGACAGGATGGGTCCTTCTCTCACTGCCACCCGTGCTTCTTCTGCCCCCATGGGCTCCTATGTGGGCTAAGCTCTATGCCATTGGTCTTCCTCAGTGCCCTCACTCAACCCCGTGTTCATCCTCCTCAGTCACCCTGCTCCTCAGTCTCCCATGGAGACCTACTCGCTCATCTGCAATGGACGAGTCTCCAGCAGGTCTTAAGGGAAGGACACACCAGCTATGGCCCCCAAACCCTGCATGTTCCCATCTGTAGTCCACTCCTGTGTTGCCCAGTCCTTAGCACACAATTTAACGTCACCCCCTGACTCGGGCCTGATTTGCCCAAATCCAGTAATCCGGTGAGCAGTCCTGAATTCACCCTTCTCTTACCAGCAAAAACCTGAGCCGCCTTCTCTGCCCTCAGGACGTTTCCATCCCAAGAGGGCACTCACTTCCAGGAAGACTTGGGACAGAAGTTTACTACCCTGAGCCCCTGTGAAACCATCCCCACAGCCTCAATTCCTTATATCCCTAAAGCTCATTTGCACACAAAGGATCACATAGATTCCATTTTATGTGAAATGTCCCAAGATAGGCAAATTGAGAGACAGACAGTGGTTTAGTGGCTGCCTATACCTGGGGGATTGGAAAGAAATGGGAAGTAATTTTTGGGGGTGTCAAAAATGTTACAAAATTGACTGTGGTGGTTACACAAGTCTGTAAATATACTAAAAACCATTGAACTGTACTTTTTTTTTTTTTAAGATTTTTATTGGGGAATTGGGGGGATGGGAACAGTGCTGGGGAATTGGGGGAAGGGGAACAGACAAGTTGCTGTCGTTTTGTTCTTCAGTCTAGTTGTGGAGGACGTTGCTTCACTAGCCCAAGTTGGCACCATCATTGTGCTCTTCCCGGGTGAGGCAGATCAGTCGCCAGCTTCTGGATGGCCACTCACGCTGGCTGCTGGCTACATACGGTAGCCCATGGCAACCCACTGCAGCAGGGGCTGCAGCCTATGCTGTCACCAGCGACTCACAGCAGCCCAGCTCCAGGTTGAGCTGTTGTTTAGCATCTTAGCTGTGGAGGGCAGTGTCACTGGCCCTCATACGTGGGATCCGAACCGGGGCCCTCTGGCGTCTCAAGCCAGTTCTTAACCATCGCACCACTCGGCTGGCCCTGAACTGTACATTTTAAATGGGTAAATTGTACATGTGAATTATATCTGAATAAAGCTGTTACCAATAAAAAACAAAAAGAAAAAAAAACCCACTCATACAAATCCACAGCTAAAGCTCAGAGCTCTCCAATGTCTCCTTGGTCCTTGCTGAAGAGAAAAGTAGCAGTTTGAAGGCTTGGGGAGCCAATACAGCTTTGCAGTGGACATACGCATACTGTTTTCTTGACCACGCTTCATCTGAACCCTCTTCTCATGCTTGCGAATTCCCCAACATAAATCTAGGTAGAGGACAGAGCCCACCTTCCACCATATAAAAGCCCAGGTACTTGCTTTCCTGGCATCCCATTGGAGCCATGTGACCAAGGCTTGGCTAATCAGATGCCTCTGCTGGGAATTTCTCAATCGAGAGCAAAGCAGTAGGGAAAGTGGAGAATACCTTTGGTGGCAGCAGTGACATCTTCACATCAACACTCTGGTTCCAAGGTAAGATTTAGAGTGCTTTATTTTATTTAAATTTTATTTTATTAAAGTGTTTTTCCAGGACCCATCAGCTCCAAGTCAAGTAGTTGTTTCATTCTAGTTGTGGAGGGCGCAGCTCAGTGGTCCATGTAGGAATTGAACCAGCAACCTTGGTGTTATTAGTACTGCATTCTAACCAACTGAGCTAACAGGCCGTCCTACAGTGCTTTTAACTGCTTAGATCTCCCCACCCATGACATACACACTTTTTTTGAGCTTCTCACCAACTTGCTTAGTGTTTCTGTGAGCCTGATAGTTCAAGTCTTTTTCTGATTTTATCAGGCAGAATGTGTTCTTTGGCTTTAAAGTAGTCTTGACACATGTGGCATTGGGGACCCTATAGCACTAGATCTCTTACTCCTTCAGGGCAAGGCAAACTATCTTAGTAGCTGCAGCCCTCTGCTTACAGTCACTGGGAGGAGAGCATTTTATGCTTCATCTCACATTTCTGTAATCAGAACCTTTTCCTCCATCCCAGAAGCATCAAGCAATAGATGTCCTAGCTTTTAATTCAGCCTCTCTTCCTTTTCCTTATAGCTGTTTTTTAGATGTTAGTCTTCCTAGTGTTTTGTAATTTATGCTTTTTTTTTTTTTTGTCCTGCTTGGGACTTCCTGATTCTTAGGTTTATAAATTTCATCAATTTTAGAAAATTCTCAGCCTCTTGAAAATAAAATAGTCACTCCTCCTGGAACTCAGATTCTTTCTCACCTATCTCTACGTCCCATGTTTTTTAACCTCTTTCCTTAATTTCCATTTCTCTGTACCTACTTCCAGTTCATTCTCCTTTTAGGTATTGTCTAATCTGCTTCTTAACCAGTTTCCAACTTCACATACTATATTTTTCTTTTTTTAAAAGAAGATTTTATTGGGGAATCGGGGGAGGGGAACAGACAAGTTGCTGTCCTTTTGTTCTTCAGTCTAGTTGTGGAGAACATGGCTTCACTGGCCCATGTTGGTATTATCATTGCGTCCTTCCTGGGTGAGGCAGTCGCTCACCAGCCATTGGACAGCCGCTCACGCTGACTGCCAACCACTCACGGTAGCTCATGGCAGCCCACTGCAGCAGGGGCTGCAGCCTAAGCCATTGCCGGCAACTCATGGCAGCCCAGCTCCATGTTGAGCTGTTGTTCACCATCTTAGCTGTAGAGGGCGCAGTGTCACTGGCCCTCATGTGGGATCCAAACTGGCGCCTTGCTGTTCAGAGCTGGTGTCCCAAGCCAACTCTTAACCAATGCGCCACTCGGCCAGCCCACATACTATATTTTTCATTTTTTAAAAGTTTTCATTTTTATCAAGCCAATCTGGTCCTTTTTGATATCCATTAGTCATACTTTTTCTTTAGACATAAATAAGACATTTTATATTTTGTATTTTTCCTTTCCCCATCTGTCTTTGCTGGTCTAATTCTGTTGCCTACTCTTCCTAATGACTCCTGTTCATAGTGGTTTCTTTCCTTGTGTGCTTTATTTTCATTGTAAACTCATAATCGTTTAAATTCTATCTGAAGGAATTCCTTGAGGCCCGGGTTTAAAGTGCAGTCGTCCAGGGAGGACTGCATTCTGCCAGGAGCCTGGAGGCACTACCAACCTGAGACCACTTTAAACTGAATTGTTAGCTTGAGGATTTTCCAGTCCACATGGGTAGATTAGATTCTAGACCCAAATAGTATTGAGAGCCAACTGTGCTTACCTATTATTGGGGAAGCTTTTTGTCCCCACCTCCTACCTCCCCTTGCATCCAAAACCAAAGGTAAGTAGCTCAGTTGTGGGATTGGTTCACCCTTTAAATGATCATGTCATCTTCTGGGTTTAAATAGGAGGGGTCTCTGATCTGACTTCCCACTTTGTAGGAGCTTTAGGTTTGTTGCTACCCCCACACATGGTCCTACTAAAACGGTAGGTTTAGGCCACCCACAAACCCCACAAAAAAAAGCAGAATGAAAAGATGAGTAACAAGAACATTTATGAACTGGCTCCTGCATCAAGATCCCGTCCTGGGAGCCATCAACAGACTCCATAGCCTGGGACACTGATCCTTTTTCTTCTATACCAGAATCTCTAGTTTAAGGCAGGGATTGGAGAAGGACATGAAGATATGATGAACCAGATACAAACAGAAGAAGTGTG
This sequence comes from Hipposideros armiger, assembly GCF_001890085.2. NCBI lineage: Eukaryota > Metazoa > Chordata > Mammalia > Chiroptera > Hipposideridae > Hipposideros > Hipposideros armiger. Next base: position 3,275,242 of record NW_017731422.1, read on the forward strand.
GCATGGCAGAAGGCTGAGCTGTTCTTATCTAGACCTGGGGCAGTTGCAAAAGCCTTCTAGTCATCTCTGAGCCAATCTAGTTCAAGGGCATCTGTGATCCTTGTCCTTGAATGAGAAAGAACCAGAACAGGCCAGGCCAAGTCTGCTCCCACAGATCCATTTCTCACCGGGGCAGTAGCAGAGCTGAGGACAGTTCCTTATTAGTCTTTGTTCAAAGGGAGATGTCTCCTGTCCTTGCCTGCATTTCGGCGCCTTTTTCGACTCAAGAAGCTGTCTAGCTTCTTGCTGCGTTTCAGTTCCTTGAACTTCTCAGCTAGGGCCAACTGGCGCTGCTCAGCTAGAGGACAGGGAGGAAAAAAGCTGGTAAACAAAGGAGAAATCACTCCTCTTTTTTCCTTTTCCTAGGTCAGTAATTCTCAATCACTATGCTGGGATACAAGACTTATTTAGAGTTCACTGGTGTATATAAGCAAGCTGACTTTTTCTGATTCCACTCTTTCTCAATTCAACCAACAGAGATCCTTCTATGTGCCTGACTCAGGGTGGGGGTGGGGGCAGAGAAAAAAAACAACACTCCCGGCCCATAATCTAATAAGGAAAACAAGAATGATCATAAATAACTCCTCCCTACTATTTCTACTTTCTTCCACCTTACCTTGGGATCCAGCCTTCATGCCTCCCCTTAGGACCCCAATACAGTATCCTGCCACTATGGCCTCCGACCCCGTCGCTGTAACTAGCCTGTAATAGTTGTGCCCCACTCACATTTCTTCAGAAAGTATGGACGATGGCCCTGCTGGGCCTGAGCCCGCCGCTCCTGCTTCAGAGCCAGGTGCAACTCTTGCTGCCGCTTTCGTTCCTGTTGTGCCATTTCTTGCTGCTCCTGAGATGGGTGAATAGGAGGGACTGTGAATCACCTCCTGCCTTGAACTGCTCTTACCACCCACCCACAATTCTGACCCACTCACCATTCGCTGAAGCAGCTGCTGTAGTTTCTCATGCTCCTCTCCTGAACGGTGCTTCTTTAATTGCTTTTTCACAAGCTACACAATGGGGAAATGAATATGATGGTTAGCATTCTGTAAATATTAGCTGCAATTCTGTGCCAAGCATTATTCTGAGAGGTTCACATATGTTAACTGAATAACACTATGGGATAGGAATTATTATCTTTTTTTCTTTTTTTTTTTCTTTTTTTTGGGGGGGGATGGGAACAGTGCTGGGGAATTGGGGGAAGGGGAACAGACAAGTTGCTGTCGTTTTGTTCCTCAGGCTAGTTGTGGAGGATGTCGCTTCACTGGCCCAAGTTGGCACCACCACTGCGCTCCTCTCTGGCGAGGCAGATCAGTCGCCGACCTCTGGACGGCCGCTCACTGC
>NW_017731422.1:3276679-3290919 GCF_001890085.2 Hipposideros armiger
ACACACGGTAGCCCACGGCAACCCACTGCCACAGGGGCTGCAGCCCACACCGTCGCCGGCGACTCACGGCAGCCCAGCTCCAGGTCGAGCCGTTGTTCAGCATCTTAGCTGTGGAGGGCAGCGTCACCAGCCCTCATATGTGGGATCCAAACCGGGGCCCTCTGGCGTCCCAAGCGAGTTCCTAACCATCGCGCCACTCGGCCGGCCCAGGAATTATTATCTCTTTACGATTAGAAAACTAAAGGTTACGTAACTTGCTAATGGTCACACAGCTAGTAAATCGATGAGCCAGGATTTGAATATAACAACCAAATTAGGGAGAGTTAAATAAAAGACAGAGAATTAAATCTGCTCCCTATTCCCTCTGACCAACTCTCCAACCTGTGGCCTACTTTCCTACCCTTTGGAATCCCCATGAACAAGTCTCATGCAGCCTACCTCTTTCTCTTTGGCTCGGATGTCATTCAGGAATTGATACGTTTTGTCAAATACCTCAGGATTATATTCCCCTGACAAATTGTCAAAGCGGGGGTCCCGGGCTACCTTTGGAGAGAACACAGAGAATATAAAAGAACTGTCCAGTCTCCTTTCACTAAGAAAGCACTTCTTGCCTCTTCCTCACCTTCTTACTGATGGGGACAACTTGACGCAAAAATGGCACCCGGGCCTTGGCTGACATTTCTAGAGGCCTATGGAGAAATTAAAACAAGTAAAAGGGACTCCAGTCTTGGTCAAAGGCCTCCCACCTGCCATCAAAGAAAGCAGATACCTATTCAAAATCACAGGTATCCTCCAACTCCTGGGGCAGGCCTTGCTCCTCACCTGTGCTTATCTGCAACGCATGTATTTTGGACAGGTGGTCTAGAACCTTGCTTCTTAGTGCTATTTCCAGCTCCCAATTGTTGGTGTGTCTTAGTCCCCAGTTGGCTCTGCAATTCCAACAGTTCCTCAAACGACATGTTAGATGTATCTGTGGAAGGGATGCGGGACATACAACTCAGCTTAGCACCTCCCACTAGTGGAGAGACATCATTCCATCCTCATTCCTTAGGTAACTGATCCTTCCCAATATCCCCATAAAACTAATCACTACAAGTTGGCAGCACAGGTTGTAACGGTGCTACACTGACACCTAACTTCCCAACTGTTCCAGCTACCAGGAGTCTCACCTTGCTAAGGAAGGTGTATATGTAAGACCAGTGGTAGACCAAGCCACCGTCCCTTCTTTGCAACCTCTTTTAAATTATTCCTTCACAGGTTTCCCCACAAGGGCCTCTGTCTCCCTTGCTTAGTTACCATTGCCAATGTTCTGGTTCATACTCTCAGCACTTCACCTCAGTCAGTGCTCTAGCCTTCTAACTGGTCTCCGAACCTCCAGTCTCACTCCTCTCAAAGCTATGCCCCCCACTTCAGCCTGAAAAAAACATCTAGAATAAACATCTTACCTTATCACTCCTACCTCATTTCCACAAATATACTTAAGGTCCTGTCACTCAGGAACTAAAACTCCCCAATGGCTTCCCTCTTGTTCAGAGTAAAAGCTATAAGCCTTACAATGGCCTGAAAGGCCCCAAGTGACCTAGCTCCATTTTGTCTCTAATCTTATCTCCTACTCATCTCCATTTTCCCACTCCTACCTAGTCCACTGACCTCCTAGCCGTTCTTGAGTAGGGAGGTATGTTCCCACCTCAGATTCTTTGCACTTGATGTTGCCTCTGCTTGGAGCACTTTCTCCAGACCTGTGTGTTACTTGCTCCCTCATATCCTTCAACCGTTGCTCAAATGTCACCTACTCAGTGAAGCCTTAACATTGCAAACCCTCCCGTTTTACTTCTCTTCATAGCCCTTATCACCTTTTTGGAATATTGAGATATAATTACCATGCCATAAAATTTACCCTTTAAAACATACAATCCTGGGGCAGCCAGTCATCTCAGGTGGTTAGAGCACAGGCTCATAACACCAAGGTTGCCTGTTCGAGTCCCACCTGGGCCAAGGAGCTGCGCTCTCAACTAGATTGAAGTCAACTACTTAACTTGGAGCTGCTGGATCCTGGAAAAACACACTGTTCCCCAATAAAATTTCTTTAAAAAACAAACAAAAAACACACAATCCTGTTCTTTATTGCCTTTTATTCATTTTTTTAAATGCCCTCGCTAAAAGGTAAGTTCCATGAAGACAGGAGTTTTTTACTGCTTTATTCACCGCTGACAACTCCAACACCTACAGCTGTGCCTACATACAGCAGATGCTCGATAAATATTTGACAGATTTCTTGAATCTTGACCTACTAACCCTTCCCCAGCAACCCATGCCCTTTCCTGACAGTGCTTTTGCATACGCGTCTTCTCCCTGCGGAAACCCCTCATCCTCTTTAAGAAATTGCTCAGGATGTCCGAGCCCAGGAAGCACCCCTCACTCCCAACTTCCCATTGCGTTGGGGGCGCTCCCCGGGTTGGCGGTTCCGAGAACTTCGCAGGCTCACGGTAACTACGCCGCAGGCTCGGAGACCGCACCAGACCGGGAGCCGCGCGCGGGTCTGGCCTTCCTCCCCGCCCCCGGCGCCGGTTCCGCGCTGCCCCTCGGCCCGGCACCGCACCCTCACCCTTCCGCAGGTCCCCGGGCCCCAGGCCCTCACCATCCTCCCTGCCGTCCCGGGCCCCGCGGGGAGACCCGGCGACCGCCCCGGCACGAGAACTCGCTCTCAGCATTGGCTCGTGTGGCTCCGCGAGGACGAATGGCGCTACTTCCGCTCCGGCGGCCCTGCCCCGCCTCTTCCGGCATCTCCGGAGGCCGAATCTGCACCACTGGGTAAGCCGAACGCGCAGACCGCCGGGACTGGCAGGGAGGGCAAGGGGGCCAGGAGGGTCGCATGAAGGCGGCCTGGGGGCTCTAGACCTAAAGGGACGCCCACTCGAGATAACGTCGTCACCTTTTTGTCGCATGTCCCAGGCCGCGTTGGTATTTGGTTTCCTAATGCTCTTGGTTTGAGAAGCCAGAACCTCAGCACCCTGTCCCCTTTTCAAACCCCTGCTATCCCCATAGAATTCCACAAAAACAGAATACGCGTTTGGAGGTTTTTAATTAATTTTTATAAAATCTGAGCTGGCTGAGAGCGTCAGGGTTACAGCAACAGCTCAAGGAAGGGTGGGATTCTCTACTGGTCCTCGCCTTCCCCAGCTCTGGGAGAAGGAGGTTTCGTGGCAACAGCTGCAAATCCTCTCAGTTCCCAATCAATGCTCATGGCTCAAGCAGGGGTAGGGGGTGAGAATAGAGCTGGAGGGAGGCTCCTGAGGCCCAGACACTGCCCACTTCTCCCTTCTCCCCATTCCCTTCACTTCCCAGCAGAGCCTGGCTAGCCTGGGGCAGAGCAGAGGTCCAGGAGCAGTTGGAAGGAGGTGGACGACAGGACAGAGCACCAAGGGAAGGGGCCCTCGGCCCAAGGTGGGAGGGAACCTAGCCCTCCCGCCACAGTTCCCCACTGAGTTCACAGCACAGAAAACACCTCTAGTCCAACAACTCCATGTGGAGGTATACCAAGTCCAAGGTCCAAAGGGGCAGGCGGGTGAGAGATGGGCAGGGGCAGTGAAGACAACAGCAGGCTCAGGGGGGGGGGGGGAGGCGGCAGAAACTTCCTCCTACCCATGGGAGGAGACAATGGGGCGACTGATATTGCTGTTGGTGGTCATGGCATTCAGCTCCCACCTGGAAGGCCAACAATGACAGGCAGAAAGGACAGAAGGGTGAGTGTCCACCCCCAAGCCCAGGATCGCTAGACCAAAACTGAACACACCAGCACCTCCAACTTCATAAAGGTCAACCACCTACAGTCACCTCTTCCTTACAGCCCTACTAAGTTTAACAATCAGGCCCCACCCACTACCAAATCCAGTATCACTCACTCCTCCACCTGTAAGCTCATGTGGACTTCCTGTTTATGTTTGTATATATATTCTTGTGCCCAAAACATCTGTGTACACATTGCAGTCAACTTCCCAACCTAACTTTCCTCCTCTGCTCAGATCCAACCAGGCAGCTCCTCTTCCCCCATCAGGAATGCCCATTTTTATTCTCAACTACCATCTCTTTTAAGGGAGCCTGACCCAGCTCTCCTATCCCCACTGAGGCCTTCCCCACCCGTCCCATCATATTAAAATTAAGACTCACTCTTTTTGATAATTATGTCATTCTACAAAGATTTACCAAGAACCTCCTTAGGCCAAGACCCTCATTACAGTCTTCTTGGTATTAGGTACTTGCACGTGTGTCAATTCTGGGTCAACCTTGTACATACCATGTCACGAAACACTGTAGCAAGTAACAGTTAAGCTGAACTGATACAAGGAGAGATGTGTCCCAGAATGATTCAGTAGGGCACAATTATATACAAAGTATTTTTGGTGCTTGATTTGGACCTAGAAATGGAGTTTGAAGGGAAGTAGCTAGGAAGGGCGTCCCTTGTGATCTAGAGGCTCCTAAACTTGTATTTACTTTGCAGCTAGGTTAAACGATTTAATCAAATTTTCTCAGCATGTTAACACAAACAACTGTACAGGCTCAGGTCTCAGAGGTGATGCTTCTGAGCTTGGTTTGAAAAATGATTGATTTTTTCATATAACTTACCAAGCTGACAGTTTTATATCTCTCTCCATCTCATTCCCCACAAGTCTGCTACACACATCTCCAGCAGAACAAAAATTTCTACCTCCTCCTACTGAGACCAAGCTAATCAGGTCATGCCTGTGCTGCCCACTCACCCTCAACCAAACCCTCCTTTCCAACTGCTCACTGTACCTGATGTCATGGGGCAAACAGGACTGGTCCAGGTTATACTGAATCACAGCCAGTTTGCACAGAGTCTTCAGACTAGGGCCTTTAAAGGAGGAATGAGAAAGAGAGCAATGGTCAAAGCCGAGGAAAGGGTCCAGTCCTGGATGTCATCACCCACAGACAGGAACCCTGATGGCAGGAGCACTTTGGGAATAAATGTACTTACTAAAGTCCAAAATGTGTAAGTCAGAATGATCTATGAGGTCAAATTCATCTCCCAAGCCTTCCTCAGGAGACGGACTGTAGGGATCAAGAGAGAGATGAAAAAAACGAGACACGATTACCCACGAGACCCTCTTGCTCAAATGCCTCCCATATTAGTCACAGACTTAGGCCCTTCCCTGAGCCCTCCCTTCTCTCCTCCTAACCTGGTACCCCCAAAGAGGACAATCTTGTCACCAACAATACAGCAGCACTGGCGCCGACGGGGACATGGCCCCTTCCCCTTCGGTTCAATCTTCTTCCAGGTAAAGGATACTAAAGAGAAATTTACATGGAGATCCAATACCTGCCCAGTCCAGATATCCTCTCCACCCCCCACCCCTCACCTACTCAGGGATATTTCTTTCTTTTCCTCCCCTCTCAATTGCTCCTTATTTCTCCCTTAAAGGCAACGTTCTTTACCAGGGTTAAACTTCCACAGGTCATGGAAGTGCCGGTTCAGCCTTGCATTATAGCCACCAAAGATGTACAGCTCCCCATTATAGCCAACTGGACGGAGAGAGAAATGTCAAGAGTGTGAGGACAATGGGTGGGAAGGGGGACTCTGTAGGGACATAACAGACACTTACAGGCTGAATGGCTCCGGCGCCCCTCAGGCAGCACCGGAGTGGGTGGGCAATCCAGCCAGGCCTCAGTCCTGGTGTCAAAGACTCGGATGCGGTTGCAGTAAATCTCATTGTTGGAATGGAATGGCCCAAAGCGGTCAGCACGGCCACCAAAGACATACATGTGACTGCCCAGCATTGTGGCTGAGTGGAAGTCCCTCCAGCGCGCAGGGTTGCCCTGGGCAGGGGCAGAGAGATGAGGGGGAGGGGGTCAGCTCTCACTGTTTGAGCTTCCTATGATTAATTCAATTAAGAGTGGCAATCTGGGAGAAAAGAGAAAGGGCACACCTTTGTGCATATAAGAGTCCAAGTCATGGTGCTGGTATCCAGCTTGTGAATGTCATTGGAAAAGCAGTCCGCCTAAGTAGGAAGAGAAAGGAAGTGAAAGAAGGAAGGAATAAAAGGGGGGGTCAGCAGCCACTCTCTGACCTTCCACCCCTCCCCTCAAAATCCGCAAACAAGCCAAAGCCTCCCATTCCACCACCCTCAATTCCCCTTCCTCTTTCTCATTCTCACCCTAAATCTAGACTTTGTTCCCAGGCTTACCAGCTGCTCGTATCCCCCGAAAATATACATGGTCTTTCCCAGGACACAAGCTGAATGTCCATCCCGGGCCCCAGGAACCGTTCCTGACACTCGGGGTGTGGACCACTTGTGAGTATCTGAAGGAGATGAGAGGATGGGCCAGGTAAGCACCTCTGACACTTCCTCCTAGACTCTGGGGTGCCCTATTCCCAGCCCCCTCAGCCCACACCTTCCCAGCTCTGAGACACCATGTGGAGAAACATAGCCTCTCTGAGACTAATACTCACTGACATCAAAGGCATACAGCACATTGCAGGCCCCTTCCGTGTCATTCCGCCCGCCCCAAAGGAAGACCGTGTCATCGATGAGGACAGTCGAGTGTCCATACCGCATGTAGGGCACCACAGGAACCTGCCCGCGGATGGCGGGTCTCACCGGGGGCAGCTTTGTCCAACGCAAGGACACTGTTGGCACAACTTGGCTCAGCCCTGGGAACCTCCCTCCAGGCTGTCCGCCTTTTCCCAAACCAGATAGTCGTTCCCTCATCCCCTTTGGCCATGAGGACCACCACCAAAACTCATTCAGCCACCTGTTCCCCTCCCTGACATGGGCACCCAGTATGGTCCCAGCATTAGCTTACCTGCATTGAAAATGTGCACATCAATCTGACGCAGTGTTTCATAGTCTTCACCAGAGCAGTAACCCCCGAAGGAGTATACCCGGTGCCCAACAGCCACTGCAGCATGGTTCACCCTGCGGGGCCCGCCCTCCAGGTGCACTGTCCACCGGAACATCCCCTGGGCCACTGGTTACAGCAACATGCCCCCCCGGCACGGCCTGCTGCCTCTGCTACCTGCACACAAGTTACGGCCAAAGGCTACTCAGGCAAGGCCTGATTCACCGGACTGCCCAGGACCAGCCCTTGCCTCTAAGTGTCACCCTGGTGGCCCTCCCACACCACCCCTCCGCAGCTCAGGTGGCTGGCCCTGCCCTAGGGGAGCTGCCAAGGTCAGGGAGCTAGCCCTGGCTCTGTGTTCTTCAATAGCAAAGGGTGGGGCCATTCCGACCTGCTTGCCAGCTTAAAATCTGCTGATCAAGGGCTCAGCATAGTCGCCCCTTCTCATGGGGACTCCACCCTGGCCTGGCACAAGCGCTAAGCCTCCTTCGCAGGCTGGTGCGTTCCCTTGTATCGCCGGCTCTGCCCTGCTTACTGCCACCTCTCTAAGAATCTCTGTGCTCTTCAAGGTGGGGAGAGGGATCTCAAAATACTCAGAGCTATTAATAGCCCAGTCAGCCCCAGACGGTCCATTGAAAGCTGGCATGAGGGCTTTCAAGCAGAAAAGCTTTTAGGCTTTTAAAGTAGATAGTCCCCCTATCCAAGACAGGGTGGGATTGATCCAGGACAGCGACTTCCATGTTACCATGGATGATTAGCCCCTCATAGGGAGCTGTCAAGCTGAGCTGTTGTCATTAGGATCAGCCAGGGCCCCTCACAGCCATGAGGAGTTCCTTTAACAGCTGTGCCTGGTATGCTGCCAAGGCTAGGAACTTAAACCAGTCTGCTGGGGACTGAGGGGGTGGCGATAGGGGTTTTCTCCTACCACTTCCCCAACCCTGCTATTGTTGGTAGAAAACCACAGCTCTTCTCCCACTTGGGTCCCTGAAAGGGGGATAGGGGTGGGAGTGTGCATTGGAAAGAGGAAGGGAAGCAAAAATGCCCTGGGGCAGGACAAGAAACAGACCCAGGCATGAGAGGTCATGATCTCTTAAAGACAACCTGCCAACCTAGTGATAACCGGTACATCTGAAAGCTCTGTGAAGCAAAACCTCCTGCAATTGGCACTGCCTTCGCTGGCAGGCACGGGCTGGATTTGGGTGGATCATCTGCTCCCTGTTCAAGGCAGAACTTCAGGCACAGAGAAAGCTCAAGTAAGGGAGGCCCTTGCATGAAAGAGAGATGGCTTTCAGCTGGCTTGCCACCCCCCACCCAACCTCCCTTAACCCCCACCCCAGGCTTTAATAATAGCCACTCTGCCAAACCTGAAACAGCCCCATCAGGAAACCACTCTCACTTCATTACTCCAGTCCTCAATCCAAAAAATCTTGGCTCTGAGCTTGTGGGGACAGATAGGGAGGTTGAAGGACTTAAGAATGTGGGGTCCTAGGCGTAAAAAGTATAACTATTGCACTGTGTTGTACAGCTGAAACTAATTCTAAATAATGTGTATTTCATAATAAAAAATAATTAAAAGAAAAAAACAAAAAACAAAAACAAAGAACAAACAAAAAAAAGAATGGGGGTCCTTTGTCTTCCCTCATAGCTTCTACTCCCCCTTCAGCTACCTCAAGGTAAAGAATTCATAGAGGAAGAGAGAAGCAATCCCATGCAAAGGCAGAGCTGCTCCTCCACAAGGACAACTCGAGCTCACGGAAAATAAGCCCCCGAAGTATCAGGGGTTCTGCTATCTTGGAGCCTCCCCCATACTTCAGCATTGCTGCATTCTCAACTTCTTCAATCCCCTTCATGTGCTTACCCCCCTCTTCCCCTTATCTCTTGCAATTTTCACTCCCCATTTCTGGCCCTTTTTGATCTGAGAGCTTTGCAGATTTCTCCTTTTCCCACTTCCCACCACTTCAAGCTCCACCTGACAGTTCTCCATTTTCCCTTTTCCACTAAGGAAAAGAAAGCTAATAGTCATTGACCCCTTTCGCCCAAAGATATTCCTCCTTGTATATGACACTATTTCTGGATTCTTCCAGTGATTCCCAACCTCCCCTCCCCCACGGCGCCAGACAGCCCCCCCGCCCCCTTCCATTATTCTCAGCTTCCCTGTTTTCCTCATAACTCAAGTCTTCCTTCCAATTCCCTCAGTGCCTCCTCCAGCCACCAGGTCTCACCCGACTCCTCACACCATCCTCCCCCAGCCCTTCCTTCTCCATTAACATTCTCCTTTCCCATCATCCTTCGTTCCCTCCCCACCCCCACCTCATCACGCTCAGGCCCCTCCCCCACGACTCTAGCTCAAAGCAAGGGCGTACCCAGCCTCTCCAATTTTTCTAGTCCCTCAACCCATCCTCGGGCTACCTTGCCAGGCCGAGCCGGGGCGGGGCCGCAGGTCCTCGAGCTGCCTGCAGCCTAGAACCCAGTTGCGCGCCAACCGACGACTGGGTCCCCAACGAGATAAATACATCCAGGATCGGTTCTTCCGGCGGGCAGCTGTGTGCGCATGTGCAGTCAGAGCTAAGTGCCGGAAAACTACCGAGACTTGTAGTCCAGCGGTTTCGGGAGGGACGCGAGTGGCCAAGAAGTGAGCAGGATCCCGAAGGAGATTCTACGCATGTGCATGTGTCCAAAGCTGTGCGAGTGTGCGTGTGTGCGCGCGCGTGTGGGTGGGTGAGTAGCGGTTATTGGGTACTGTAGTCTCTTGCTGTCTGGGCAAGATGATGGAGGCGGGGCGAGGGGCGGACTCCTTGTCCTCGCTTGCGTCAATTATGAGCACGGGGAGGGGCTGGAGATCAGGCACCCCAGCACGTCCTGCGCCGCCGGAAGTGAAGGTGCTGGTTCGGTCGCGGGCTCTGAGCGGGTGAGGCGCGCGGGGACACCGGCGCCGACAGTCGGTGGGGGCGGGTAGGGGACGCCGCGGCTGGGGCCATTAGAGGGGAGCCCCCAGGACCTGAAGGGCGTTTGTCAGGTGGTACAAAGGGAAACCCCATGGAGACAGGAGAAGGGAACGGATGCGCCCTGTGTAGGGGAGCTTGTTTGGCGACCCCGAGTTCCCAAGTCGGTGCGGGAGAAGGGAGGGCGGGGTTCTGAAAGGGGTGTGTTTGGGGAGGTGGTATGGCCTCCGGTTGGGCTGTTATTTAAGAAATGGCCGAGCAAGGCGGGTGGGCCTCGGTTGGAGATGAAGAGCCGTCTTAAAAGGTGGAGGACCCAGGAGAGGCTGGGGTCGGGTGGGATAGAGGAAGGTTGAGGGCGTTTAAATGTTCTGTGGACTCAGAAGATCACAAGGAGGTGGGCGGGAGGCTGAAATACACCTGATCTCATCAGTTCCCTATCCTGCCTTCCTGTTCTTGCAGCCCCTGCCCGGATGGCAGCAGTAGTTCTAGGGGGAGACACCATGGGCCCTGAGCGTATCTTCCCCAATCAGACTGAGGAACTAGGGCCGCACCAGGGTCCTACAGAAGGCACTGGGGATTGGAGCAGTGAGGAGCCTGAGGAAGAACAGGAGGAAACGGGGGCAGGACCAGCTGGCTACTCCTACCAGCCCCTGAACCAAGATCCTGAACCAGAGGAGGTGGAGCTGGCACCAGTAGGAGACGGAGAAGACGTAGTTGCTGATATCCAGGATCGGATCCAGGTATGGTGGAGGAGGCATTGTTCCTGAGCAGGTGAGGCTGGGATCCTTGAAGGGCTGGCCCTGAACTGTCTTCTCTCTGGCTCTGCAGGCCCTGGGGCTTCATTTGCCAGACCCACCATTAGAGAGCGAGGACGAAGATGAGGAGGGAGCTACAGCACTGAGCAACCACAGCTCTATTCCCATGGACCCAGGTAAAAGAGATCAATCAGTTTTCATTCTGGAATAATTATGGAGGAAAGGGACTGGCCAGAGCCAATAGAGAGAAGCCACAGAAGAACACCCGGTTCCTAAAACGACAGTTTGTAATCTTAAGATTTTGCAAACTTCAGAATCCAGCTGAAATGCTCTTCTGCTTGACTTGGGGAATGGGCAGGCTTGCCTAGAAAATAACTGATGGATTTGGTGACCTGGCTGGCCCAATGGCTCTGGGTTAATTAAAGGAATGGGAAGGGGAGCTGGTCCCATTGTTTCTATCTTCTAATTGATCTCTGCCTGTGATTTCAGAACACGTAGAGCTGGTGAAAAGAACAATGGCTGGAGTAAGCCTGCCTGCTCCAGGGGTTCCTGCCTGGGCTCAGGAGATCTCAGATGCCCAGTGGGAAGACGTGGTACAGAAGGCCCTTCAAGCCCGGCAGTCATCCCCTGCCTGGAAGTGACCACCTTGAGGGCTGCATTCCTTATCTCCCTGCATTCCAGACCGAAACCAGCACAGGACTGAACACATCCCTGGTTGTAATGTCCAGCTTTACCCTCCCCATCTCCCTTTCCACATCAAGGCAAATCAGACTTCTCAGAGACCCACTTTATTCAGTTCTGTACATATGGGGACATCGGCCCAAGCCCAACCCACCTTAGCATGTATCACTCTGGAGAATAAAGCACCCTATGTACACAGCCAAAAGCTGCACTGCCTGTGCCCCTGGGACCCGGGTCTGGCCCTCCTAAGCCCCTTGCCCCTCCATGGTACCTGAAAGGGACAAGTGAGGGCCTGCCCAGCATTAGCACAACCAAGGAAATAAATAGGTGTTGGGGGGAGCCATGCTTGGGGCACTGCTCCCTGCTTCCTTCCTCCTAACTTTGGGAACCACCAGCACAGGAAAGCAGTCAGCCCCAGGTGGTCCCTTCCATGTCTGTGATCCCAGGGCTGCTTACCAACGAAGGGGCACAGGGTAGGGTGTTTGCTCATCCCCTCTCTTGGTCCATCTGGGCCCTTTATTCATCACCTATTGTCCATAGCCTATGTGTTTCTCCGTTTGACCTCCCATGTGGTCTTGGTCAGGCAGGGGGTAAGAAGAAATAATACAGCCCCCTCAGCCTGCGCACTGCTGGGGTTGGGGGGCCTCTTTGTGCTGTTGGGGATTGGCACCCCTCCAGCTACTGACTCCAGGGGCCAATGGGGCTTGACATAACTTTGGTGAGAAGAATCTCCTGCTGCTCCCTGTATGCCTCTGCAGGGGAGGGAGAGGAGACCCCTGGAGTTCCAATGAGGGTGAATGGAAGAGGAGAGGAGCATATGTATTCCTGTGTGTATTTCTGAGCAGCCTCAGGTAGCTGTGGGGTTAGGAGCAGGAGGGGGACAGGCCTCCCCAGTTGTCTGAGCACTGAGCGTCTCGGTGCTCAGCTCGTCTGTACTAGCCACAGGGAGGCATGAACACATTTGGGGGAGAAGAGGGACCACTCTGTGGGTGTCCCTGCTTCAAGTGCCGCATCACCCTCCCTAGAGTAGCTAGAGAGGTACTGCCTTGCCCCATGTCAGCCAGTGGGGAGCAGAGGGTGGAGGGCTAGGGCGGCGTCCCAGGGCTGAGTGGGCTGTGGCCCTATGGAGGGAAGGCGAGGGCGTCAGAGAGCCTCCTGGCTGGCAGTTAAGAACTCTTCCGCCCGCTTGTGCGCCTCCAGTGCCTTAATGGTGTACACATCCTGGGGCAGCTCTGACTTCCTCCGAAGCAGCACTTTCTCCTTCTTGATGTCCTTTAGCATCTGTGTGTGGATACGGAGAAGGCGAGGAATGGTGACCAATTCCCAATATATTCTATTGTGTCCTCCCCTTATTCCTTGGCTCTGCTGCTCCTGTCTCCTCTCCCTTCCAGAGCTGTCTTTCTTGCCTCTCCCCCCACCCTCTGTGCCCTGCCACCTGCATGGCCTCTGTCTCCACCGTCCTCTTCAGAAGCTGGATGTCCTCTGCTGTGGGGGTCTCCGTCTCCATTGAGTACACAGGAGGCAGTGGCGGTGGGGCTCGGAACATGGGATACTGAGAAGGAGGCGCGGGCAAGTGAGGAGAGCCACTTCAGAAGTCTGTTTGCCTCAAATCCGCCCCCAGACCGAGATTTCGGGCGGGCCCCTCAGTTCAGGGCAATGGCAGAAAAACCTCACCTGGGGATTAAGTCGGGCCAGCTCCTCGATCTTTTGCCACATCTCTTCTCTTTCCTTCATTCGGAACCGGCCCCTGCAGGAGCAGAGACAGGATGAGGGTTGGGCTTGAGAGAGAAGCAAAGGGGGCTAGTGGTGGACAATCAAAGCCCCCCAAGCAGAGACATACTTCTGCTTTTCCGCCTTGTATTGTTGTGTGCAGTCATCAAACAGCTTCTGATTCATCTCCATAAACAGCTTCAGGGCATTGTAGATCAGTCCATGGATTGTCCTGCCACAGGGGAGAGATGAGGTATAGCAGGCAGGAGCCTGCCCTTAGTACTAGGACCCCAATTTGCTCTCTCCTAGCAGGTGTCTGCTAAGAGCTTTCTTAGTTACTACTGTTTCACAAACCGCTGCAGTGTAAGCTCATCTCTCTGGCCGAATCATGTGACTTGAGATTGGCATTTCAAGGTCTTTACAAATATTGGTCTGCTTATCCATCCTCACCCGACCCCATGCTCCAAGACCTACCTTCTTCCCACTACTTCCTATGCTCTGGGCCACACTAATGGGCTCCCAGCAACACGAGGTGCATCTGTGCCACAGGGTACCTGCTTTTAGCAGGAAAGCCTTTTTACAACACTGGGATTTGACACGTACTAAGATCACATGAGCTTCTCACAGCATGGAATGAAGTCTCCAAAGCTGCAGAATATCTGACCACAAGAAACGGTGTAATACAGGCCACTGCTCTGCTGTTTGGTATCACAGGGGATCTCTCACAAAGGTATCTTTTCTTCCTAGTCAGTCCCTCAAGGTTCCTATCAACGCGCAGTGGGCACCAGCCCCGCTTGCTGAGTGACCACGTGAGACCATTGGCTCTTTAGTTCTCCCACACCCTCACAGGTTCCAAAACCAAAGCCTCAATGCCCCGCCCCATGCCAGACCCCTACTTGTTCCAGTGGCTCTTGGAGTTCCTGTAGAGTGCAGGGAACATGATGGGGAGGACCCGGGCAGCATTGTCACTAATCAGGCTCATGATGTACTCATTGTTCCAGTAATAGAGAGCACGTTCTGCCACCTGGTGGGGATAGACGGGACTCAGTGGGGATACAGCTTGCTCTGCTCAAGAAGGTTTCTGGGAGGCAAGGGCTGGGATATGCTGAGTCTGGGTCTCACCTGGAAATGGGGGCTGGAGACACACTTGGCAAGCTGGCGGAAGAGTGGTTCCATCACTTTGCTGAACTCTGAAGGCTCAATGACATCCAGAATCTCCTCTAGCTCATTCAGGAACATCACCTCCTTGGGGCTGTGGGTCTTGGGCCAGAACTTGAGAAGTCCCACAATCACC
>NW_017731422.1:3291330-3300318 GCF_001890085.2 Hipposideros armiger
GAAACCACCTCAGCATGCCCAAAGACAAGGGCCTGGGTGGGGCACACAACCTTGCCCAGCTCAGCACCCCAGGAGGTTCAGTGCCCAGTAACACCATCACCAACACTACACTCAGAGCGTCAGGCCCTGAGAGGTTATGGGGACAGTCCCAAATCAGAGGTGCCTGGCAGATCTCCAACAGCCCCAGGATAAAGAGTTTAATTGATAAGGTCAGAGATTGGCCCAGCAACCCAGCCAATCAGAGGGCAAATGAAAGCAAGACACCTCTCGGGTCATAAAGTGGGTTGCTTTATGCTGGTGCAGAACACCAGGCCAGAGCTTTCCCCCACCATGAGGGGCCAGCCAGGAGAGAAGCTGGGGGAGGCTGGAACTGGTATCCTAGCATCCTCTGGGTGAGTCTGTACCTCAAAGGAACCACACCTCTGAGTCAGACTCAGCAACAGCAGGAAATAGAGGGTAGAGAAAGGCAGGGATGAAGAACAGGGGAAGGCGGTATGGAGGTAGAAGAAGGTGAAAGAAGGCAACATCAAGAAATGGCCTGTATCAGAACACCATGACAAAGGCAATGGTGTTCAGGGGAGGGTGGCCTGTGGGATAAGAAGGGAAATTAATCTGATAGTGAGGGCAGATTCCGGATTCGTGGACAGTATGGCCCAGGAAAGACAGAAGTTCAGCACTGGTGCAAAAAGGGAAAAATGCAAAGGTTATCCTAGGATTAAGGAAAGAAGCCTGCTCAGATTTGGGAAGGTGGCTGGTTTAGAATGAACCTGGGAGTTAGTTGATGCCTGTTAGGGGGGACTTTGGTACAGAAGAAGCCTTTAAATCAGGAGCCCCAGTATTGCAGCGGGACCTCCCACAGGCTGTGTGACCTTGGCCAAGTCCCTTCCCCTGTCCAGGCCTCAGTCTCCTCATCAGTACCACTAGGGATTGCACGGAATGTGCTCCCATCCAGCACAGACATTCTGAGGTTCCATCCACAGAAGGAAAGGCTCTGTCCTGGCTTACAAGTTTGTGTGTGAAGGAAGAACTAGAGGGAGGGGCCTAGGCCAGATTTGGTGGAGAAGAGAGAAAGCAGAGCTGTTCTAGGTCAGGGAGCTTGGCAGAGCAGAAGGGGGTGTAGGGGACGATGGAAAAGGCCAACCCAGGCCCAAGAGGGTGAGAAGGGGAGGGAAGAAGCTGGGGGTTGGGGGGGGGGTNCTTTCAGGGCAGGAAGCTTCTGCAACTCCCGGTTCTTGCTGAGGTTGAAGCGGGAAGAGCTTTGTCGTCGCTCCTTCTTGACAATCTGGGGCCCCCCTGAGTACTTGATTTTGCTGAGCTGTGTCGGGGGTGGTGTGCTGTTGCTGGGACGCTTGTTGGATGACGGTGGCTGAGACTGAGGCTGCGGCTGGGGCTGGGGTTGTGGCTGTGGCTGTGGCTGGGCCTGATCGAACAAGTGAATTGTTGAAGTCCACGCTCCAAACTCTTCCTTCCACCCCAGGCCGGGGCCACTGCCCATCCCCCAGTCCATTTATGCCTGCACCGACCTGGGCAGTGAGGAGCTGTCTCCTGCCCTGAAAGGAGCCAAGGCCAGGGTCACATATAACTATGGGTTATATCCCTGGAAGGGAGTGGACACGAAGTCGTGTCTCCCCAAGTGATGCCTACTGCCTGTGTATCAAGGGCCTTCTAAATGTTCACTACAGTTCATGAATAGGCAAAACTAATCGATGACAGAAGTCAGAAAAGAGGCTATCTTTCCGGGGCTAGGGGAGGGGTGGTAAGGGGTGGTGCGTGGGTACTGACTGAGAAGGGGCATGAGGAACCTTCTGAGTAATTCTCTATCTTGACTGCATCTGGGAGATGGTTCACAGTATATACACATGTAAACGTTCACTGAGAAGACACCTAAGATTACTGTACTGTACCACTTTACTGAACGTGTGACAGTCTTCAATTACAAGTTAAAAGACATCCATTCCTATGTCTCAGTAGTTTAACTGCTAGAAATGTAGCTTAAGAAAAATCCTAACTATAAAAGGCAGCTTTGGCCTTTTTATAGTTTTTTACAGTTATATGTAACAGGAAAGAAAGGAAGAAATGAGCTATCATGGAGTTAAAATCAAGTTTACAAAAACTATGTACTAAATATAATCACACATGGTTCCGCTGTGAAAAATATTTACACAGTCATAGTAATTTACCCAAAATTGGTGATAAGTATTTTAGGGGGGAGGGGAAATGTCCACAGGGAGGTATAAGACACCAAGGCCTTAGTTTTCCACAGTAGGGAGTCCATAGATAATATCAAAACTTCAAAAATTAAAAAAGAAAAGTAAAAGACTCTTATTTGAAAATAATAGACGTCAATCTCCATGGAAAGAGTTAGGAATTGAAAGTGGCTGTCACAGACCCACAGGAGAAGCGGGACCTGGGCAGGGGCTGCCCTTTGCATTACAAACCCAAGGCTTTCTGAACGACGTACATGTTCACATTTACCATGTTGACAGAAATCGAAAATAAGGACAATAAAAACAGTGCATGCAAAATGAGCTCTCGCACAGTACAACACAGGCACAGAACCTAAAACCCTGTTACCAAAAGGAAAAGGACAAGAACAAGACCACCACGGTGGTCATGACTATCTCCTGTGGTAGCAGAAGGATAGATGACTTTTTTCTGCTTTTCTGGATTTTGTGCAAGCTGACACTGCTTTGATCTTGAGAGAAATACAGCTAATTTTTAAAAGCTATCTCTATGCTTCTTCCCAGACACGGGCGTCAGAGCCCCAGGAAGCCCATTTTCAGACGCCTACACACAGATATTGGCAGGGCGGTCCACCCACAGGTACCGTCCTGGTAACCCCATTGTTACCAGGGAGAGAGGTTGAGCCACGGGGACAGCCCTTACCCCCAACCAGAGACTGCAGTAGGACTAGAGGAGCGAGGCCACATCCACAAGGGCACCCAGCACACAGGACAGTTGTCTTGTGCTCATACCTGCCATCCCCACCCCTTCTCCAGCCCCCTCCACAAACTCTCACTTCATACAACAAGGAGTGGGGGAACTTGAAATCCTCTGGGATAGGATAAAGGGGGGAAGACAGAAATGTTATGCTTTGTAAGCTCCAAATTTTTGATAGCAACAATTATGTTGAGCTTGTGACCTAACTGGGGGTCAGAGAACAGGAAGGGAGCCTGGGGTCCAGCCTGGGGCAGGTCCTGGGTCCAGTGTAGTTCATTACCACTCTGGCCATTTGGCCTTCTCCTCCGCCTAAAATGACAGCTCCAGATTCCAATTTGACGAGGGGAATGCAAGGAAGTGGGGCAAAAGCAGCCGTCACACACCTCTCTTGCCAAGACCAGCGCTCAGCTAGTGTGATTTTGGTTAGACAGTGTGAGGCACCTGGAGTCTGGGGTCTCTCTTCCTATACATGGCAGATGGATCACAGTTTGGTGGAGGGTGGGGGAGAGAGACAGAAGTCTGAGGGGCTAGAGCTTGGTATGCATCAGACTCTCCCCTGCTTTGTGCCTCCACGTCCCTGTCATAGGAACAACCATACCCTTATCTGTGGAGCTTAATGGTCAAGGGCAGATGAACCTGACTGCCTGGGTTTGGCTCTTGGCTCTGCCATTTATTATCTCAAAGTCATATTGTCTCTCTGTGCCTCAGTTTCTTTATCTGTGAAATGGGAGTGACAATAGGACCTACCTCACAGGATTGTAGTAAGGATTTAAGTGAACAGTACATGGCACACGGAAGTGTTTTATAAGCAGTAGCTTCTATTACTATTATTATTTCCCATCCCTGGATTTTAGGGATGCAGCCTGGAAATTCCTGAAATTAACACACCTCAGATGCTCCTTAAGAGTCCATTGTCTTTCTTGTTTTAAAATAGGGGAACCCAAGAAGGCACTGCATCTTTCAAGACTCAGCTTAAGTCCCACCTGTTTTCCAAAAAAGCCTTCTCAGATGACTCCAGGCCTTGGGTATCCACCCCCCGTTCCCTGCCATCAGAGCGTGAGTGGACACTGACTAAAGGCAGCGTGGCCAACCTGCTGTCCACTCCTTCGGTATCCTGCCTGGTCCCACTTCTGAGACTCTGTAGTGGTCATCTCCTCCGCCTGAAGTGCCTTCTCCTGTCACTACTACTAAACTCTCAACAAGATCCAAACTCCAGGACGCCTTCCTAGATTCAGGCCTCCAGCAATCAAGGGGCGCTCTGTATTTTCACACCACAGGAGACTGTAACTACACCTGCCAACTATACTCAGAACCAAACCCAGTCCAACCTGATCCTAACATACCCACCATCAACCCATAGATTGAAACATAAATAAAACAGGAGATAGAAATAGTAGTTAAGCACTACAGAAAGCATTGTCACAGAAAGATGAAAGCTAAACAGTGAAAAATGCAAAGACGAAGGTTATAGCTTTGGCATCATGAATTCACTAGCCAAAAAATAAAAAGATCGATTTAGTTTAAAACTCTCAAAACCACAGAGGCATTCTCTCCTATACTGACATCTAGAGCTCTATCTAACTGGACTTAATTTGTTCCTTCATTTATTCAATAAACATCGTTCTCAGCATTAGAGATTAAAAGATGAATAAGACATGGTCCTTGCCCTCCAAGAGCTCACAGTCCAACGGGCGTGACGGACACAAAAGCAGCTTTTCGTACAGAAAAATTCAAAAGCAGAGATAGCAACAAAGGATATGGGACTACAGAGGGCTGAGCTAAAACCTCCGCCTGAGAATGAGGGAAGATGGCCTTGGAAAGGTGGCTTTTTATTTGGCTCTTAAAGGATAAACATGAGTTTAGGCAAAGAAAGAAAGGAGAGAAACAAAGCAGTCCAGGTCAATGGCGTCACATCAATGAGGGCCCCGTGCCATAAAAGGGCTCGTTGTATCAGAAGATGGGATGTCCAGTGGGACAAGAAACCAGGATGGGTGCCAGGAGAATGGGACGGGGCCACCCAAGGAGGGCCGAGGGTATGAATTTGAATTTTTTTTTTAAATTTTTATTGGGGAATTGGGGGGATGCGAACAGTGCTAGGGAATTGGGGGAAGGGGAACAGACAAGTTGCTGTCGTTTTGTTCTTCAGTCTAGTTGTGGAGGACGTTGCTTCACTGGCCCAAGTTGGCACCATCATTGCGCTCTTCCCAAGGAGGCAGATCAGTCGCCGGCTTCTGGACAGATGCTCACGGCGGATGCTGGCTACACACAGTAGCCCATGGCAACCCACTGCCACAGGGGCTGCAGCCTACGCCGTCGCCGCCTCAGTCGCCGCCTCATGGCAGCCCAGCTCCAGGTTGAGCTCTTGTTCAGCATCTTAGCTGTAGAGGGCAGCGTCACTGGCCCTCACATGTGGGATCCGAACCGGGGTCCTCTGGAGTCCCAAGCCAGTTCTTAACCATCGTGCCACTCGGCCGGCCCCCAACAGAGGTTTTTAAGTAGAGGACTGATATGACCACAAATGCTTTTAGGGTAACAATTCTGGCTATAGGGTGGTCAAGCTGAAGTGGAGGAGAGTGGGATAATTTCTTCCTCCCTCTGCCCCCACTCCCAGAACTTGGGACAGGGTGTACCACATCGAAACGTCCATAGCACTGAACTGCTTTCTCCCAAGACAGACCAAGAAAGACCCCTGCCTGCAGCGGCAGGTCACAGTAAGTCAGCCCTCTCAAGGCTCCTTTCCATTCTAAGACTCTTTTAGAATCTCAGAGCCATGCAACAACATGGACAGATCTTGAGATTATAATGTTAAGTGAAATAGGTCAGACAGAAAAAATAGAGAGAACCATATGATTTCACTGATATGTGGGATATAAAACTGAAAGCAAAAAGGAACAAGACAAACAAAGGAAGAAACAAAAACTCAATAGACACAGACAATAGTTTAGTGGTTACCAGAGGGTAAGGGAGTATGGGGGTGGTAGATGAGGGTAAAGGGGGTCAAATATATGGTGACAGAAGGAGAACTGACTCTGGGTGGTGAACACACAATGTGATATATAGATGATGTATTATAGAACTGTACACCTGAAACCTATGTAACTTTGCTAACAATTGTCACCCCAATAAACTTTAATTAAAAAAAAGAATCTTAGAGCCAGTGTACCAGGTCATCAAGAACATGGGACAACTGGCTCCCAAGCCACACGGACCTGGGTTGAATTCTAGCTCTGCTGTTTTACTGCCGAGTGAAAGCTATTTAACATGGCTAAGCCTCGGTTTCATCTGTAAAATGGGGATGACGATGATAACAGAATGACCTCACAGGAGTGCCGTGAACATTACATGAGGAGATTATAAGATTAAATGCATGCAAAGTACTCAGCACAGAGCCTGGTACAAAGCGTACTCGGTAGAATAGTGTCCCCTCCCCGCCAAATTCACAGCAACCCAACATCTGTGAATGTGACCTTATTTGGAAACAGGGTCTTTGCAGATGTAATCAAGTTAAGATGAGGTCATACTGGATTAGGCTGGGCCCTAAATCCAACAGGACTGGTGTGTTTATGAGAAGAGGGAAATTTGGACACAGAGACACACGGGGAGAAGACCATGTGACGATGGAGGCAGCGACTGGAGTGACGGGTCTACAAGCCAAAGAATGCCGCGGATTGTTGAACACCACTAGAAGCTAGGAGAGAGGCATGGGACAGGCTCTTCCCTAGAACCTCACAGGGACACGGCCTGCTGACACCTTGATTTCAGGCTTCTGGCCTCCAGGACTATGAGAGAATTAGCCTCTTGTTATTTTAATCCACCCAGTTTGTGGTAATTTGTTGTGGCTACCCTAGGAAACTAATATACAAGTCACTGTGCAATAAAATAAACGTTGGCTGCTATAATTATTAGGATCAATTGGAAGGACTGACAAATGCTTGACACTGGGGAAATTTGGTGTAAGAGCCCAAAATTCTGGGGCTGGCCAAGTGGCGGCAGGGGCCCGGTTCAGATCCCACCTGAGGGCCAGTGACGCTGCGCCCTGTACAGCTAAGATGGTGAACAACAGCTCAACCTGGAGCTGGGCTGACGAGAGTGGCCAGCGACAGCGTAGGCTGCAGCGGGGCTGGCTGGCAGCAGGCATGACCTTTCGTGAGCCGCCGTGAGCGGCCATCCAATGGCCAGCCATCCAATGGCCGGCGAGCAACTGCCTCAGCCGGGAAGAGCGCAATGATGATACCAACATGGGCCAGTGAAGCGACATCCTTCACAACTAGACTGAGGAACCAAAAAAAACAGCAACTTGCTTGTTCCCTTCCCCCATTCCCTAATAAAACCTTTAAAAAAATAAAAAGAGCCCAAAACTCTGGACTAGACAAAGGGCAATGAAAGGACTGTGCCAAACAGCTTTTGACAACCTGCACCTCACAACCTGGCCCCCAACTTTTCCACCGTCCCTCTGCCTGAGGTCACATGGGTGCAGTTTTAGAAATTCATGGAGCAGGGCAGCCAGATGGCTCAGTTGGTTAGAGCGCATGCTTTTAACAAGGTTGCTGGTTTGACTCCCACATAGGATGGTGGGCTGCATGCGGCTCCCGCAACTAGATTGAAAACGGCTGCTGGATTTGGAGGTGAGCTGCGCCCTCCACAACTAAGACTGAAGAACAACTTGACTTGGGAAGCTGATGGGTCCTGTGAAAAACACACTGTTCCCCAATGAAGTTTAAAAAAAAAAAATTCATGGAGCAGAATTCCTCAGAATTTCTCAGTTGCCTCAGACAGGTGAGCCCTGAGCAGCGTTTCACAAAGCAGAGTCCAAGGTGAACTCAACACTCTCCTTTTCCAGAGGGCTTGATATTGACACACTGCCTTTAACAAATTTGTCCAGAAAGGCAGTGGGCGGGACTTCATGCCAGAAGAGCAAACAGCAGGAGCCCTGACCTCGTCCTGGAGATAGGGCTGGGTGGGCAAGGAAGGCCGCTTTCAGGAAAGGACATCCAATCTATCTAATAACCCAACAAGTCGGAGTTAGGCAAAAGGTGGGAGCAGCCCCCTAACCATTCCTTTCTGTCTCTTTCAATCCTGTTTCTAAGTCTCTCTTGCTGCTTGAATGTCAGTTGCCAGCTCCCAATTACCTTCCCAGTGGGTCCCACAGATGTCATCTGAGGGACTGGGTGCAGAGGGAATGTTCCCCAGAAGCATTTGCTGATGATACTGTGAACCAAGCGCAAGAACACACAGGTGTAGGGAAGAAGCCAGCTCTTCCCCTCAGAGCTCACAGGCTGGTAGGGGAAAAACCCATGTAGGAACAAACAGTAACAACACCCAGTAAAAAGGGCTACCTGGAGATCTGTTCAGATTATTGTGCCCGTGCAGAGAAAGCAGGAATTTATCCTCTGTGGTCCTCAAGTTCCATGCATGTAAAATGGGGAAACCCACCCTGCTTCTTCCAATTGATTACTCCACTGCGGCCTAAAACGATGGTCACAGGTGAGAAAAGTGCTTGAGTCTCTTTAGGGGTCATAGGGACCAGGAGAGCCCAGAAAAAATTTAAATCCAGAGTTAACTCCAAACACTTGTTAACCGATCTCTATTCCCAACATACATAAGATCTGCCCATAATGAGAGAGCTCTGTGTCCCGTTCTCCTCCATCCCTCTGAACAGTTTAGAACAAAAGGCAGGAAACAGAAATCAAAGATTGCCGGGCATCCCAGTCGGGACCCCCTCTCGTTTGGAGAACTGTAACTTTCTGCTCTAATAAAACTATCCTCTGCTACAAACTTAAAAAAAAAAAAAAAAAGATTCAGATCTAAAGACAGCTCCTGGGTAATGCGGCCATTCACCATCCTGAGCATCTGTCCCACGGAGCACCTTGCAAACTTTCTGGACTTCCTTAAGTGCCTCCACCCTCTGTCTGTTTTTCCATTTATTGTTTTGTCTGCTTACCATTTATTGCTTTACAGCCCTAGATTGCTGGGCTGCACTGACCTCTGCTCATGACTCCTTCAGTAGCTCTCATTCCATTGGGACCAAAGGCAGTGGGCCCAACCCTG
>NW_017731422.1:3301773-3346224 GCF_001890085.2 Hipposideros armiger
GGGGGGCAGGGAGGGCTGGGAAATACAACCAATACTGGGAGTGGATTCAAAAGCATGTCCTGAGAGCAACAGCTGCAGGAACTGGGAGAGGTAACAATGGAAAGGAGGAGTCGAAGGGAGGAGTCATGGTGGGAGGGGGAGCAAGAAAGATCTTTACAAATAGCTATAGGGCTGCCCTGTGGACTAACGATGCCACTTGTTCCGTGTGGATCCAGAGGCCCAAGAGCCATGGCCAGAGTGGCAGGAAGACAGGCTGAGGCTCCAAACAAAGAAGAATTTTCTCCTGGGGCAGCTGCACAGAAATCAGCTGCTTAGTGAGGCTGCAAGCTCCCCCAACCCCAAGAGCATTCAAGCCGGGGAGCAGTCATGCCTCCTCAAGGGCCTTTTGCAGAATGGACTCAAGCCTTACATGAAGACTGGCTTGGAGGACCTTGGAAATCCCTTCCAGCTCTGAGTTTCTGTGACTCAACAGCACCCGAGCCCCTTCAGTGAGAAGTGTTAAATCAAGTGATTGCAACTATGGGGGCAAAAGGATTTCAGGGAGAAGAGAGCTCTGTGTGGGCTGGAGCAGGGGGAAGGCTTCCTGGGGGAGGGGAGGAAGGAACCCTTTCCCAGGTGTGGAGCATGTCCACGCAGTCGCACCGGCATCAGAAGCTCCGTCTGTGGGCTGAGCACTCTCCCATTGCGTACTGACCAGGCCGGGCACACTGACCCCTCACCAAGCAGCCAGAGAGTGGCTCAGAGCATGGGGTGGAGAGGGAAGGATGAGGGGGGTACAGGCAGGACACAACACTGAGGTGACGGTCTGTACACATCCCAGACGTGGGCCCTTGGACAAAGCTGGCCCCTCTTCGTACATGTCTCATCTCGCTACTTGATAAGCTCCTGGTTCTTTTTTGTGCCCCTCCACCCACCGTATAGCACTTGCACGGAATGCGCCTGAGAGATCCCAGCTGCCTGGGTGTGTGTGGGTGTGGGAAGACCAGGCACACCATTCTTGCTTCCTGGCTCCTACACAGCAGGTGAAGTGCACACACCTCAGCCCAGCCCAGCAGTCCAGTGGCGCATGGCACCGTGGTTTGGAGCCAGCCCTGTGTTCTGGGCCCCACTTTGACTAGTTATATAATCATGGGCAAATGAACTAGCCTCTCGGAGCCTCAGTTTCCTCATCTATGAAGGGACGACAATCATGGTATTTAATTCCCTTAGCACAGTGTCTGGTACATGAAAACCTTAATGTTGGTCCATGTTATTACTATTATAATGAACAAGAAGGAAGTGGGAGGGAGGAGAACCACACCTAGGAACCTAAAAAGTCCCAGATCAGAACGTGAGGGAAGAGGAGGGATGCAAATCCTCCCAAGCGATTGACTCAGCATCCATCCATTGAGTGCCTACTGTGGACAAGGGAGATGCCAAACCAAAATGGAGCTTAGTTATTATCTCAAGGGGAAGAAAAGACTTGCCCACAATTAATTTCAGCCCAAGGGAACACAAAAGGGCCATAAGTGACCTATCAAGTGTTCTACAAATCCAGGGGAGGAGGGAGAGCTCAGTCCCAAGGGAGGGTTTCAGGAAAGGCTTCAGGGAGGACGCCTTGAAGGATGGCTAGGACTGGAGCCAACAGAGATGAAGGCGAAAGGGGAGAGGTAATGGATGAGCAATAAAAATCCTCTACCCATCCCTTTCTTTCTGCCCCCACCCCATCCAGGCAAACCTCAGTCACATGTCACTTTTCTCCTTCTCAGGACTTGCATCTCCTCCTCCACTGAAGGAGGTCAAATGCAATCGGAAATCAAAAGCAGAAAATTAAACCTAGAAGGGGATCAGACATGCCTGGCCCNCTGAGGGTGGTAGACACTCAGGGACTTGACCTTGTGAAGGGGAAGTAGGACTCGGATAAGGAACATCTTGTGCTCTTCCTTAAGGGGCAAGGCAAAGCCATTGATGATGCTAGGAGTTAAGGGAGCCTTGTTAGGACCAAAGAGCCTGGTCCAAGCTCAATGGGCCAATCCTCCAAACCGTTTTTGGGCATGTGTGCCCCCACCCCACCTCTCACCTGCCCAGGATCTCCAGGAGCTCAGCAATCCCGTTGTGATGCTCTGTCTCATAGATGAACCTGATGGAAGAAAAAACATCTCTTGACAACCCCTGACACCCCTCCAGCATTCTGCAGTGCCCCCTATCTCCTCCCTTCTCCCACCCCACCTTAGTGGGTGGGGACTAGCTTTGCTCCCAAGCCTGGGCTCCTGGCCTCACCTGTAGAAGATGTGGTTGATCTGCCTACGGATGTAAGCCCGGAGTCCCAAAAACTTGCCATAGATGCGATGCAAGATGGTCTTGAGGAAGTCCCGCTCTCGAGGATCCTCGCTGTCAAACAGGTCCAAGAGNGGGGGGTTGTTCTGCAGGGAGGCGCTGTCTCAAATGAGGGGCTGTCCCAAGCGGGCAAATGGGTGGGGGATGGGGGAGAGTGGTGGGAGCCGAAAAAGCAGAGGAGTGACCTGGGATTGGGGCAGATCTGGAGGGAGGGGGTTACCCTAGGCCGGGGGTATCTGGAGAAAGGAAGGGAGGTATTAAGTGGGGGCACTCTATCCCGAGCAAGATGAGGGAGCTTTCCCAGCTGCAGCACAGGCTGGGGGTGCAACCAGCGGCGGGGGCGAAGGGCTGGCCCAGGGAGTCAATCCTACAGGGGCCGGACGGGAGGGTCAGTCTGGGGCTGTCCCGGGCCTGGCTCGGGCCCCTCCCAGAGGTCCGCGCAGGCCCCAAGGCGGAGGCGCGGGAAAATGGGCCACGCTCACCTTCTCCTTCTTCAGTTTATAGGGCATCTCGGCCCGTCCGGACCCAGCCCGGCTCCTGCGGCCCCGCTCCGGCTCCGGCTTTGCTCGGCCGCACTCGGCCCGCTCGGCGTCTCTTCGCCACCGCCTGCGCGCTGCGCCCGGGTCGAGGGGTGTCTGCGCCTCCAATTGGCCCGAACTCTTACAAACCTGCCTGACAACCAGGCGCCGCCTCTTCGGATTGGTCATTGGAACCAAGCTGCTTCCTTTTTTTCTCATTGGAAAGGAAGAGTACAAACCGCCAGGGTTCGGCTGCCAGAATTGGCTAAAGTGGGAGATCCCGCCCTAAAGTGGGTCGAGCTTAGCAAAGGAGGCGGGGGTAAGGGGAAGCCCAAGCTTAGCACCCAGTGCCGCACTCCCGCGTCCGTGGTGCGTCGGATTCGGCCATTCTTCGCAACCCGTTCCGTTCCAAAGTGGCTCTCACTCTTTACCCACTCTGCTACTCCGCCCAGTCTGCGCTGAAGGAAAGAAGCCCTAAAATGAAGGGTACCTTTTTTCATCAGGGTAATGTAGCACTAACTGCATACACGCAAAATTGGTGGATGGAGCTCCCAAGAGTCCTCGAGGGCATCAATTTCCAGACAGGGCTTTCAGGAGGATCACAGCGGAAGCCTGGCAGGCTAGGACTTGGGTGAGATGAGATGGGAATCCCGAGTTTGTCGCAACTTTGGAAAGAGGGTCCCCGTCCCTACTGCAAGTGTCCTGGGATTGGGGAACCAGCTAAATTTGAGCACTTGGGGACGCAGTGGAAAAGCTACCTCATTGTGGAATGTCTTGGGAAATACATCCCTTACTCCCCACCCTGCCCAAGCGATGTCCTAATGGATAAAATCAGTTCCTGCCCTCAAGGAGTTCCAGGCTGGTGAAGTCCACAGATGTGTATAAACAGATGATTAAGATACAGTGTGATGAATGACAAACCTAGAGGTGGCTGGAGGAATATGTTTCAGAAAGTCGACTCCAGTAGCAGATTGAGCCACATAAAGAAACTGGACAAGGCTCAAGAATAAGCCTGTGGTCCTTGCCCAGGAGAGCAATGTTACAAGACGGTGGCCATGGTCATGGAGAAGGAAGGACAGAATTGGGAAATGTGTAGAATCAACAGGATTTGGTGATTCATTGGATGTGGGGAGAATAATAAGGGAAAGGGAGGAGTTGAGGATGACTTCAGGAAGCCGACAGAGATGTAGGAGGAAAACTGGTGTCATAATGGCAAAAGAAATAAAAGAGAAGTGGTCAATAGTGTCAAACTCCAAAGAGATTGAGTCAGATAAAGATCAAATAGCATCACCTTGATTCTGCAGTTAAGAGGTGATCTGTGATCTTTGCAAGAAAGTTTCAGAGGAGTGGAAGGTTATAGTGGGTTGAACAGTGTGCAAGAGGTGTGGAAGTAAAGGCAATAAAGATGGGCTTCTGGCTATCTTACAGAAATAGCATTTGGATTTCAGTGACTAATGACGATTTCAAGGTAATGCAAAATGGACTGCATGTCAACCATTAATGATTTGCGGAGGGGAAAGCCTGGAAGGAGAGGACATTTATTAATGGATGGATATTTGTGTCTGTATGGGTGCTGACTGATACCAGGTGTATTTACATATTCCCAAGGCCTCAGGGAACACCCCAGTCCTGAGCCCTAGAGATTGCCTGCTACTGTGCAGGCATATCTTCTTTGGACCCACCCCACCATCCTCCCAGTCCTTGGTCCTTCTATGAGGCAGGGGACAGAGGCACATAATAGTTTAGAACTATCAAATGGGAACTGTCATCTATGTGGATTCGGGCACCTAGTACATTCTTGCATGCTGTTTTAAAAATGTGAAACTGGGCAATTTCAGGTATTGGACTAAAGGTACCTTTAGGAACTATAGTCAGGCATTTAAAAAAATATTTTCTTGTCTCTTGAGGGATAGAAATACCTTATAACTTGTAAACCTAATATTCAATTCTTATATTTTCAGGAATGGATAATGTACAAAGTGGAAGACTGCCTCAAGATGTTCAGCTGTAAAAGAAAGGAGCAAATTGGGCGGTAACTGGACGAGAATGCAAGGTCCAGAAAGAGTAGATTGCCACCAACCAATCCATTGATTCTAAGTGCAAATACATTATTAATAACTGGAAGTGTGGTCTACAAGTGTCCAAGTCTCTTGTACAGAACAGCAGAGGTGGAAACAAGGATGGAATCTAAGTAACAGTATAGGTGGGAAGCAAGCTGTTGGTTTGGTGCTCATGGCTGAACCCTTGAAACCCTCTCTTCTGCCTGCTCTGCTGCCCACCTCCCTCTAAGGTAGAAACAGGAAATGGATCTCTAGTTTGCTAGGATTCATTGGGGGGGGGAACAACTGGTTTTGGAGGGATGAAAAAGCAAAGCTGTTTTGTCTTTGCGTCATGTTTGGTGGGAGTAGAACAAACAGGACAAGAAACACTGGAACGTGGGTTTAGTGTAGGATGTGTTGGAACAGGTGTGGCAGCACCAAGCACTCCAGGGCTACATGAATCACATGTAGTAATTCAGCCAGCAGCCACTACATATCCATAAGGACGTCTGAGACAGTTTTATAATCCTGACACACCCTCCTGCAACTTTCCTCACAACCTCCAAACCTCAGTGACTAGTATTTCCACAGAGGAACGGACTCCTTGCTAGCACTCCACCTACAGCTCCTAGCACTGGGCCGAGTTGGTCTGTGGCACGCTGGCCGTGCATTGATCATTCAATAAACTGTTAAAGTACATGCTACAGAGCAAGGTAGTCGAGAGGACGTTACAACCCTAGCAGTCTCGGAAGGCAAATCCCTGGAAGCAAAACAGTTTCAAAGGGTGCGTGCGTCAACACTACGCAACCGCAGTAATTGTGTTACTGCCATCGAGGCACTAGACGGATCAACCCACAAGAGCTCTCTCTCTTTCTCAGAGCCTGCGCGCGGCACCCGGCGCCCCGCCCACTTTCCTCGCACCTCCCCAGGCGGAAGCGGAAGCGGAAGCGGCGTGTGCGCCGCCTTGCTCTCCGGCTCTTTGGCTCCGGAGCCTGCGCTGTTTCGCCTTCCTCTCTGGTCTCTTTTCTCATGGCGCTGGCAGTTTTACGGGTCCTGGAGCCCTTCCCGGCCGAGACGCCCCCGTTGGCGGTGCTGCTGCCTCCCGGGGGCCCGTGGCCTGCGGCGGGGCCGGGCCTGGTACTGGCCTTGCGGCCTGCAGGGGAGAGTCCCGCGGGGCCGGCGCTGCTCGTGGCGGCCCTGGAGGGGCCGGGCACGGGGACCGAAGAGCAAGGTCCCGGGCCCCCGCAGCTGCTGGTTAGCCGCGCACTGCTGCGGCTCCTGGCCCTGGGATCCGGAGCGTGGGTGCGGGCGCGGCCCGTGCGGCGACCCCCGGCGCTGGGCTGGGCCTTGCTTGGCACCTCGCCGGGGCCCGGGCTCGGACCGCGAGTCGGTCCGCTGCTGGTGAGGCGCGGAGAGGCCCTACCAGTGCCCGGACCGCGGGTGCTGGAGACGCGGCCGGCGTTGCAAGGGCTGCTGGGCTCAGGGACGCGGTTAGCTGTGACTGAGCTCCGTGGGCGGGCCAGACTGGGCCCAGACACTGGGGACTGCAGCCGGCTCCCGCCCCCGCCCGTGGTGTCCTTCTTCGCGGTTTCCGGTACAGTCCGGCGACTTCGGGGACTTGTAGGAGGGACTGGAGATTCACTGGGGGTGAGCCGGAGCTGTCTCCGCAGCCTCGGCCTCTTCCAGGGCGAATGGGTGTGGGTGAACCGGGCCGGAGAGTCATCCAAACCTTCCCAGCCACACTTGGCTACGGTGCAGGTCCTAGAACCTCGCTGGGACCTCTCAGAAAGGCTGGGGCCCAGCTCTGGGCAGCCGGGAGAGCCCCTCGCCGACGGACTGGCCCTCGTGCCTGCCACTCTGGCTTTTAATCTCGGCTGTGATCCCCTGGAAGTGGGAGAGCTCAGTATTCAGGTAGGATACAGGACAAGGCAGGAACGCTTCCTCCTCCTTATCCTTTATGTTATAGCTGAATTGGAAGACCAGAGCTGTAGAATTTAGGTCACTTATTCCTTAGGTCTTGGAACTTTCGCTTAATGTCTCAGCCTTATGTATTCATTCTCAGCAATCAAAATATAATCCTCCATAGTATGATGGTGCCTGGGAAGGGCTTTTGTCTATTCCAGTGAAATATGAGATGCATGGTCAAATTACCAAGAGTATATATTAATCCACTCAATCAAATCACTTGTTTATAGAATTGCTGCAGTGTATCCAGTATTGTGCTGGGTACTATGGAGGATGATACTTCAATGCATTTGTTCATGCTTATCATCGGCTTAAAATTCCTTCCTACTCTTATAGGCTTATCTGTTAAAATCCTACCATCCTTTTTCTTCAGAGCCCATGTTAAGATGCCACCACCTTCATAAAGCCTTCACATAATCTCACCATCAAAAATTTAGCATGACACCCTCCTATAGCGTCTTGTGCCTTTTTATGGCATTTATTTTATTCTGCCTTGTTATGTTTATGTAGCCTATCTAATCTCCAGTTTTATATTGTAAATTCCTCGAAGGGAAGGGCTTTTTATTATCTTTGGTGCCTGGCGTTTAATTTTAATATTAAATATATCCAAGAGAATTTTTTGGTTTCTGCCTTTAAAGAGCTTACTTCAAGAAGATAATTGCATTTGGGGGAACAAATATAGTCTAATGTTTAAATAAGCACCTAGATGTATGGTTTAGGCTTGCACTGCTCAGTATGGAAGCCACTTTGTGACTAAATTAATTAAAACTAACTACAGTTAAAAACTCAGTTTTTCGGTTGCTTTAGTCACATGTCACGTGCTCAATAGCCACATGTAGATATAGAACATTTCTATCACTGTAGAAAGCTCTATTAGATGATGCTGGCATAGCCAATTAGGGCTATGGGATGTCAAAAAGAAATAAGATATGCATGAATGGGAGTCAGGAGTGGATTTCCTTCTGAATGGAGGAAGACCTACCAGAGTACTCAGACTGGAGCTCATTTAGGTAACCAACCATTAGCTTCAGTGAGATTATATCCTTTTCCCACAGCCCGAATTCAGAGTGTCCCTACTAATGTCCACCTAATATCAGTCAGTGACTGCCTGGTGTCACTCAAAGGACTGTGGGTATTAACTGTCTTTGCCATTTTAGTGGCTCTGGGCCAACTTAAAGGTATCACAGAAGCGCTAGCTTTACTGAGGATCTTTTTGGAGTCAGAAAAGTTAAGAGTCAGAACTCTCTTCCCAGGGCTCATTAGGAGAGGTTTCTGTTTTCTAGGGAAGATGTAGTTCCTAGGCCCTCCTTCCCACAGGCCTTGTGGTTATGGGAATGAGAAGATGAAAGTAGAAATATTGGCTACTAAGACACTTTGGGAGAAGATTATAAGGTGGTGGTTATTTCTCTCATAGAGATACTTGGAAGGCTCCAGCGGCCCTGAAGACAAAGGAAGCTGCTCAGTGCTGCCTGGGCCTCCATTTGCCAAAGAGTTACACATCGAAATTGTGTCCTCTCCTCACTACAGCACTAACGGAAATTATGACCACGTTCTTTACCTACACTTTCAGACACCCAGGTTAGCTGGTTACCCCTTTTAGGAGGATAGCATCTCACCCTCGTTGCTCTCCTATCCCATCGTCTCTAGATCCAGGTGTCATGGAGCCTCTGATTCAAACAAATTAAAACAAAATTTTAGGCAATATTGTGTCTAGAAGCCTCTTGGTGTGTCAGGCAGACAATACAGAGAAATCTGGACCATAAGGTGAACCTGGACTTTCTAAATTGAGGAACCTCTTTGATTTGAGAGGGGCCCCATGAGAGCCAGAATCCTGCTTCACCCCATACTTGTCTCTGATTCCCTTTTTCTAGCCTCCCCGCCATTTCCCTCAGCTCATTCTAGGTCATATTCTTCTCTGGACAACTGCTTGGGATCTCTGGGTGGGCAGTAGGTCCCTAAGAAGTAGTTGGCATGTTGGGGGTGGGAATGGGAGGAACATGTCAGTCGCATGTTCTTGACTCCCGCTGTGAGGTGACCAGGGCCACCGCTGTGTTGCAGGGCAGTCCAGGAAGGGGACGTGCTGTGTGTGCCAACAGTTGGGCAAGTAGAGATCCTGGAAGGAAGCCCAGAGAAACTGCCCAGGTATGCAGCTGCCTCCGGCCTTACAGCTGGGGTTCTTAACCTGGGGGCAGGAGCTCCACAACCCCCTCCTCTCAGGGGGTATGGGATAATTTTGTGCATAAGAATATTTTGTTGTACATTTTTCTGGAGAGAAGATACATAATCTTCACATTTTCAAATAGGCACATGACTGAAAAAAGATTAAGAACCACTGCCTGCTAGCTTTGGGAGGGGCTTATCCTGAAATTGATGGGCATCCTAGGTAAAGTAAAGCATTAAAAATAACTTAGGGCCAGAAGTACAAATTGGTAGTTACAAAATAGTCATGGGGATGTAAAATACAGCATAGGGAATGTAGTCAATAATATGGAAATAATTACGTATAGTGCCAGGTGAATACGAGACTAGTCAGGGGCATCACTTCACAGATTCTATAAATGTCTAACCACTATGCTGTACACTTGAAAGTAATATAAAATAATAATTAAATGTCAACTGCAAATGAAAAAGTTTAAAGGGGAGGGGGAAGGTGAAGGGGAATAAGAAAGAGATCCAAATTTCCAGGAATAAAACAAGTCACGAGGATGTAATGTACAGCACAGGGAATCTAGTGAATAATATTGTGATAGCGTGGTACGGGGTCAAATGGTCGCTGGGCTTATGGTGATCACTTCTTTAGGTATATAAATATTGAGTAACTAGTATACACCTGAAACGAATATTGTATGTTAGCTATATTTTAATAAAAATCTTTAAAAAGATACATTAATAGCCTAGACCAAGAAGGGATTCCTTGCTTTCCATCCTTGACCACAGTGTTGTTTGGGCTGTCCCTCTCACACACTCATCATAAGGAGACCCACGGTCTAATTTCTGCCTTAAGTGATGGAATATGCACGTGCTGCTTTTTAATCCTATATCCCTAAGAGGGGGAAGAGAGAGACTGCTGCTGTCCTGAGGGGTCTCTTTCCTTATCCTCAACCAAGAATGAGAACTAGAGCATAACTGAGCCAAGAACCTCAAAATGAGGACAACTTTTCTCTTCCTATTGACTCTGACCACAGAGGTACCTTGTAAAATGGTGAGGCATGGAATTCAGAGACTACTTTGCCCTTATATTTACTGGAAGGAGAATACAACTGATGGACACACAAACCCAGCTTTCAGGGAGATCTCAGTAAGGTGGGAGGACCAGCTCGGGGGAACTTGGGCATAAGAGCCATCAGGACCAGCTTTTGGGCCTGGCCAGCCAGGGTCCTCTGCCCAGAGAGAGATGCCTTGTCTCAAGCACCTGATTCATTCCTTGCCGACGTTCAGAGCTGTTCTGGCTCAGCCTCCCGGTCTCAGCCCTGTGGCACCCAGGTGAAGGGCCTGGTAGTGCCCTGTGTAACCCATGGCACCTCTTTGAGCTTTCCCAGATCAAATCTATAATGTCTGTGAGCTAGTTTTCTGTAGGAAAAGTACAGAATGCCTACTTTTTGTACTTTCAAAGGAAAATAGGTACTAGGCCCTCCTGAGACAGATCTGTTCCTGGACGTCTGCTGTTCTAGGCCTGTAGACACATACTTCCTCCTCCTAAGCAGGTCCTGGAAAGCAGGGTTGGGGTGGGCAGTTGGAACCAAGGACAGATAAAGCTGAGTGCTTTAGCCCCCTCCCCTGGACTTGGTAAAGGAAGCTCGGCAAGGAGGCACCTGTGATCCCTGGAAAGGGATTCCAGTGTTGGTCGTGTAGCCTTTTCAGAGTCTACCCTATGTTCCACTTTCCTAACCAGGCCAACGGGAGCCACCTCCAGTCTCCCATCTGGCTCCTTGGGAACACAACCCAGTGTTCCCCAGCAGAGTCCAGATGGGTGCCAAAGGTCCTGCCCTTGTACTTGGTGAAGTGATCCAGCCGCCCTCCAAGGAAGAGAGGAGTCTGTCCCTAACCCTTCACAGTGCTGTTCTTGCATCCCAGTGCTGGCCATATGCACTCGGACTCAGGATGTTGGGCTTGATTGACATTCTAGGTTGTAGACCCACCCATTGTGTATTTATCATGATTAACAGTAAGACAGTTTTCCTTATGTTCTAGTTTTTAGTGCAGTCACTACCTGCCATAATAGTACAGGAATTTCATAATACTGATACGGCGTGCTTCTCCACAATGAGGCCCAGGTTGTAGTCTGGCTCTATCATTGCCTTGCTGCCTGAGGATTAAAGAGGGGAGCAGTTTATCATTTCTTTATCTGACAAATTGGGCTAGAAGCTGCTCTCTGAGTAGCAGTAGCAACAGGTTGAGTAGCCCTAACTCACCGTGACACTAGCCAGTGTCTGCACAGCCCTGTTTATGACTGGTGAGCTTTTGAAAAATACAGATGCCTGACCCCCCAGACCTATTGAAACAGAATCAGGGTGAGGCTGGGGTCTGTGCAGTCTTTTTATTTTTTCCAAAGGAGGGGAAAAAATTAAGATATAATTCACATAAAATTCATGCTTTTAGAGTGTACAGTTCAGTGGTTTTCAATATATTCACAAGCTTGTGCAACCAATACCACTATCTAATTCCAGAACATTTTCATCACCCCTCAAAGAGACTGCCCATTAGCAGTCACTCCCTATTCCCTCCTTCCCCCAGCCCCTAGCAACCACTAATCTGCAGAATGGAATCATACAATATGTGACGAGATAGTTAACAGATAACTCTGATGTGCAGCCCAAACAGAGAATCATTAATCATGAGATGTCATTAAGGAATCAGCCTGCAATAATATTCTGTGGATTATTGAATAAGAGCCCAGGGATCCTTTCCTCTGAAGTTTTGGGGGGCCTTGGTGGGTATGTATTTGAGGGAGAGATTGTATTCCGAAGCCAGTAAAAATGGCCGGACGACCATTGCTTAGTGCAACAGTGGCTTCTTCCATTGGAGTGGGTGGGTAGGCCATTTGCCTGGAGACATCCCCCCGCCAACCCCCCAAAGGCTCTCTGATGGTTGTCATAAGGGATGTAGAGGACAGGCATAGCTCCTGCCCTCAAAATGTATATGATCCAGTCAGGGAGATAAGAAAGACCATCTGATTTCCTTTCCCACTACTTCCAGCCCCCCAACCGCCAACCATATCTGGAGCATTTATTTGTGCTGCTGCTGAGTTTGTCCCTGTAGGGGACCTCTGTGGTTTGGACAGCCCCCTTGTCCTTGGGGAGGGGGTATGTTGGTCTGGATCTGGGATTCACTGGGCCTCTTTATTGCAGGTGGCGGGAGATGTTCTTTAAAGTGAAGAAAACAGTAGGGGAAGCTCCGGATGGGCCAACCAGCGCCTACTTGGCTGACACTACTCACACCTCCTTGTACTTGGTGAGGCCCCGGGGGTAGGAGTAGTCCTGAGGAAGGGGGCAGAAACAACTTTTAGAAACTGAAGGCTCCTCCCACCTTTTGCAGGTGGGTTCTACCCTGAGCCCTGTTCCAAGGGTCCCTTCAAGAGAACCCACTCTCTGGAGCAGCTTATCTCCTCCGGGCCTGGAGGACTTGGTGACTGAGCTGTGTACTGCCCTGAAGCCTCGCCTGCAGCCAGGGTGAGGGCAGCTGCAGCCTCAGGGAGTGAGAAAGCCTGCTCCCAACATCCTTAGAGGGACAGCAGGGCAGACAATAGTTCTTAATCCCCTGGCCAGAGTGCTGTTGGGTGCACTCCCTCAGACCAGTATCCAAGGCCACCAGCCCATGTCCTTTGTGTAAGCAGATTCCTAGACTCCTTTCCTGGGATAATATCCATCCTCCACGACTGGCTGTGAAGGAAGAATCTCCACCAGGGACAGCTGTCTCTGAGACTACCTTTCCTCTTGAGGAGCCCATTAGCCATCCTGGCCTTCACTAGCCTGACCCTGAAAGACACAGTACCCGCTACCACTGGCCCAAGTGTAGACAGACCCCTCCCTAATTCTCAATACAGTCCAGACCATACACAATAGTCAAGGCTTTATTGAAGGCACAGTGATAACACAGGGGAATTAGTCTTGGCAGCTGAATATGCTCCATGCCCCTGCCAGAGCACCATAGGTGGTGTGGGAAATACGGCCTCACCATATGGAGACAGCCCTGGGTGGAGGGGGTACCCCAAGGAGTGAGAGACACGGTGTCTGTGCTCAAGAACCAAGGGCCCCTCTGTTACTGGGGACTCTAAAGTTTGGGCAGAATGGAGGAGACAAGTGTCTGTTCTCTGGTTGCAGGGGCACCCTGCTGACTGGAACTAGCAGTGTCCTTCTACGGGGCCCCCCAGGCAGTGGGAAGACCACAGCAGTTGCTGCTGCCTGCGGCCGCCTTGGGCTCCACTTACTGAAGGTGAGGGTACCTGGAGCGTAAAACTGCAACTGCTTCCCCTCCGCAGCCCAGATTCTCCCTCTCCCCTCTCCCCTCTCCCCTCTCCCCTCTGGCTACTAGCCTGGCCCTAATACCTCAGCCCAGTAGGCCAGTAGGTCAACCATATTCCCATGATGCTCAGCTACTAAAAGATGCTTTCAAGGAGGGGGTTTCAAAGTTTTGGTGGACAGTCCAGGGAATGAGGTTAGGGCAAAGAGGAGGTAGAACTTGGCCAGCATTCCCTTCTTCCTCCATCCCTGCCCTTTAAAAAGAGATGGCCTGCATCTTCTTCTGACTCCTCCTCCCCCCATTCTCCTGCCCCAGTCACGCCTGCCCCTTGCTCACAGGCCCATTGGGACCCCCTCCCCAGGTGCCCTGCTCCAGCCTCTGTGCAGACAGCAGTGGGGCTGTGGAGACAAAACTGCAGGCCGCCTTCTCCCGGGCCCGGCTCTGCCGGCCTGTGGTTCTGTTGCTGACCGCTCTAGACCTTCTGGGTCGGGACCGTGATGGACTAGGTGAAGACGCCCGTGTGGTGGCCACGCTGCGTCACCTTCTCCTCGATGAGGACCCCCTCACCAGGTATTGTACACAGCTGGGCCTGTAAATGGGTGGGGCCCAGCCCTCCTCCCTGTCTTCAGCCTCTCATCCCCCAGTCCTCATTCCCTCGATGGCTTCTCCAATGTCTACTGACAGCTTGGCTGCCCTCCAGACAGCCCTGAGGAGCTTATGGTATCAGAGGGAGAAGGACATGGTCCCTAGTATTTCTTGGGGAACACTAGGTTGAAGAATAAACACAGCCTCTGCCCTCAGCGAGTTCCCTGTGTGTGAGAGGAGACACAGGTCCCCCTCTCAAGGTATTCCTGTGGAACCCCATCCAGGAGCTCTCGGGGTGCTCACCTCCCTGTCCCATCTCACACCCACCACCTCTCTGCCCTCCTGCACCGGCCTCAGGAGAAGGCAGTGCTCAGGGGCTGCCAGTCATGTTCTTGCCCTCAGTGCCCACTTCCTGTCTGCAGCTGCCCTCCACTGATGGTTGTGGCAACCACAAGCCGGGCCCAGGACCTGCCTGCTGATGTGCAGACAGCGTTTCCTCACGAGCTGGAGGTGCCTGTGCTGTCAGAGGGGCAGCGGCTCAGCATTTTGCGGGCCCTCACTGCCCACCTCCCCCTGGGCCAAGAGGTGAACCTGGCACAGCTGGCACGGCGGTGTGCAGTGAGTACCGAGGCAGGGTATGGGCCTCCCATATTCTTTGTCATGGGAACTCAGTCCTGCGGCCCTGCAAGTGAGGGTAGAAAACCCCGAGGCATCGACATTGGGCCTCTGCTCCGGCTGGGCCACCAGCCTCCCAAGGGTTCCCTGCCTACTGTGCCCTGCTCATGTCTCCTTTCCTGTCATTCCCTAGGGCTTTGTAGTAGGGGATCTCTATGCCCTTTTGACCCACAGTAGCCGGGCAGCCTGCACCAGGATCAAGAACTCTGGGTAAGGAAATTGGGCACAGGAGGGGAAAGGCAGCAGGAGAAAATATGGGTGGGTGGGGGCTGGTGAGGAAGGGAGGAGGGAACAGGACCCCGATGGGGAGGAGGCCTCGTGTCAGGTCCTCCAGACACCTCCCTGGGTTTCTCCTTACAGTTTGGCTGGCAGCTTGAGTGAGGAGGATGAGGGGGAGCTGTGTGCTGCTGGCTTTCCTCTCCTGGCTGAGGACTTTGGGCAGGCTCTGGAGCAGCTGCAGACAGCTCACTCCCAGGCCATTGGAGCCCCCAAGGTAGAGACTCCAGGTGCTTGGCGATGGATGCGGCGCTCTACTCACCTCCTACGTATCCCCAACTATGCACTTTCCATCTCCTAGATCCCCTCAGTGTCCTGGCATGATGTAGGTGGGCTGCAGGAGGTGAAGAAGGAGATTCTGGACACTATCCAGCTCCCTCTGGAGCACCCTGAGCTGCTGAGCCTGGGCCTCAGGCGCTCGGGCCTTCTGCTCCATGGGCCTCCTGGCACTGGCAAGACCCTCCTGGCCAAGGCAGTAGCCACTGAGTGCAACCTCACCTTCCTCAGGTGGCGAGGGGGCCTGGAAGGGATGGTGGATGGATTGGGAGCTGCAGCAGGCTGGAGAGCAGGAGGGGTTGGCCGAGAGGTCAGTTGTGTGTTTATGCATCTAAAGAGTCTCGCCCTCTCACATCTTCTTCCTCCAGCGTGAAGGGGCCTGAGCTCATCAACATGTATGTGGGCCAAAGTGAGGAGAATGTACGGGAAGGTGAGTGAGGGGGGAGGGGCCGGGCTTCCATTTCTTCCCAAACCCTGATGGCCCCTGTGCTTCCCCCGACCCTCCAGCCGCTCATGGTCATTCCTCGTCTTCCTTGCCACAAGTCTGGTTCCTGCCGTGGGACCTAGTACCCGGAGTGCTAGTGATGAATTGTCAAACCTGGGTTTTCTTCCCCCATCTTCTGACTTCAAACCCCCCTGAGCTTCCCCCTCTGCGGGCCCTGTCTCTCCTCAGTATTTGCCAGGGCCAGGGCTGCGGCTCCGTGCATTATTTTCTTTGATGAACTGGACTCCTTGGCCCCAAGCCGGGGGCGAAGTGGAGACTCTGGAGGTGTGATGGACAGGTGGGGGTCTGAACCAGAATGGAGTCTGGGGTCCAGGATGGAGGGATGTGAGGCAGGTTGCAGCAGTCTTCAGAGCCCCAAGAGCTCCTGCTCGTCCTGGTTCTGAAATAGTTTGTTTAACGGAAGCCAACGGGGGCTGTCGCGCTGGGTGTGGGACACTGAGAATGGGGGACTGCATAGAAGGGTACACAGGGCACAACTGAGCAGGAGGACCTGTGGAGAAGGGCTGCAAGGAAGGGCACGACAGGCAGGGGAGAGGCTGCGGATGGGCCAAGGACTCCCTTGCCTTCACTCCTCCATTGCAGGGTGGTGTCTCAGCTCCTGGCTGAGCTGGATGGGCTTCATAGCACTCAGGATGTATTTGTGATCGGAGCCACTAACAGACCGGACCTCCTGGACCCTGCCCTTCTGCGACCTGGCAGGTGTGCACCTCTCCTCCACCAGGCCCATGTGGGCCTGTCCCTTGACCCCATCCTGTGCTTTCTTCATTCACCCTCATGCCGGGCTCCCTGACACTTATGCCTACCTATCTCCTTAAAGATTTGACAAGCTGGTGTTTGTGGGAGCGAGCGAGGACCGTGCCTCCCAGCTCCGTGTTCTGAGCGCCATCACACGCAAGTATGAGGGAAACTCCCAGAAGGCTTGGGTCTTGGGCTGGTCAGCGGATACGTGCAATGTGCAGAATGTACTGGTCAGGGATGCCTTTTGAGGGAGGAGGGGATGCCAAGTAAAGCTGTTTGTTTCCTGTATCCCCACAACAGATTCAAGTTAGAACCCTCTGTGAGCCTGGTGAATGTGCTGGATCACTGCCCTCCCCAGCTGACGGGTGCGGACCTCTACTCCCTCTGCTCTGATGCCATGACAGCTGCCCTCAAACGCAGGGTTCGGGACCTGGAGGAAGGTGAGCCACTTGCCAACCCCAGAGGTCAACCAAAAAGCTAGTGGGAAGACCAGGCCCAGGTCTGGATTTCAGTGGAGGGGCTCTTGATGTTTAGGGGACTCTGGACAAGACCCCTCCCCTGGGGCTCCCCCTCCTTGGGCATAAACCATAGCCTGTGTTCCCCATCTGGGCTAGGGACCCTGGCCTCAACTTCTTCTTCTTGTTGTCACCCCCCCACCCCCCTCCCCCCCCCGCACAGGGCTGGAGCCCGGGAGCTCAGCACTGCTGCTCACCATGGAGGACCTGCTGCAGGCCGCCGCCCGCCTGCAGCCCTCAGTCAGCGAGCAGGAACTGCTCCGGTACAAGCGCATCCAGCGCAAGTTCGCTGCCTGCTAGGAGCCTCCTGCAGTCTGGGATCCCGCTCCCCCACAGTGGCTAAAGGTACCACAGTATCCCCACAGAGACCTGAGAGAGCAAAAGGCTCTTTCTCAGCCTGCCACAGACCCACCTGAAGGCTGCTTCCTACCTCCAGGAGATCCCCTGGGTACCAAGTAGTCTGTGGCTGAAAATAAAGTGTATGCTGCCCCCTGCCGGTGGTGTGGTCTGAACGGTTGGCTTCAGGAAGAGCAAGACCAAGAGGAGTAGTAAGCCCCTGGGGAGGGCACGGTAGGCACCACGGGAACCTGATTCCTCTGACACAATCACAGGCATGCAGGAACTCAAAAAGGCACAGATTGTATTGTTCACCCTTCCATTTGCCTGAACCCAAGTCCCTGCACCCCAACTGTAGTGGACCCCTCTCCACACCCCCAGGATCTGCACTGGGGGCTTGGCTTGCTGTGGGATTCCCAGACACAGCCTGGCAGCTCCTGGGCAGAGGGTTATGGGAGCGGAGGCCAAGCTCAGCCTGTCCTCTTGAGTACATGGATGAAATAGCAGGGAATGGAGGACTGGCCTGGCTTGTAAGGCTTGAAGTCACCCAGGATGCTGTGCTGGCACTTGCCCCCGAAGGCTGTTCTGAGCAACTCCGTGAAGGACGCCAGGCAGTGTGGGTAGTAGGAGAGCCGGAACTTACTGCAACACAGCCCCTAACCCACCGTGAGGTTGGTGGCCTCGGCACCGCCCCCCACCTCACCCCCTGCCTAGCTGAGTGGATACCTCAAGCCAGGAGAGCCATCCTGGCCAGCCCCTGGCACCTGCACCGTGTAGTCCAGGGTCACCATGTGGGCCTTGTTGTTCACTGTCAGCACTGATGTCGTGATGTCCTTGGTCAAGTCACTCTGTAGGTGGTAGCGCAGGCTGCATTAGCCTCTGCCACCGCTGCGGGGCCTGGACCCCAGGGTCACAGCTGCCACTCTGGGCCCCCCCTCCCTCAGGGGCCCACCTTATAGTAGATGTTCTTTCCTGGGGGTGCACAGCCTGTGCTGAGGATGTGGTCGTAGTTGCGATGATCGATGACCAGCAGGCCCCCTGACCGCACCATGTTTGCAATGTTCTTCAGGGCCAGCCGGTGCTCACTCTGGTCCCCTAAGCTCCAGGCAAGGGCAGAGAGGCAGCGTTTGCTCAGGGCCCCCAGCAACAGTCTCCCTCCCATCTTCTGCTCCCCAGGGGTGCCAGTGCCAGGGCAGAGAGGGGCAAAAAGCAAAGTCTGCTCTGGCAGTAGAGCAGGCGCACAGGGCTCTGTGGAAAGCGGGGATAGCTCAAAGC
Organism: Hipposideros armiger; assembly: GCF_001890085.2. Classification (NCBI taxonomy): domain Eukaryota; kingdom Metazoa; phylum Chordata; class Mammalia; order Chiroptera; family Hipposideridae; genus Hipposideros; species Hipposideros armiger. Next base: position 3,320,252 of record NW_017731422.1, read on the forward strand.
AGGGGCCATGCCCTGGTCACACCCTCTCTCACCTTTGCAGTCTTGCAAGTGGGCAAAACTGTTTCCAAGGCAGATGACAGCATCGAAGCCACCTCCTGGTGGTTTGGGCACATCTTTGTCCAGAGTCATCCAGTTGGCTTCCTCAATGACTGGGGGCCAGAAAAGGGAAGAGAGATCAGGGTGGCATCATGGTACCAGCAGTACCCACCCCCACCAAGTGCAGTCCTGCCTCAGTTTCCCCTTCAAGACACACACAGGGACTCCCTATCCAGTTAGGGGATGATTATGGTCATGGAGGGTGAAGGAGTGAGGGGTTAAGGGAGGAGGAAGCCATGGTTCAGAAGGAGGACTCTGTGTTTATAGGTTTTTATCTGGGGAAAGGGACAAAACACTAAACATAATTAACACTAGGTCCTCCCTCATACCCGAAACCTCATTCTGGTGCCCAAGTGTCCCTTTTCACACAAAGGACAGTAATTTTGCTGGGCGCTTGAAAATAAAGCATTCCACCCCAGGAGTCCAGGGCAAAGAGAACCACATCTTTGGTGACTGGGCTGGGAGGGCCTGGCTGGACCTGCATACCCCACTTGTCGAAGAAGGGCTCATGCCGCCGGTTCCATCGCTCTTTAAGCGCATACTTCAGCATCTTGTCACTGGCATCCACACTTGTCACGTTGAAGCCCTCTTCCACCAGCATGATGGAGTCCACCCTGGGCGGGGGGGGGGGGGGGGGGTGAGAGGTAGAGGGGGCAGTCAGGGGGCCTCGGGAGGCAAAGAGGCCCTGTGGTGGATGCTCTGTCTCCTAATCTCTTCAGAAGAGTCCATTCCTCTGCTTCCTCTCCCCAGGCCCACTGCACTGATCTCAAATGACCTGGCCAATCAGTTTCTTTTTGCCAGGTAGCATGCGGATGACATAGCAGGGAATGCAGCAACAGTGCTCAGTACCTGTTCAGAGTCAGGCACTCTACAAATGTGCATTCATCCTCATGGCAATCCTGTGAGGTAGATGGTATTACCCCATTTGAGAGATGGGGCAAACTGAGATTCCTGGAAGTTGAGGAACTTGTGCACAGAAGAGAGTATAGCGTGGTGGTTTGGAGCACAGGCCAGACCCTAACCCACCGAGGTCTGTATCTATCTCCTCTCTGCTACATGGGGGACCTTTACTTCTCTGCGTTGAATTTCCACAACTGTAAATGCGATGTTACTACATGTTTACCTCCTGAGGTTTTGTGAGGATTTAAAAAATACGTTTCAAAAGCTCCTGGCACAGCTCTTGGCACAAATGTTGAACAAATGTTAATTGTTAACGTTGCTCAAGGCCATCACCCTAGGAGCAATGATGGAGCCAAAATCCGAGCTTACGTCGCTCTGGTCCCAAAGCCCAGCTCTGGCGCTGCTGAGCGAACCAGCCTTCCCCACCCGCCGTGCCCGCACCCTTACTCTTAGCCTGGTCTCGATGCTCTCCTCCCATCCGCCTGGCCCTCTGCCCGCCCTGGTCCCATAGACACGGTTCCAGGCCCTGGAGTCGCGCCCCCGCCTGGCTCAGGTGAGGCGGCGGGGGCTGCCCCGACGTGCCCGGCCGTGGTCCTGTAGCCCTGCGGCCGCGGCCTAGCTGGCCCAGCGCGCCTGGGACCCCGTTCTCCGCCCGGGCTCACCCGGTGCCGCAGGCCACGTCGAGCACCCGCTGGCAGCCGTGTTCGTGCAGCAGCCCGAGTAGCCAGGACTTGTACTCAGCCGTGCGGCTGCGGGTGTCCCCAATGTAGAGCTGCCACACGCGCGCCGCCTCTCCATCCGCGTACTGGTCCGGGAGCCCTTCAGCCGCTACCCCCAGTGAGCGGGTCCGGTACACACTGTCCACCATTCTGCGACTCCTTGCTCAGTGACCACCGACCCTGCATTTATAGCCTGGCCCCTGCTGGAGGCCGGGCGGCCCTACCTGCCCAATGGCAGGTGAGCGTGGGGGACACGCCCCTGCTCCGTTCCGGCCCCACGCCAGAATGAGCTGCCTCCCAGTCCTGGACGAGCTTTCCTCACCGGCCTGAAGATCTAGCCCTCTGCACAGCCCCATGGCAGGAAAGGAACCCTCTCAGTCCCCTGCCCACTTAACCCAGGTGGCAGGAGGACAGGAGAGGAGCCAGGAGAGCGGGAGCAATGAGATTCCCTACTCCACCCCCACCCAAAGTGGAAAGAATGTTTTTCAGTGTCAGCCAGTGCCCACTCTGGTCCCCTGAGCTCCAGGCAGGGGCAGAGAGTCTGTGTCTGTTTAGTCTTCAGTTCGCACAGATCTGAGGGCCCAGAACTGGACCTTCCTTTGTGAATGAAGGCATTCGCATATCTAAAGAAGGAATGTCCAGCTGAAGGAGGGCCTGGTCAACCGGGGAATGAAGGAATGAGGAGTCTCTGGGGATACTGCTGACCTGGCCATCCAATTCCTGGAGCAGTTCTGGACCAAGGGATCACCCTGCCCACATGGAGGCAGGGGCTCCTCTGTCCTGTAGGTGACTCATCAAACTTTTCCCTGAGCACCTATGGAACCTGGTCCTTCCTTCCATGTCCTTGCCAACCAAGCATGCTTCTAAAGGCCGCCTCCTTTCCACAGAGGTGCCCACAGGGTGGGAAATGCAGGGTCAGGGTCGGAATGCTTGATGCTCCTGCTATTATATTGCTCATTGTCACTTCGTAAATTGGCTGTTTGGTTTGGTCAGTGTACATCCAACCTTCCTCCCAACGCATAAAGTCTCAACCTAAGACAAGACTCTGGACTGAGGTAGATTTAGGAAGATGATGCCACCCAGGGAAGCCCAAGATAGCAAGGACTGCCTTCCCCACATGTCTTTGCTCTACTGGATTCAGAAAGAGGGAGGAATAGAATTTAGAACAAAGGAGATTCTCCTTCCCTCACCCTTTTATTGCCTATAGAATCTGGGAGCTGGAGAAACTCCAAAGACATGTAATCATTCTTAACTTGAGCACACAGGCTACCTCACATGGGTCTGTCCATGCCCAAGTAATGGAGCCTTGTGTTTATGCTGACACTACAGACAGGTCTTTGGCAACAGGCTCACGAAGGCACTATACTGGAGAGTTGCAAGTAAACCCAGAGTTTTCTTTTGTCAGAATATTCTGGGGGAAATCCATTCCACTACTCCCCGGCACTGAAAACAATCTCAAGTTAAAAGAATTATCCCCTCAGTTGTGGGCAGCAATCTGTGTGCTAGGTCCTTGCATCAAGGCATAACATATAACCCCTTCTCTCTATAGGATGGCTTTTCTTTTTCTTTCTTTCTTTTTTTTTTTCGTCTGGGGCCTTTCCAAGAAAATTAGTTCCTTCCTTTGATAGGGAAATGCATTCTTTTTTTTGGGAGGGCAGTGTAACTGGCCCTCACATGTGGGATCTGAACCGGGGCCCTCTGGCATCCCAAGCCAGCTCTTAACCATCTCACCACTCTGCCGGCCCATAAAGATTTTATTATTAGGGTTTGGGGGAGGGGAACAGACAAGTTAATGTCCTTTTGTTCTTCAGTCTAGTTGTGGAGGACGGCGCTTTACTGGCCCATGTTGGTATTATCATTGTGCTCTTTCCGGGAGAGGCAGTCGCTCACCAGCCATTGGATGGCCGCTCATGGCGGCTCACGAAAGCTCACACCTGCTGCCCACCAGCCCCACTGCAGCCTATGACATCGCCCACAACTCAAGGCAGCCCAGCTCCAGGTTGAACTGTTGTTCACCATCTTAGCTGTAGAGGGTGCAGCATCACTGGCCCTCATATGGGATCTGAACTGGGGCCCTGCTGCTCAGAACTGGTGTCCCAAGCCAACTCCTAACCAATATGCCATTCGGCCGGCCCTGGGAAATGCATTCTTTACTAAAATAAACTTGATATTCATTTTACCCTACAGCAGGAGAAAAGTGTTTGGTTAATTGTTTGGCTATAAATTGATGAGCTGAGAGTGATTATCTGTTAACTTACAATTTGGTCATATTATAAGGAATGAAATTTTAAGGAAAAATAGACCTACTAAATTATTTACTTTTTTGCATAATGGAGTTCTGAAATGCACTTAAGAAATTTGGAAACAATGAAGAATGATGTTAAATTTGAATAACAACCAAAATGATAGGGTAATAATTTCTTTGTCACTATTTATAAATAGACTGCCTGGATATAAAATATTTGAAAAGTTAAGTGGCCTAGGGCAATTTATTTTTTATATCATATTTTTTATTACATTATTGTCCCCCTTATTATTGCTTTCTTTTCCATTTACTTTTGCCTCTTAGCCCTATCTGAATTGATCTGAGGTTAAACATGGGATTTTCTTAGGGCTCCAAATGCTGTTGGGAAATGTCACCTTTAAAAGACCAGGATAGGGCCCCGAGTGGCTCGTTGGTTAAGAGTTGGTTTGGGAGCGGAGGCTCTGAACAGCAGGGCTGCTGGTTCGGATCCCCCATCGGCCAGTGACGCTGTGCCCTCTACAGCTAAGATGGTGAACAACAGCTCGACCTGGAGCTGGGCTGCTGTGAGTCACCTGGCGAAGGCATAGGCTGCAGTGAGCTATCATGAGCTACCATGAGCTACCTACCATGAGCGGCTGGCAGCTGGTGTGGGTGCCAGTGTGGGCTGCCGTGAGCCACTGTGAGTTGTCCAATGGCTGGCGACTGATCTGCCTCAGCCGGGAAGAGCGCAATGATCACAATACCAACATGGGCCAGGGAAGCGACATCCTCCACAACTAGACTGAAGAACAAAAGGACAGCAACTTATCTGTTCCCCTTCCTCAATTCCCCAACACTGTTCCCTCCCCCAAATCCCCAATAAAATCTTAAAAAAAAAAAAAGACCAGAATAATCATGTTAGGAGGTCATAAGGTTTTCCAGACTTTTTGGGTCTCAATATTTAAGAGCAAGTATTCCTGTGATTTTGAATAATTCCTTCTCCCAGTACATATATAAATAATAGTGAAGCCTGAGTGAGAGAAGAGTAAATTGATTTATAAATGTAGACATCTTTTCCCACCCTTTCATTTAGAAATTGCCATTCGAAGATTAGACTCTAGAACTCTTTGATAAAACTAGATCTAAAAAAGTATTTTGATTTTGTTCTTTTCCTTCATCTAGAAACAAAATTATCTAAGGAAAAAAGTTACCTAGAACAACTACTTAAGTATTTTGGTTTTTGATTTGGTGTAACATGATTCCCCACACCCTCCCTAGGAAAATTTTTTTTTTGTCCAGAAACTATTTCAGCTTTTTTAGCTCCCTTTCCTGTTTTAAAACAAAGCTGATTGAATTTTTGGTGTAATGCACATCTATGAATTTTTTTAGCACTGTTGTGATTGTTTTGTAGCCTTTAAAGGCTAAAGGTCATATTCTCCATACTGATAAGGAATTTTATTTAAATATTTGGTTTTTATTTAAATATTGATGCTTAAGGTTTTTGAGAAACATAATATTTTACCCACATAACCATAATATGGTTTTTAAAAATAATATTAATGCTGGTGGTAAATTTGGATTAAAAAAATTATAGATTGTGAGTAGCTTCTAAATGTACTTTACATTTCGAAGATTTTTTTGTTCCCAAGTTAATAATTATTTTATTTCTTTCACATCTAAAGGCATTTTTTTAAAAAGTCAAAACCATAGAGAACATGAAATTTTATGGACTTTTTTTTTTTACTTTTAACTATCAAAAGCATATTTTCTTCTCTTGACCATTAATTACTTGTCCTTAACCATCTTTTAAATGGCTACATTGAGTGGATGTCCTGTGACTTTATTAATCATTTCCCAACTTCTAAACATTTAAAATGTGTTCACAATTTTTCAAGAGAGTGAACACGTGAATAATTATGAGCAAATCGTTTTCCAACTGGAATTTTTCTATTAATTACACTGTCACATGAAACAAATGTTTGTTTCAACTCTTCTCTACATGAAGAGGTGATTCTTTGATATTTCATTAGGTAGAAAATTGTATCTAATTGTTGTAATCTTCTTTAGTTACTACCAAATGTACCAAATAATTGCAGCCCTTCATCTCTAAATTGCTTGTCCATGTCCTCTGCCCACTGAAAAATATATTGAAGCAGGCTTTTGTTTTACTTGGTTATTCCCTGTGAAATTTAGGTAACCCAAATCTGGGGCCCTGGGCCATGAAACAAAAGTTCACAGAATATGAATCAATTTACACTTTGACTTAACAGAAAATAAGACTAGGTGACATTTAAGATATGCAATGCTTATTATTTGGAATTGACTGAAAAGACTAAATTCTTCATCCCCAAATGTGTAACATGTTTGCAAAACAAAGCAAAGCAAAACAACTTGAGCTTGAACTACTATATGATCTAGCTATTCCACTTCTGGGTGTTTATCCAAAGAATACAAAAACACTAATTGTAAAAGATGTATGGACCCCTATATTCATTGAAGCATTATTTACAATATGCAAGATATGGAAACAGCTTAAGTATCCATTATTGAATGAATGGATAAAGATATGGTATATATACAAAACGGAATACTACTCAGTCATTAAAAACAATAAAAGCTTGCCATCTGGGACTACTTGAGTGGACCTTGAGGGTATTATGCTTAGCGAAATAAGTCAGACGGAGAAAGAAAAATGTCATATGATTTCACTCATTTGTGGAATATATATTAATATTAAAAAGAACAAAACAAAACAAAACAAAAACAACTCATAGGTGCAGAAAACAAATCGAGGGTTACCAAAGAAAAAGGGGATGGGTGGGGGGAGCAAAATGGGTAAAGGGAGTCAATTATATGGCGATGGATGGAAACTAAGTTTTTTGTGGTGATCATGTGGTAGTGTTACAGGTATTGAACAATAAAGTTGTACACCTAACATTACACAATGTTAAAAACTAATGTTACCTCGATTTAAAAATAAATGAAGGCAGGAGGCTGGGAAAGGAATGAGGTGGGATGTCCTCTCTAAAGGGAAAACGCAGGCGGGCAGTGTGGGTACATTTAGGAGCTAGTTTGTGTGTATGAGGGAGGTAGGTTTAGCCTGTGACTCAAGATAAATTTGAGGTGGGACGTCCAGGGTGCTCCTCTGTCGCGGCCTGTACTGTAGCCCATGGAAACTGCCTCCAGTCCCCACAAGAGCGCTGGGACACAGGAACGTGTGGATTCCCAGAGGCCAGCACACACGGTAAACGCTCAACGCTGAGAGCTCTATTTGATGAATAAAGGAATGAACAACAGGGAGTGTCACGATCAGCAGCCACGTCGTATCACGACAAAATTTTAACTAGCGCAGCGTCTCCTCGTAACTTCTCCAATTCCCGACGACCCCCGGAACCTTTGTTGCACACTACCGAAGTTGCAACTCCGGAGGGAAGACAGAAGGATTCGGACCTTGACAGACGGGGATTTAAGCCAATGAAAAAGGCAAGATGTGCATGCTGCAGCCAATAATGGGTTAGAAGGAAGTGACGCCAGAGGAAGTACAAGGGACGGAAGGGGACTGCCGGTAAACACGGAGCCTAAACAGTTCTCCTGTGTTTGTGAGAAGAGTAGGGGGCAAGGATGTCGGAGCGAAAAGTTTTAAACAAATACTACCCCCCTGACTTTGACCCGTCAAAGATCCCCAAGCTCAAGCTCCCTAAAGACCGGCAGTATGTGGTGCGGTTGATGGCCCCCTTCAACATGAGGTGTAAGACGTGCGGAGAATACATCTACAAGGGTAAGAAGTTCAACGCGCGCAAAGAGACGGTGCAGAACGAGGTCTACTTGGGCCTTCCTATCTTCCGCTTCTACATCAAGTGCACGCGCTGTCTGGCAGAGATCACCTTCAAGACGGACCCCGAAAATACAGACTACACCATGGAGCACGGAGCCACGCGGAACTTCCAGGCCGAGAAGCTCCTGGAGGAGGAGGAGAAGAGAGTGCAGAAGGAGCGGGAGGACGAGGAGCTGAACAACCCCATGAAGGTGCTGGAGAACCGAACCAAGGACTCCAAGCTGGAGATGGAGGTACTGGAGAACCTGCAGGAGCTCAAGGACCTGAACCAGCGGCAGGCCCACGTGGACTTTGAGGCCATGCTGCGGCAGCACCGCCTGTCCGAGGAGGAGCGACAGAAGCAGGAGCAGGAGGAGGATGAGAGGGAGACAGTGGCCTTAGTGGAAGAAGCTAGGAAACGAAGACGGCTGGAGGACTCCGATTCGGAAGAGGATGCTGCTGCTTCCGCCCCGCCCCAGCCGGCCCACCGGCCCAAACCCACCGCCATCCTGGATGAGGCTCCAAAGGCGAAGAGGAAGGTGGAGAGCTGGGAGAGGAGTGTGGGCACCTTTTGCAGCAGGCCTCAGCTGTCAGGCCTTGTCGTGGTGAAGAAAACAGACCTGGATCGAGGGACCCCACAGGGTCAGCCAACACCTGCTCTGGGCGCTGTGAATAACGGGAAGGTGGCAGACCCTGCACCCAGGACGCCTGGCACCTCCTCCCTGAGCCAGCTGGGTGCGTATTCGGACAGTGAGGATAGCAGCGGCAGCAACTGAGGCCCTTACCCAGGTTAGGGGCCATGTCCAGCTCCAGTTGGTGACCGGGCAGGAGGCCTTGGCACCAACCAGAGCCACGACTGGACAACCATGAACGTCTTCTTAGGCTGGCAGGGCCTATTAGGGCTTCAGCTGAAGGACTCGGTTTTTCTCCTGTCCCTCCAACCACCAGCCCTTTGGGACCTCGAGGTCCGCAGCTCACGCTGCCCCCCACTTGGCACCAAGTTTAGGATTGCCGACATCCCTGGAGGAATGCATCCTCTCTTGGACAGTCCTTGCGATGTCAGCCATGTTTTGGGTGTGTGGGTGATCCCATCCACCATCCCTTCCCTCCACAAAATCATCTGGAACCAATAAAAGGAACCTGCAAAAAAAAAAAAAAGAAAAAGAAAAATACTTTGGGAATATTGCTGCCTCTGGACATATGTCAAGGCAATTCTTATTAGAGGACACATTAAAATTCTAGAATTGTGAATTCTGTATATACAGTAACTACAAATGGAAGACATCCTGGCTATTTTTAATTCACAAAAGTAGAAATTCATTTTGCAGATGATGGACTCCGAACTCTAGTCCAAGCTGCTGAAAAAACTTTTCTGCTAACTGTCTTTACCCAGATTGAACACTGGGATTCTGTGGGAGGAGTGGGAGGCCATCCACTCCCATGGACTCTGCTAGCAGATTTATCACAATGGATCCTCTTTTGGAATTTTTAATATACCAAATAAGAGTCTTTTTTAATAAAGTCCTGTTTAATGAGTGTAAAGTTGGTCCCTATATCACTGGGTTATAACACTCTTTAATGGTGGCTACATGATAGTGTACCTACGAGAATTCCACCAATGTTTATGAAGAGAGGTTCTCTTTGACCATTTTACATTTTGTTAAAAGCAGTTTAAAGGTGTGCTTACCTCCAGTAGTATCTCTTTGTTATGTACCTATCTGCTCACTGTGCTGTTCTTCCACATAAAAACGACACTGTTTGAGCCCTGGTAACAGGCTAAGTATTGCTTATGAAGCAGGTGACTTAGCACATAGCACTGCATCTAGGTGAGTTGTGGAGTAAAATACCAAGACCATTTTGGTGAGTAGTTCCTAACAAACTAATGTCTGTCTTTTTGAGTGTCTGTTTTATTTTTTGTACAGACAACCTTTTATGTTTTAGGAGGGTTTGGTGGTGATAAGAGATGTTGCCACCCCTGGAACTGATGATGGGGTCAGCCTGTGTCCCCTCCCAATGTGCAGCAACACCTCCCTATACACAATTACAATCATTTTATGGAATTTTAACCTTAATAGATGGAGGGTACAATTTTGGAGAAAGAATGAATAAAATTGGATTCCTTTTGAAGAAATATAAGGAGAGAAAAGTCAGCACTTAAGGGCAGCATAAGCATCAAGCTGGCTTTGGGGGTGACTAGTTAGCTCAGTTGGTAGAGCGTGGTGCTGAGAACACCAACATTGCCAGTTCGGTCCCCACATGGGCCACTGTGGGCTGCGCTCTCCTCAGGAGAGTCAACTGTGCCATTGTAGCATGGGGCAATGTGTGACCAATGACCATGGCTGTTCCCCAGTAAAAATTAAAAAACAACAACTGGCTTTAAGCTATACATAACTGTAAACTTTGATAAGGGAGAAAGACTTAAAGGTTAACTTGTTATTGCATTCCCAGCATTAAATTCTGAAGCCATAAACTAGTGGACAGCAGCTGGTCTGCCTTCTAGACAAGAGCTATGTATGGGGAAGATGGTGTCCAAGCCAGCAAGCTGTAGCTGCAGAGTACTATGGCTTTATGGCTGTGCCCCAGGACACTGAAGCTATTCCACCTGGTTGGGCCACTTATTAAACATGACTTTGGGCAAGTTATTTAACCTTTCTCTGCTTCATTCATTCATAGATTAAGCAGCTACTCTGCCAGGCACTGTACTAAGTGCTGGGGATACAACAGGGAACAAAATAGACAAAAATCCCTATTTTTTTTGTAGGGGGTGGGGGTGGGGGGGTGTATGTACGTGTGCGCGCGCGCACGCGCGCGCAGTTTCATGATCTGGGTGCTGGTGATCTGGATGGTGTTTGTAAAAACTCACTGAGCTGTGTACACTTACTTGCATTTTTCTGTGTATTACTTCAATATTTTAAAAAATCCATGGCCCTGTGGCGATCACAGCTATGTTAAATGAGGTAGGTAAACCATGTAGGCCTGTGTGCTTGCCACATAGTATGCACTCAAAAACAGTGGCTACTGTTAATCCAGTGAAACTGTTTAATCAGGCAAACTAGGCCATTGGGATGTTCAAGAGATTCAGCTGGCTCAGCCAGTAGGATTAGTGCACAGAGTCCTTCCATAAACCAGTTGGGCACGGACCACGCATCTGTTGTGAAAAAGGTGTTTTTTCAAGGTCAAGAAATAAGAGGAATTTTGTTAGCACTTGCAAACTGATGCAGGGCTGCTGTGAACATTTGGATAGGTTGTGCACTGCACAAGGGCTCCATATTTAAGGGGTTGCCATTCATATCGCAAACCTCATGGGTTTGTATATTTATTATAATTTTCTGGCAGAAATTGTGGTGACCAAGTGTCTTACTCTAACAAAACATGTTAAAACAACCTTCTGACAGATGGAAGTCAACGGTGTGAAGAGCACCATTTTCTAACTTGCAGAAAGATGCTGCATGGAAATACCACCCAAGGACTAGGAAATAGGAGTTGTCCTTTAAAACGCATACACAGAGGCCCAACCCCTGAGAACTGACTATCGGGGTCTATGGTTATTTTAATCATCGAATTGGAACAAACTGGCCTTTGCAGTTCTGGATTATGGATGTTTCTACCAGAGACAGATCCTCTGGGTTTCTGACAAGTTGTGTTGTCTGAGAACAAGACCCTGACGGTGTGACTTCATTGAAGCCCTGCTCCCTCTTAGCACAACACCATGAATTTTTCCTGATGAAGTGGGTTCTAGCTGGTCTCATCTTAAAGAACCATGAGCGATGTTAAACATGCAAGCTCCTAGGTCCCCAACCCAGCAAATCTGAGGCGGGCCCAGACATCTGTGTTTAGCAAGCATTCTAGGTTAGTGTAGGAATCCCGGTTGTAACAGGGTTTCTAATAAGGGGGCTGAAATCAGGCTAACTTGAGCTCCCTTCACCTTATGGAGGGAAGGGGTATGGGAAAGTGAGAGGCAGTATTTAAGTTCAAAAAGGCTTAATGTATGGTGGGAGAGGAAGAAGGAAAAAAACCTGGGAAGCGGGAGTCTGCCTTCTGCCTTTTCTAGGCTGGGCCAGGAAAGAAGCTACCTGCTGGACTGGGTGGGTAGAGAGCTGGTGAGTGTGCAACACACCTGGCCCTTGTGGGGGCCAAGGGGGAGGGAGAGGGCTCTCATCATGGGGCAGCCCCAGGTCAAAGAGCAAAGCAGGCACAGCGCTGTCTGCCCTGTGGTCTGGGATTGGGCCACTGGGCCAACACCCCAGTAACGGGATAGATCTTTGCCTCATCCTACTCTAAGGATCAATGAAGCTTTGGCAACAGACGTAAGCCAAGCACTGAAGTACTGTGAGTTAGGGTTAGTGACAGAGTGGGGAAATCAGAGGCTAGTCATCAAATTCTAGCCAGTCCAGGGGGCTGGCTGCAAATGGTTCTCTAGCACTAGGTTCCAGCCCCCACCCCACCTCTGGTTGTTTCCTATCCTCAGAACAAAGTCCAGGATGGAACCTGAGTCTAGGCTGGAACCCCAGACCTTTTAACAGGGCAGTATCAGTCCTGGAGATGGGGCAGTGGGGGTGGGGGTTAGACCAAAAAAGTATCATCTTTTAAGGACCTGTTCTAAGCCTCACCAGCCAGAATAAAACAACTTCCAGTTTGCTCCATTCTCTACGGCCTTGGCTGCCCCAACTCGTGGAAGAGGAAGAGGGGCCGAGCCCAGGCTATAACGGGACGCCTCACCACCTAGTTCAGACCCCAGAGCCTCTTCACCAGCTGAAGAATCTGGGGCGTTTCAGCAGTTCATCCCCTCCTACCACTGGGCCCAGCCCGGGAAGTGTCAGGGTCTCAGTGTGGGTGCTCACAGGGGACCAGGTAGGGGGCTCGGTGCTGGTGGGACCTTCCACCATGCGCTTCTAAGAAGCAACAGCTGCGTCCTATTTTCTTTTTAAAAGAGGCTTGTCGGTGGGGGTGGGTTAAGGCCAAGAAACCAAACCAGTTCAATATGAATCACACTGCCAGTGCCAGGTATTGGGGGATGGAATCCTGGCAGCTCTGGGGTAGTGCAAATAAAATGGCTGGCCTTAGAGTCTGAAAACCGGAGTCTGAGTGCCAGCTGTACTTATTAACAGTAGGACTTTGGGCATATCACTTGACTTGAGCCTCAGTTTCCTTTTCTATAAAATGGGCTTAACAGCACCTGCTCCACAAGTGCACTGTAAGGGGTAAGTTAGAGCACGGTGAATACTGCCGTTGTCATCACTACTGCTACCGAACGCCCTGATCCATGCCCTCGGGACAGGCTGGGCAGGTGCCTGAACCCCAGCCCTTGCCCCAGAGACCAGCCTTCCTGTTCCTCCCCTGCTCCCAGAGAACACGGTGTAACCAGCTTTTGTTGGGGGACTGGGGTGTCCTTCCCTTCGGGCTCCATGCACAACAGCTAGAAAGAACAGAGTGATCAATCAGGTGTGGTCATCAGGGAACAAAGTTCAAGACCAACAGGCAGGGCCCGATGGAGGTGGGAACGAGGAGCAGGGGCTGATGGGGTCATCAGCAAACTTTACACAACAAATAAGGAGGCCTTGGGGGAGACGGGAGAGGGAGGGAAGGAATGGGGGCAGCCAAGTGCCCAGGACACAAGTGAGGCCCCTCCCAGCTTGGGGAGCTCAGGAAGACGAGGGGCAGGTGAGGGGAGGGGCCAGAGCACTGCGCTGGGCCTCACCCCATGCCCATACCCACCCCTCACCCCAAAACAACCCCAAGGCTGGAAGGTGAGGAGCGGGGGAGAGCAACAAGGGGCTCCAGGTCCCTCTGAGGGGCTGAAGGTGACTCAGAAATCGGAACAAAAAGGCCAAAAGGTTTTTACTCTGTGAGCCCCGAGGAGGGCCGGGCAGAGCACAAGGTGTCCACAGGAGGGATGAGCAGAGAGGAGGAGCTGGGGCTGCAGTCTTGCTTCCCTGCGGAGGCAGGAGCGAGAGGAGGTGAAGGCCGGGCGTGCCCTCCCCAAGGGCTTTGGAGGGCTCCGGTCCTGGGGCCCAGCTCCAACACCTGCGCCTCCTGAGCTCACACAGGAATCCTCCACCGTCCAGACATCCCACGGCTTGCCTGAAGCCTTGCCAGGAGAAAAACGCTTGGCAGAGGGAAAAGGCCAGCGCGGGCTGACCGAAGCTGATCTGCTTTCTTCCCAGAGCTGTGGCTTTCCCCGCCAGGAAGAGGACACAGCCGAGGCAGGGAGGACCTGAGGACCCGAGCGCTGTCTTTGCCTGCCAGAGCTGTGCCCCAGATTCTCCAACTTCCAGGTCAGGGGTCTCGGTTCAGGAGATGCTGGGTTAGGCTCAGAGCTCATCAGGGGGGCTGTGTGTGAGGGGGGAGGCCTTCTGGACGCCTTCATCCTCCTCGGGGCTGGGGTCTCCCTCGAGGCCCCCCAGCTCCTTCCTCTGTTTGCCGCCACTGCCGCCTGCCGCCTTGGCCTTGCTGCTCTTCTTCTTGGACTTCTTCCCTCCCAGGGCGGCTGTGTCCCCTTTCTTGCTGGACCACTGCTCTGCCAGGCAACCTGCGGTGGGGAGATGTACATACTTTCAACAGACTGCTTTGCTGGGTGGGGAGCACTGATTGGGGAGCTGCTGGGACTGGCAAGTGGAACTGGTACTTGATGTCCAACCAAGTCCCTACCTCCCACCACACTGGGGCCCCCTGGGCCCCCTGGAGGCACCTGAGCTCTCTGCATGTCATGCTGTACCTGGCTTCAGTGCCTCTTACCCACCCTGTCCCATCTCGCTCCCAAGGACAGAGAGCCTACGACACCCTCTATTTATTTCTTCTCTGTCCTCTCCCTACCCACCTCCCTTGAGGGGGAGCAAACAATAACATGGAGGCATGGCCCGCCCTGCCTTCTCCCTCCTCAGACTCACTGGTGTCCTTGCCCTTTAGCACATGGTTGGCACAGAGGAACTGGGTCAGGTCCTCCTCCTGGTGGTTCCGGTACCAGTCTTCGATCACCTCCTCAAATTCTTCCACCAGCACGTCGCACTGTTAATCACAACACCCCACGTTGGCAAAGCCCCAGCACTGACTCACTTCCAGAGGGGCCCAGCTGAGCCTCAGAACCCGCCACCGGATAGGTGGGTGGCTGTTTCTCCTGAAGTCGGACAGATGAAACGACCACAGCCCCCCAGCTAACGGTGGCCTTCCACGGCCGCCACCCCAATCCCCACCCATGCCTGTGGGGCCCAGCAGCATTTGGGGGTCAAAGGGCCTCTCTACCTGCTTCTTGAGGTCAGCCACCTCCGCAGAGGTCTCGTTCCACAGCTCGTAGGGGATGTCCATCACCACCTTGACCCCTTTGTGTACCAGGTTGTGCAGTGTCTCAAAAGTCTCTGACATGCCCTGGAAGAGGCAACCAGACATGAGAGGCAGAGTCCCTTCTCTAGGTCCCGCCCTCCTCTCCAGGTGGTGCTGAAGGTCCAAGGACCCAGCTCTGAGAAGTTAAGACCCTCTAAGGCTTCTCACACTTGACCTCACCTTCCCCTCCCCTCTTTTAGGCCTGCCTCCCCCACCCGCTACACACACACACACACACACACACACACACAGCTGCCTCCCCACACCTCATCCTTTCTAAAAGGTCTGCTGTGACCTGCAGGACCTTTGAACATATACTGTTTTTCCAGGAAATAAGTTTGTCTTGGTTCTTCCCCATCACTGGGGCTGGGCACACTCACTCCCCCATTCCTAGGCCCACGCCTTGCCTCGGGTTCTTCCTAGGGCTTGTGCCTTTCCTTGGTGGGAAGAGGGTGCAGGCAAGGCAGGAAAGACTCGGTTTTATAAAAAACTATTTCTGCCAGCTATCTAGGTTTCTGCCTGGAGACAACATACTATCTACTTCCTCTGTCTTTCCAGAGAGAACGCATACAAATACAAGACATACAAATATATCCTCCTCTCCTCCAACCCCACTTGTTACACAAGCAGTAATACATATTATACCACACACACTATTCTGCACTTTGCCTTTTTTACCTAATCATACACCTTGGAGATCATTTTTGTTCAATTCCTAAAGAGCTACCTCATTCTTTACTTTCCAGTTGCATAATAGTCCACTGAATGGCCACATCAATTTATGTAAGCACTCCTGGCTGGGGAATGGTTAGGGTGTTTGTAATTTTTTTTTGGTATGGAAAATAACTTGAAACATTTTCACATTAAAGCAAACGTGGGTTTATTACTAACTAGGGTACAAAATTTATACAAATTTTAAAGAGAAAACCTCAGACTTCTTGAGACTATCCCTCTAGGCTTCCCAGGGGTTTCTGACAGGTCTCCTTTGCTAGGAGGGTACTTAGGTCGAGAAATGTGCCAGGAACTGACGATGTGGAGACAAAGAAATATGCGCCTTGTAAGAAGCTCATTCTCCAGGGAGAGAAGCATTTGTTCACATAGTTAGTGCCTTAACTCTTTCCTGCTTTAACTGATTTCAAGTATTTTTTCCAAATGTGTCAAAATTCCACAAAAAAATAAAACTTGATATTTTGACTACTTTATGCGTTTAATAACATGTTGAACTGCTCTATATATAAATGACATTTTTATTTTAAACCTTTGTTATATGGTAATAAATTGAATTTCAGCAAAAAATACTCAAAATATACTAAGTGGCATCAATTAGATAGTGTAAGCCACAGGAAAATATATCTGAACGGTTGTAGCAAGAGTTAAACATCACAGAGGCACCCTGATCAGGTCGAGGTGGATGCCCTGTGGGCCCAGAGGAGGAACAGGGCAATCGTCCCCCAGTATCCCCAGGAGTCTCCTGACATCTCCTCTAAACCCCACATCCTGACTTCTCCCTGCACAAGAGCTTTAGCCCCTATGGGAGTTGCGCCCTGGAGCATTTCTGCCTGTCTGAGATGGAGGCAGGACCCTGATGGGCAGGCCCAGGCTACTATGAACGTGCCTATGGCCACGGAAGTCAGGCCGCCCAGGAGAGGAGAAGTGCAATCAGCTATCCCCGAAGAATGGGAAAAGGCCAAGGAGGAACGCTCCCAGGGCAGAATCTTCAAACTGCACGCATAATCAGCAGACGCATTTAGCCACATGGAGGACTGGCCCCCGCGGGGAGGAAGCACAAGCCCACCTTGGCAAACCGATTGCTGCCAGTCCGCTCCTTGTGCAGGCTGTAGTCCAGGAGCCTCTTGCAAATGGTCTCAGTGACTTCGATTAACCGTAAGTCCCTGCCGAGACAGCAGCACAAGAGGGACTGAGTTTCCCTCCAGGCCCCAGTGGGTCAGCGGTCCGTCCCTCCAGCCCTGCTACCCCAACACCTGCGCATCTCACCAAAGGGAAGTCAGAGCTGGAAGGAAGATAGGTCATCTGGTCTGGGGGGCTCTGAAATGCTGGAACACAGACCAGAGAGACAAAATTTTAACAGCTCTATGGGAAGGAATTTTTTTTTTTTAATAAAACTTAAAGAATCAAGGTTTTTTTAATAAAGCAAAATGTACTAAATTTTGATGTTAAAATACTTCATTTTGAAAAGATCATAATTGATGGAAGTTTTTTTGTTTTTAATATTTATACCTAGCAAAATTAAAAGTTGGTAACCCTATATTACCAATATTTTTTAAAAATTGCATTGGTCCATGAAATCCAAGAATCTGTGAATCACTGATAAGGTCCAACAGTCTTGCTTTTACAGATAAGGAACGTGACGTCTAGAAGAGTTAAGGGACTTAGGAAGACCACACAATTAGCTGGAGGTAGGACCAGTGGGCAAACTTAGGTCTCAGTTAGAGCTGCCTCCCTTTGGGGGGTTTGCCGGGCTGGAAGGGAGAAGGGAATTCCAAGTCACTGAAGCCTCAAGGAACAAGGCAGTCCTGGCCAGTGGGTCCCCATTCACTTACGACTTGGTGTATTTGACTCCGGAAGCCTTCCGGTCCAGGATGCCATAGCCCGTGTCAATGACCTCCTTGGTCTTGCCAGTTTCCTCAAAGGCTGACTTCAGTTCCACAGCGACATATTTACACACTGGGGGAAGGAGACAGCACAGCCTACTGAGTGCATGTGTCTTTGATGGCAGCCAGCTCCCAGCAAAACAGACCCAAGTAAACGCCTCTCCCAGACTGGGTCAAGTCAATGCTCCAAGAAGCCAGGAAGACAAGGGGTTAGCACTGGACCTCTGAATGGATTTCACTGGGTGTAACTTGGCTGCAAGATCCACAGCCCCATATCCACTCTTTGCCCTTATCCCACCGACTTCATTTCTCCCAGCTCCTTCTTGCCCCTGGCAATCACTTACAAATGATTGTAAAGCAATCATTTTACTTTAAAAGTTTTCAAACATACAGAAGAGCTGAAAGAGGACAATGAATACCTATTACTTTCCATTCATATTCAACAGCTGTTAATGATTTACCACCAGCTCTCTCCAATATATAACATAAAACAATGTGATAATATAATAAATCTCAACATTATATACATTGCTTTTGCTAAACCATTTTGATAGTAAGTTGCAGACATCATGATCTTTAACTCCTAAATACATCATCACGCATCTCCTGAGAACAAGAATCTTCTTCCACCTAACCATAAAACAATTTTGACACTCAGAAAATTAACAGTAATTCCAAGATCATCTAATACTTAGTCTGTATTCAGATTTCCCCAACTGTACCTCAAATGTATTTTGTGGCTGTTTTATCACTGGATTTCTTATGTTGTGCAAACATCAGCTCTCTATTTTTGCAAGTGAATTTGCTCCATCCCCTCCAGAGGCCTTGTTTCTGTACATTTATTTTCTCATTTCCTCTTACTCTTCCTCAAATAGTTATTAAGCAAATCCTATGTGTCAGGCACTGCCTGGGGAAACAGAAATGAAAACCAGGTCCCTCCCTTTCATACACTTAGTCTAATGAAGCAGAAAGAAGTATAAACAATTAATTCCCACTGCATAAGGAGTGCTACCACTGAGGTGTGAAGTGCTTGAGGCCTTATGAAAGTGCTTACTGTCCGTTAGGGCTTTGGGGCTTTTCTGCCCATTCTCCCAACCTCACCTTAAAAGCCTCCTCCTATCTGCTCTTGATTTCATTCTGGGACCTGGCAGGACCCATGCTCTCTCACTAAGGGCCTTCCGTCATTTCACATGTCGGTCCAAATAGACTACAAGAGTACCCAAAGTGAGTATCGCGTACTGGGTTTTTTTTCTATATTCTTCCAGTCTGGGACTCTATGTGTTGGACACATGATGAATACTGCTGAGAGAGGCTGTGTTTGTGGTTGGGCAGCTTCTGATGCCTATGAATAGAATATAGCCTGCAAGCTAAATGCCATCAGCGTTGTTATAACACTGACAGCATAGTTTAGTAGAAAACCAATTTACCACCCAAACAAATACATCCCCTGGAGATTTGCTTGGTGAAATTTTATAACATATGCATTACTAGGTGGCTTAGAGAACTTGGAACACATGAAAATTCTAAAATATAAGATGGTGATCTCCAAGTCTGCAATGAATTGAGGGCATATCATCCCCCTTGCTCTCCATCCAGGACCATCTGGGTTCCCTCCCCAAATCTGTCCTGTATTCTGTGCAACATCATCATTTTTCTGGTTCCTCTGTCCCCTTCTCTCACATCCCCAACATGTAGTATTCCAGGACCAGGGGGATGGAACCCATCAACCCATCTCTCATACTCATCAGCCGCAATCTTGCTTCCCAATTCTTCCAAATCTCACCTCCTCAACACCCACTCTGGGGATCCCACCCAGAACCAGAAGGAGACAGAGACTCACGGAGACTCATGGCACAGACCTCAGACCCTCATGGATATCTACCCACTCTTTCTGGGGAAGTTCTCCTTCCCCTGTGCCAATGCCTGCTCCACTCAGGTTACTGAGCCAGGAGGCAGGCTTTGTGGGCCAGACACGGTAAGCATTTAATAACAAAGATGTAACAATGATAAATAAAAGTAAATACACTATTAAGAGGACCCTAAGGGTTAGAGTTTGCCAAGCCATCTTGTGATTGAAAATCCCTCTTATTTTTATTTTTTGAAAATCCCTTTGAAATTTATCTGTATCAAGTACCTACAAAATGAGGTTGGACTAGGGGCCGGCCGAGTGGCGCGATGGTTGAGAACTCGCTTGGGATGCCAGAGGGCCCCGGTTCGGATCCCACATATGAGGGCCAGTGACACTGCCCTCCACAGCTGGGATGCTGAACAACAGCTCAACCTGGAGCTGGGCTGCCATGGGTCACCGGCGACGGCGTGGGCTGCAGTCCCTGTGGCAGTGGATTGCCATGGGCTACCGTGTGTGGCCAGCAGCCAGCGTGAGCGGCCAGCAGCCAGCGTGAGCGGCTAGCAGCCGCAGTGAGCGGCCGTCCAGAAGCCGGCGACTGATCTGCCTCGCCAGAGAAGAGTGCAATGATAACACCAACTTGGGCCAGTGAAGCAACATCCTCCACAACTAGATTGAAGAACAAAACGACAGCAACTTGTCTGTTCCCCTTCCTCCAATTCCCCTGCACTGTTCCCATCCCCCCAATTCCCCAATAAAAATCTTTAAAAAAAAAAAAATGAGGTTGGACTAGAATGGTCTCAAAGAACCTTGCCAGTTCTATGCGTCTATGAGTCTGGGAATGCCTTTAAGGAAAAGAAATGTGAGCTTCTTAGGCTATGAGAATAATAAGAGAAACAGTAGGGGCTCTTTGATATCAGAATAAAATAGAAAACAGAGATGAGGAAGTGAAACCCTCAAAGAATGTCTGGTAGGACTAGAGGAAGAATGAAAGGAAAGCATCATAACCCTCTGTCTATTCAAGGGAGCAAGGGAGAAGGGACAGGTTGGAACCCATACTGGGAGAACTACCAGTGAAATCAGACCATCTCTGAAGCACCTCACCTTTAATCTCTCATATGGAAGGACTGTGTGTCCTAAACCACCCCACCCCCACTTCCCAGGGTTTAGGGAACATCTGGCCTGCTACAGGCTTTGAATCGGATCAAACAGATTTACAGCCAACCTTCTGGGAGGCCTGGGGTTAGGGAGGTAGGCAGGAAGGAGTGGCTGTAAAGGTCTGAGGAGAAAACAGAAATGGAGGGGAAGAAGAAAAGGTGAGCCCTTCATAGCGCTGGTTTCCTGCTTCACGTGCAGGTATTCCTCTCAATCTCTCTCTCTCTCCTCTCTCCTTTCTTGGGATGCACTCTCTTTCCTTATTCCTAAAGTCTTCCTCCCTCACCAGGTTCCCCCAGATTCTATTCTCCCCAAGTAACCCCTTAGGCCTCAGACCCTCCTCCTTCCTCCACACCCCCCCAAAGCCCCCCACTCCGTTATTAATATTTATTCCAAATACATTTATTGGGAGCCGACGAGGCACTGTGTGAATAAGTATCTGAGAAAGGTCCCTGCCCTCAAGTTGCTCGCAGCTGGGGTTGGGGGAGACAGCCAATTACACAAATTAGGTTGCGGTGAGGGCACAAAGGGGAGAGAGTCTTCTTCCCCTAAGACCAGCCATGTGAATCTTTTCAGTTCCTCAAACTTGGCCTTTGCCTCTTAGCCTGTAGCCCTCTGCATCTGTGGTTTCCTGAGTGAGACTCTCTCTCTTTACTTCTCTTCACCCGCCTGAATCCCAAGTACTCTTGGGCTTCCTATACGAGGCATTTCCAGACTTCCCTCTACACCCCGCCTTTCGCCCCATCTCTAGGCTGGACTAGATGCTCCTCATCCGGCCCCTAAAGCCCTGTACCTCGTTTATCACCATCTACTACCCTGCAAGATAACTGCTTGTTTTTACCGATTGTAACCTCCAGGTGCACCGAAACCCGTTCTCTCTCCCGCCCCTGGATACCCAGCATCCGGCACAGAGCCAGGCACACAGTAGGTTTAATGAATGAAGACGCTCACTCAGGAGCCCAGGACCTTCCACCCCGACCCTTCTCCGTTAGGTCCCGCCCCTCCAGCAGGGTACTCCTGCGGGCCCCGCCCCCTCACCTTCGCATTTGCTGGGCAGGCGAACCCAGTCGGTTTCCTCGGCTTGGGCCTGGCTTGGGCCCAGTTCTGGGGCTGGCAGCAGCAGCAGCAACAGAAGCAGAGGGAGAAGCAGAAGCCAGCGGGGCCTGAGCCGGGGCGCGGGCTCAGGCAACGACTCCATGGCCCAGCCAGACCCGACCCGAGCACACCAGCTGCGTTGCGCGCGCGGGGCAGTGTCCCCAAGCCGCTTCCGGGACTGCACACGTGCCTCCGCGTAATTTGGGCAACAGCGAGCCCGGGGCCCGCTTGCTCCTCCGGCCGCCTCCGCCCACCCCCAGAGCCGAGGAAGTCCTGCGGCCTGTGCAGCCAATGGGCTTTTCGGGGTTCACCCTCAAGCGAATGGGGAGGACGCCTGTTTTTCGGCTTCGGCCAATGAGAGGGCGGATGGTGTCCGCAGTGACCAATAGCAACATCTTTTCCCACCCACTAACAGAGGCTCTGGGAGGGACTGGAGGACCAGGTCCAGTGGAGGGGAAGCCGCGTGCCGGGCCTGGAAAATGTGCGAAAGGCCGTCTTCACGGTCTTCTCTGCCACCTTGCACGTCACTTCCCTCCTGGGGTCATAATGCAGAAAGCTCTAACTGATCACGTTTTAAAATTATTATTGCTGTTGTTGTAATTGCCAGCCTTTCTAGTAGGTGCTGTGGGTGACCAGGAGACTCGAACAGTCCTCAGCCTTCAAACAGCTTTCACCCTCCCCCCCCTCTTATTTGTTGTTGTTCAACTTTCTTAGGGCCCTGTAACCTTAGATTTGTCCCAGTGAGAACTGGAACAAATCACTTGGTATCTGAGCTTCAGTTTCCATCTGTATGATGACTGAGTGATCCAACTGCTATTTGAAGCTTGTCTGTTGCTGGGAAGCTCAAATAGGTGAGTGGAATTAAAGCTTATCGAGCAGATTGTAAAAAGTTCACGCATTAATTTCCTTTTTAGTGTGTAACCTCAGTCCCTTTTACTGCCCTATTATTTATTTCTTTGGATTCTGAGCTCCCAGAAAGCAGGGACTTGATTTATCTAGGCCCTCCTGCGAAATAATGTTAAGCCAGCATCAGTGGGGGTTCAGAGTCTGGAGCAGAGCAGGACTGGGGGAATTGGAGCAAGATGGGAAGAAAGGTGTTGAAGCTAAGGGAAGCCCTGCTTCCAAAATGAGAAGGCATTTACTGAGGCAAGAATTAGTTTGGCAGGAGCCCTGGGCTCATTATCTGGGCTGAGAGCTGGGAAGGGGCAATGACTGGAGAAAGTCTGAGGCTATGGCTGGGCCCTGCCTCACCCTGACCCAGCCTACCCCCTCCTCAGTCTGTGCATTGGGGAAGGAGCAGGCCCTGTGAGGGTGGTGGTTGGATTCATCCCTAAAAGTTGTAGGACACTCCCCACCTTGAAGAATCCAAAGAAGAAGTAGAGAATCTTCTTACAGGTTTGTGAGAGATGAGCAGTGGAGATAGTGAGGGTTTTCATGGACCAGCAGCTGAGAGGGCACAGGAAGCCGGAGGTGTCATTGACACCATATTGGGAGGAGGGGGGAGATGTTAGAGTATACTTCCCCACCATCACCTTAGGGGAAAGAAGACTAAGGCAACACCATTTATCCAATAGACTGTCCTGTGCTGTCCAGAGACATTTAGATTGACATGAAAGCACCCAGAGTTTCTTGAGGTGATTACTGAGAGGAACCCCTGGGGAAGGATGGATTTCCTGCCAGCTCTGAAGAAACAGGGGACACACATGTTTCACTCTATCATGGGAGCCTTATAGTCTATCAGTGCAAGGACCCTTTTTAGGAAACAAAACAAAAACCTCGTTAGTGCCTGGCTCAGAGTTGAATGCTCAATGAATGTTTGTCAAATGAATAATGACCCTTAATTGATTAATAACGTGTAAGTTTGGAATTACCATCCGTGCTCCTGGCGTTGGACATAATCCTGTTACTCTGGGATCTTGGCCCTGTTCACTTCTGTCGAGTCTGTACAAGACTTCACAACAGGCCCTGCACCCCACCTTCCTGGGTTCCTCACCCTGATCTCTCACAGAGGTTGGGCCAGGATGAGGAGACAGAGAAGGGGCCTTGACCCATGCCTGGCTGTGGGGTCAGGAGCCAGAGGCGGGACAGTGTCCTCCCCAACCCCCAGCTCTACTCTGCAATTCCCAGGCTCTCACCCTCAGGAAGCCCTCTTCCTCAGGGGAGCTTCCCCAGATTTCTGCCTCCTCTAAACCTGCCAAATGCCCTTCTCCCAGAGGAGACATGAATTAAAATATTTTTCACTTGCTTGTGTCATTTAATTGCACCTCAAATGTCCCAGTGCCTGGATCAATCACCACCCTCAAGGGGTTCCCAATCTGATGGGAGAGATGCACCCTTTTTCCTCAAAAAGCCCTCAGTTGGAGAGGGGAGACAGAGCCCAGCCCCTGGGAAGCTTCGATCTGCAGGCGGACGCAGGCCACATACAAATGCTCCAAGGCTGGAGGCCAGGATACTGAAGGTGGGTCCTGAGCACCGGGCCCAAGCTGGGGCGGTAGAGAGCGTCCCCTCCGCTCAGACTGGGCTCCTGGGATCCGGGGCCCGACGGTAGGTGTGAACCCTGCGGCCGGCCAGGGGCTGCAGAGCCTGCGGGACGGACTGGGTGAGCCCTTGGCCTGTGGTGCCCCCTTTACTGCGGTGACTCCAGTCAGTGGGGGCGGAGGGCTCTCCTATCCTCAGAGGCTTCCGGCGCGTAGGGGGCGCAGGGAAACCCGGGTTCCGCGGGCCAGGCGCCGGGTCCGGGTCCCCTCGCGAGGCGGGCAGGGCGCGGAGGCGGCAGCACGTCAGGAGCACGTCAAACAGCAGCAGCTTGAAGAGCAACAGCCGCAGCGCCCCCAGCCACAGCGCCTGGTCTGGCATCACTGTGGGAGGGAGAGGAGTGGGTTAGGGGCCTGGAGGCTGGCCCTCAGCCCTCACCCCCAGGAGAATCCTCTGCCCTTGCCATACCTCCTCCCCTTCTCCCCCTTCTCCAAATCCAGGGAAAGTCCTTCCTGGTGTCTAACCTAAGCTCTTACTGGTAATAACAAGTACCTGCCTAGCTTTCATTTTATTTTATTCACTAACGACTAGGAGGCTGTAGGCCAGGCAACAATTAGCATTCCACGCAGAGAAAGGACAGTAATCAGCTCAAAAGTCTCTATTTTGGTCAAGAAGAGAACCCGACCAGCGACTCTGTCCAGCGGGTGATAGGACTTTCCACCATCCAGACAGTCTCCCAAGGTTGATGCTGAGACCATCCATCTGAGCTGCCCAAGGAGAACTTCAAGTGCCCTTCTGATAACTCTCTCCTGTGCTTCTCATATGGTGCCCCCGAACTGGGCTGAGGTCAGAGGATCTATCCCCATCTTATCCACTGGTAGACAGAGGCCCAGGTTGGCCATTGCACAAACCCAGCAAAGCAGCCTCTTCAGGGGACACCCACCAACCCCCAGTGGGACCCATTAGGACCACCTGCTTCCCAGTACTCACCCCTGAGAGGCTCCCAGAGGCAGGTCCTGGCTGAAGAAGTCTCTCCTGTCAGCCAAGGAGAAGGGAGTGAGATTTGGGATGGGCCATGGCCTCCGCCCCAGTGCTATTCCCAGCCCTGGCACAGGGCAGCTGTTCATGGCATGTTGGATAAATGAACAAATGAACCAGCAGTGGGAACCCTGAGCCCATTTGCTGTAAGTCCTCCAAGAGGTCCAGACCTCCCTGTCTCTCTGCTGTCCCCTGTTCTGTGCCCTGGAGAGGCTTCAGCACTTTCAGACCAGGAATCGATTTTCTTAGCAGCCTTCTTTGGAAGGCAGGGCATTTATTCAACAAACATTCCCATTCGGGAGGTGACAAAACTAACATAATCCAAAAGAGGAAGGAAGTCATCTGGTCAATAATAATAATGACTAGCTTTGGACATGTTTCATAACCTCTCTGTGCCTGTAAAATGAGGGAAGTAATATGATCTACTTCATAAATGTAAAGTGTTTACAACTGTATCTGGTACAGAGTAAACACTGAATAAGTAAGTGGTAGCAATTTATTATTTAATTATTGTTTGGTTCTACTAGGTAGGGTGTCATATATAGGGTGACATATATATATATAGATATGTCTATATATGTCTATATAGACATATCTATATATGTCACCTAGGGTGACATATATAAATATACGTCACCCTAGGTGTGTATATATTTATATATATGTGTGTGTGTGTGTGTGT
>NW_017731422.1:3352664-3359737 GCF_001890085.2 Hipposideros armiger
AGCATCTTAGCTGTAGAAGGCAGTGTCACTGGCCCTCATATGTGGGATCCGAACCGGGGCCCTCTGGTGTCCCAAACCAGTTCTTAACCATCGCGCCACTCAGCCGGCCCTCCCTTCCTTTTTTAATGCTAAATAATAGTCCATTGTATGTGTATACTATATTTTGCTTGTTATCTATTCATCTCTCAATAGACATCCCTCAATGGTTGCTTTCATGTTTTAGCTATTGTGAAATTTGCTGTTGTGAACGTGGATATACAAATATCTCTTCAAGACCCTACTGTCAATTATTTTGTGTATATACCCAGAAGTGGAATTGCTGGATTATATGGTAATTTTATTTTTATTTTTATTTTAATCTGATAGTGGCCATCCTAATGGGTGTGAAGTGGTACCTCACTATGGCTTCAATTTGCATTTCCCTAATGATTAGTAATGTTGAGCATCTAAGGTCTCTGTATGTTAAGGCTCCCTGATACACATCTGTTATACTATATAATTTATATTCCACCACAATGTATGAAAGGCCCACTTCATCTCCACCAGCATTTGGCATTTTTTTATTGGGTAATGTAATCTTTAATTAATAATTTAATCAAAATTACAAGTAAATCCTTTATAAACAAGTTTGCTAACAAAAAGAGCTGAGCCTTAGTAGGCATACACATTGGGGGAAAGTGTATGGATGCACTACAGAACAACCTATTAGTTTGTGCATTTGGCATTTCTTTTTTTTTTTTTTTTAAGATTTTTATTGGGGAATTGGAGGGATGGGAACAGTGCTGGGGAATTGGGGAAGGGGAAAAGACGAGTTGCTGTCGTTTTGTTCTTCAGTGTAGTTGTGGAGGATGTTGCTTCACTGGCCCAAGTTGGCACCATCATTGCGCTCTTCCCAGGTGAGGCAGATCTGTTGCCCGCTTCTGGACGGCCGCTCACGCTGGCTGCTGGCTACATACGGTAGCCCATGGCAACTCACTGCCACAGGGGCTGCAGCCTATGCCGTCGCCGGCAACTCACGGCAGCCCAGCTCCAGGTTGAGCTGTTGTTCAGCATCTTAGCTGTAGAGGGCAGTGTCCCTGGCCCTCACATGTGGGATCCGAANAGAGAGAGAGATTTTAGCTCTGGTGTGATATGGTATGTATACCTTGATACATATATATACTATTTATAAGTGTATATATATGTATATATGATATATATATCTCAACCGGGGGGGGGGAGGCATTATTATCTCTTGGAAGTCATGCATCAGAGCCTAGATTTGAATGAGATATCACAGTTGCATATCACAGGACTCAGGACCCTGAGGTCACCCTGCTCTGAGCCCAGGCATCACCTCGCCTAGATGGTTGGCACTTGGACACCCTTCATGCCCCCATGGCCTGGGCCTGCCCTCCCTCCCACCATATCTTGGTTCCAGGGTGTGTGAAAGGGGCAGGGGTAATCCAAAGGGCGCAGGCTCCATCCCCACCTGATAATTTTAGGGGCTGTGTGCTCTGGCTGTGGTCCCCAGCCTCAGGCCCAGTGTGGCAGACCAAGGTCTCCCAGGCTGCCAGCTCCTCAGAGGGCAGTGATAGCTGAGCCAAACTAGTCCAGGTGCCGTCTGCTGCTGGGGAAGGGCCGTAGGTGAAGGCGTCCAGTGCACTTCCATTGCCAGCTGAAAACCAGATGGAGCTCTCAAGGCCAGGGGGTGCAACGTCAAGGACCAGGCAGACCACCAGCACCTGCTGTTTCCCATCCACTAGCAGAGTGATTGGAGGGGCCAGAGAGGGGAAGGGTGTGCCGCTCACACCTGCAAGAGAGCACACACCTGTGGGACCAGATCTGTCCGTGCCTCCCAGGCCACCATCTCATTGTAGGCAACTATGCTTCAATCTATCCTTTCACCATCCATGTATCCTTCCATCCACTCATCCATCCCTCTCTCCTTGCTTTTACCTATCTAACCACCATCCCTTCCCTCCATCCTTTCATTTATGCATCTATTCATCTATCTGTTCTTCCATCATCCATCTTTCCTACATCTCTTCTCTCTCTTCCGTCTCTATGTCTGTCTGTCCACCCATATTCTACCACCTAGCTATCATAGCTGAACCTTTCTGTGACAGGCACTGGGGCTACAACATTAAGATGTTGTTCCTGTTTTTAAGGAACTTAGTCCTGTGGGAAAGACAGCAGATGCATAAATAAATACTTATAATACCTTGTTGTGCCAGCCTCAGGAGAGCGGTTGCCTCTGGGGAGGAAGCGAACGAAATATGATCTGGAACAAGATCAAAAGGGGCTTCAAATGTATCTGTAACTTTTTGTTTCTTTTTAAAAAAAATCTGATTCAAATATGGCAAGATTTTAACTATTTGTTAATTTGAGTGGAATATGCATGGGTATTTGGATTATTCTAGATTTTTTTCTGTAAATCTAGTATCGTTTAACAGCTTTGTTTAGCTATAATGTGTGTACCATACAGTTCACTCATCTAAAGCATATGTCTGTATTCTTTCATAATTTAAAAAAACAAAAAGTAAGTCATATGGGCACTGCAAACATCTGTCCTATATTTTCCAGAATAGTCCTGATTTTCCACACACTTATTCTTTTCAGTAAAGATGACTCATTTAATATACAACGAAATATTATTTTTGAGTAGTGGGATATTTTTTCTACATAAATGAAATCTCAAAGGTTAAAACCTCCAAAACCTCCACTACTGAAATGCACCCAGGCTAATGAGATGCGCCAGGGTGCAGGGAAGGATGCCAGGGAATCTTACGGAGATTTAGGGGCTGGGGGGGTGTGTGGAGGGGGACCATGATCATGAAAGATTTCTTGAAGCTCAAATAACTGACATAGTAGCATGTGAATGATAAGTAAGTAGCCCACTCAGGATTTGAACTCAGATCTGTGACTCCAAATCCCACAGACCACCCCACTTGAAAGGCTGACTAAGATTTTGCTATATGACACAATGGACCACGCCTGGGCCCTGGCCTCGGACAGAGTTGGTTTGATCCTACCTCATCCACTTAATTTACTGAGCCTGGGAGTGGGTTTAATAACAGAAGCCCCTTAAAATTGAATAAGGTTCATGACTACAAAACACCATGGCAGATAAGTATTAGTATTATTATCACTACTAATAGGAATAAGGCATTGCAAACAAAGGAAGTAGAGAAGGCTGGGAGTGAGCTCCAGGAACCTCAGCCTCCTGAGCCTTTCAGTTATATGGACAGAGATATGCCCCACGTTAAGGTCAGCACCCACCTCCTCCACGAAGCTTCCCAGATTGTCCTCCTCACCCTGGCTACCTCCTCCCCAGAGCTCAGGCCTCCTGCTATGGGCATTCCCTGCTCCTCCTGGGTGTGGTTTATTTGCCTATCTAGGGAGAGCTAGTGACACAGTGGGGCCCACCTGTAGGTCAAGGAGATGCCCTAATTCAAAGGTCAAGGACTTTTCCTCACCGCACACATGTAAACATGCACGTGCTTTTCAATGAAGCTGGAATTCTCAAAATTCAAGCGCTTTGGCTTGATATTTGGAGGACTGGGGGTAAATACACCTGGGAAGTCACTGAGACCTTGAGACTTCTCCTGAGAGCCCATTGATAAGGGGGAGCTGGGAGGGAACATGAGATACTCTGAGCCCTGTTGGAACAGGGCACCCTGAGGGCAGGAGACCGGGGACAGGAAGGACAGGAGAGGACCTCACCATGTCGCCCATGTCCCATTACCCCATATCACATAACACAGCCCTGGCTACCCCACCCCCAACCCCATGGACACCGTCCTGCTTGCTCTTGTCTCTCTATACCTCCAAGAGGTGACTGCCCTCCCTCCCAACACTGTGGCCTCCAGGGAAGCAGGACTTGGGGCCAGAGTGAGGCAGCTGGGAGGTAGGATACATCGCGGAAGGGATGATTGGCTTCTAGTGGGACCCTCCCCAGGAGGCCCCAAATGCCTCTGTACTCCATCCCTGAATCCCACCCACACCCAGGGAACCCAAGGCAAGGGAAGAGACTTGGGGCATAGAAAGGGACCAGGGCATAGAGAGGCTCACCTGTGGGCAGGGCTGGACACCCAAGGGCTAGGAGAAGCAGCAGCCAAGTCCCAGCCATGGGCCGCCTGAGAGGAGTCAGGACCCAGCTGCAGACCTGAGGTGTGGGCTGGGGGAGGAGGCACCCACAAGACTGCCTCCCAGGCCACAGGCCCAGCTGCACCTCAGCTGCTCCACCACGGAGCCGTTTCCCTGTGAGGGGCCCCTCCTACCTCACCCTGGCCCCCAAACCCAATCCTCTCTCACGAGCCAGGCAACTCGGGGTGCCCTCCAACAGCAGGAGCCAGATGCCTGCTCTCCCTCCCTCCCATCTGTAGAGCACTTCACAGTAGGCAAAGCCTTTTCCCAGTCACTGGCTCTGCCATCTACAGGGTACAGAGCACGAGGTAGTATGTAAGGGGCTTAATATACAGCACTTTGTCCCATCCACTCAAATACTGTGAGTTCCATTTCACAGGTGAGACAACTGAGATTCAGAGAGAGAGCGAGTGACCTCCCAAGGCCACACAGCTGGCAGGTGGCAGAACCAAGCCTTGAATTGTTTCCTGATGGCTAGCCTTAATGTAGCCAAAGAGCCTAATAAGCTTATTTCCATGTTGTTACACCCGCCCCTTTTTAAATAGAATTTATTTTTTAGAGTAGTTTCAGGTTGACAGCAAAATTGAGCAGAAGGTTCAGAGTTCCCATATATTCCCTGCACTGTCACATAAAACTCTCTTTAAAAAAAAAAACAACTTTATAAATGCCATTTGCAGTGACTCCACTAAATTTTAGCTAGCTGTCATTTTGACCCTGAATCTTTCCATCTAAGTATATACCTTAATGAAATAATAAGAGATTCAGCCATTATAAGACAAAGATTTGTGCACAAAAATGTTCTTTGATGTATTATATTTAAAAAGCAAGAGCAATTGGATATAACCTAGCTTTCAATGCTAGGGGAAGGGTTAAATGAATTCATGTTTGGTGTATTTATATTAGTGATTATTTTGCAGCAGTTTTTCAAATCATCTTTTCAAAGAATGTTTAATGACATGGGATATAGAAGAGAGTTTGGTTCAGAGTGTGGGCTGTGAAGGCAGAACACCTGGCTTTCAATCTTGACAATATTATTCAGGAGTTGTGTGACTTTCACCAAATTATTTGCTTCACTAATCCTCAATTTCCTCATCTGTACAATGGGGTTGATAATACCTCAAAGGGGTCCTGTGATATTTAAACAAGATAATCTGTGAAGAGGATTTAGCACCATTCTTTATACAGCAGGTCCTCATCTTGGTTCATTGTTGTTTTCCTTATAACACTGATGAGGAAAAAAATAATTGTTTCCTCACAGGAGCCCCTGTCTGTGTGGAGTTTGCACATTTTCCTCCTGTCTGAGTGGGTTTTCTCCAGGGAATCCGGTTTCCTTCCTTGTCCCAAAGATGTGCTTGTGAGGTGAACTGGGCATCTACATTGTCCCAGCCTGAGTGAGTGTGGGTGTGGGTGTGTGCCCTTTGATGTAAGGGCGTCCTGTCTAGGATGGGTGCCCACCTGACACCCTGGGCTGCTGAGGTGGGCTCCGGCCACTGGAGACCCTGAACTGAAATAAGTGGTTTGGAAAATAATTATCTTATTTGTTTTTATTAATCTTTCTTAAATGTATGTATAGTTCACATTTATTTCAATGTTTAATGTTAGAAGTGTTTTAGGTCTTTATTTAGAAGTTTGGTGATGTTTTTGTGATCAGAAATATGCCATAGGAACTTAACTCTTGTTTATATCAATTAGCCTGTGGTAAAATTGATTTCCTTATAGTAATTCCACTTAAAGTCCAGTTTCCAAGAACCTATTGAAGTTCAGGACTTACTGTACATAGGAAGAAGTCATAAATGTTCTCTCTTTCTTAAATGTGTGTATACATAATTACATACACAGAAAGTTTAAACAAACAGGATACAAATCTAAGTAGAAAAATATATACCTAATTTTGTATAAGAAATATGTAACTATTCCTAAAAGGAAACAGGCCAAATGTTAACAATGGCTAGCTCTCTGTGTTATAATTTTGGATAGTTTTTATTTTCATCTTTATAATTGTTTATTTCTCAAATTTTCTACAATAAATCTGTATTATTTTAAAAACCAGAAAAATAAACATTATTAAATAATAAAACTGTAGATGTGCTATACAGAAGGTGACAAAAAAATAGACAGCATCTCTTAAATGTGTATACATTTTTTTTGGCATCCCTGATAGTTCATTTAGCCATTCCTTTATTGTTAGATATTTGGGTTTCCCAGTTTGGCACAATGGATATCTTTCTTCATAAGGAATTTTCCAAACTCATATTTATTTTCTTAAAATTATTGGCTTGAAGGCCTCCGATTTTTTTGTTTTGTTTTTTGTTTAACTTAAAAAAATTTTAAACTGTAGTAAAGTACATATAACATAAAATGTACCATCTTAATATTTTTTTTTGTTTGTTTTTTTAGCTGAGCCATCCTGCCACCTGTTGGCAGCTCAGTGGCTGCTCAGCTTGGGCTGGACTCGAACCGCTGTTGCTCAGAGCTCACACTCTTGAGCAAGGTCTTAACCAACTGAGCCACTCGGCCGGCCCTTAACCATTTTTAAGTGCACAGTTCAGTGGTGTTAAGTACATTTACATTGTTGTACAACCGTCACTACCATCCATCTCCAGAATTCTTTTCATCTTGCAAAACTAAAACTCTGTACCCATTAAACATTATTTCTTCATTCCTCCTCCCCTCAGTTCCTAGCAATCACTATTCTACTTTCTGTCTCTGTAAACTTGTCTACCTCATTAAAGTGGAGTCATACAGAACTTGTCCTTCTGTAACTGGCTTCTTTCACTGGTATAATGTCCTCAAGGTTCATCTTCCATGTTGTAGCTTGTGTCAGAATTCCCTTCCTTTTTTTTTTTTTTTTAAGATTTTTATTGGGGTATTGGGGGGATGGGAACAGTGAAGGGGAATTGGGGGAAGGGGAACAGACAAGTTGCTGTCGTTTTGTTCTTCAGTCT
>NW_017731422.1:3360462-3370444 GCF_001890085.2 Hipposideros armiger
TAGAGGGCAGTGTCCCTGGCCCTCACATGTGGGATCCGAACCGGGGCCCTCTGGCGTCCCAAGCCAGTTCTTAACCATCGCGCCACTCGGCCGGTCCATTTCTTTTCTTTTCTTTTCTTTTTTTTTAATCCTAATTTTATCAGTTAAAAATGATATATCATTCTCTGATCACAGCATCATTTTCCCATTTAGTTGTTTCCTTCACTGTGTTGTCTGTTTACTATCTTCCTGTACTCCTAGTGTCTTATTAATTTTTTTTTTTAAGATTTTATTGGGGAATTGGGGGAGGGGAACAACGTTGGGGAATCTGGGAAGGGGAACAGACAAGTTGCTGTCCTTTTGTTCTTCAGTCTAGTTGTGGAGGACTTATTAATTTTTTTTTTAAAAGAACTTTCACATAGTAAAGATATCAAGCCTTTGTGTATTGCAGTTGGCTGGAGCAATTTCCCAAGTCATTGACTATTTGTAATTTCACATTTTTTTTAACCTGCAGTTTTTTGTTTTGTATGAACAAACATATCCATCTTCCCTTTTGGGATTTATCATCTCATCTCCTTTAAGCCCAGGAAGTCCTCCTCCTTCTAAAGAATCAATACATTCTCACTTCTATTGTCTTTTTGTGCTTATGTAGTTTAATCCTCCTCCCCAATTTAACTTCATCAGGAATTAATTTTGGTGTAAAGATAAAGGATGTGCATTTAAATTTCTTTTTCCCCAAAGAGCTAATCAAGTATCCCAGGGTTGTTAATTGAATAACCCTTCCTGTCCCCATTATTTGAGAAATGTTCTTTATTACACGTTCATGTCTTTTTTATTGGAGGATTTATGTCTTCCTGGCTCCCGGATTTCTTTATTTTGGTGCCAGCTTCACCCTTTGATTATTTTAATAATCATGTCTATTGCACTCTCAGTTGTTCTGAGGGAACCCCCTGCGTCAGGACTCCGCTCCCGCCCCCTTTCCCGCAGGGCAGTCTGGAGGCCTGGGGCGCCAAGTGTTCCCAGGCGCTGCCGGCGCCCAGGTGCAGCTCTGTCACCGTGGGTTCCCGCCGGGAGGGAGAGAGAGGCAGGCAGGTGTCCCTAACGACTCTCCCACCCTCCAGCCTGGGGAGGTGCTGGCCCGGGCTCCGTTACCACATTACAGATGGGGAAGAGCCTTCTGGCCTCTTTCGGGTTTCAAGACCTTCCCAGGGAGGGGAAGGTGGAAGACCCTCCCCTCCCCCCGCCTGCCGCCAGCCGCCTCCTTCGCCCACTGCCCGCTTGGGCCACCTCGCGTTGGTACAGCTACCCTTCCAGGGGCCCACCCCCAGCTCCCTGGCCCCAGGTCTGCCTGGAAGCTTTCTTTGCCCGCTTTCAGGAGCCCCAAGAATTTCTCTGTGACTTCAGTTTTGCTGGTCCTCAACATGCCCTTGCCCAGCGTGGTGACGATGCCCTGACATGCTGGCCTGAGCTGAATTCCTTCACTTGGGATTGAACCTGTCAGTTGCCCCACCCGCTGCTAAGAGCCAGGCCGTGTTCACAGACACTTCGTTTACTCCTCACAAACACGCCATCAGGCACAGCTCTCACCTGTTTTACAGTCGAGGAAACTGAGGCTCAGAAAAACTAGGTTACATCGCTGAAGATTCTCTCCCAGGCAAGTGGTGGAGCTGGGGGTCTATTACACGGACGTGTTCACAGGTCTGTCTCCAAAGCTCCTCTTGCAGAGCTGGTGGAGTTGGGGGGGGGGACGGGGGAGGAGGGAAAGGGGGATTGGGTAGATTTGGATGGTCACAGGGAAGTTCCTCTTATCCTTGGTCCAGGTGAAAAATGCCTGTCCCCAACGCACAGTGTCTCATCCACTACTGTGTCATTGGGAGAGGGGATGTCAGTTTGTCAATACTCCTACAGAAACCTAAAATGTTAGTTACCGCCAGAGTTCTTCACAGAAGTCAGCAGGAAGAAATATGGGTTATGAGGCCTAAATTGATCACCATAGCCACCTGCTTTTACCCGTCAAGGACACATTCTCCTTATCTTTTGCCAGCACCGTGGCTGGACAGGGTTCTTTACCCGGAGGGTGACTCAAACATTTATTCCTGTAGGGTCTGAGTCCTTGGTGGCCTTGACTGTGTTGGGTTGCTGACGTTTTCTATTAACTAAGATTAGTGGGCAGAGGATTATCAGGAAGCCCTTAGTGAATTTCCTGGGTTCCAGATCTAGCCCTTACCTCTGCTGTGCAGTAGCAACCTAATTTTCTCTGGTGCTTGGGATGAATCAACCCTGCGATTCCGGTGACCATTTTCTCTGCCTGTTGGTCCAGTAGCATGAGAAACCAAAATGGCCAGGGGTCTCCTCAGCTTCCAAGTCATCAGCACTGTGATTGTCCTATGGTGGAAATGTTTCTCCCAAACTCCCTGAGTCCAAGGTTATGGAACTGGCTAGCAAAAATTCTTCTAGTACAGGCGTCGGCAAACTTTTGAGACGGAAGAGCCACTGGGGTCAGCAAACTGCGGCTCGCGAGCCACATGCGGCTCTTTGGGTACGTACATGTGGCTCTGAAGTAAACTTGAAAATGAAAATAAAACTATCATGGTTTCATTTATAAAATTTTTAAAGAATATTATTCACATAATGGTGATTACGTGAAAATATATTTATGGCTCTTGAATAATTTAAAATTTTTTGTGAGGGACAGGATTGGCTCTTCCAGGGGTCAGCAAACTTTTGAGATGGAATGTCCCCAAAGAGCCGCACGTGGCCCGCGAGCCGCAGTTTGCCAACCCCTGTTCTAGTAGGTTGTGGACTTTAGATATAATAGTGAGGAGGCTGCTGCTACCCCTACCTTTTGGTTGTTTATGACTTTGATTCTGGTTTTCGTTTAAAGAATAATACGCTGCGTCCTGTAGGATGGCACCTTCACCTCGTAGGGTGTAGCTACTTGGCTCTGTTCTCCCTGAGCCTTCAGCTGGCCAATCCACTATTCTATCAAGCCAGCTACTTCTGGATCATGGGGCATATGGCAAGACCAGTAAATTCTCTGGGCATGAGCTCATTTGTACATTTCCTTGGCTATAAAATGTATGCGCTGGTTGGAGGCGATGTTATATGGCATGCCATGGTGATGGATAAGGTATTCTGTAAGTCCATGAGTGGTAGTGCTGACAGAAGCACTGTAGGCAGAGGTGAATTCATACCTGGAATATGTGTCTGTTCTCATGAGGATAAAGCTCAACTCCTCCATGCTAGGAGGGCCCAATCAAATCAATCTACAACCAGGTGAGAATCACGCCTAATCAGAGACTCAGCATTGAGCTGTAGAATGGACCCTCAGCACTGGACACAGCCAGATTAGTCTTGGAGAGGGGAAGACTGTGCTACTGAGCCAAAGCATAGCTTCCATCTTTGCCGCCATGGGTCCGCTGAACAAACCCTGGGGTGCCTTGGAAAAGACGGTTGTCATGGTCCACAGGACTGTCATTTTGTCTACCTGATGACCATTCTCTCCCATGCTTTATTATGGGTCACTGTAGTTACCATGCCTTTGGCTGTTGAGCATCACCACCTGGCCTTTTCATCACCAGGATACCATTCTTCTCACTGAGATCAGACAACCCAGTTCCACTGATCTGCCTAGCATTTCCCACTATCTTTAGCCTACAGAGGATAGCCAGCAGAGCAAGTCACGAATGCTGGTGGGGGCCGGCCGAGTGGCGCGTTGGTTAAGAGCTAGCTTGGAACGCCAGAGGGCCCCGGTTCGGATCCCACATATGAGGGCCAATGACACTGCCCTCCACAGCTAAGATGCTGAACAACAGCTCAACTTGGAGTTGGGCTGCCCGTGAGTCGCCGGTGACGGCGTAGGCTGCAACGACCACTGCAGTGGGTTACCATGGGCTACTGTGTGTAGCCAGCAGCCAGCGTGAGCAGCCAGCGTGAACGGCCGTCCAGAAGCCGGCGACTGATCGGTCTCGCCAGGGAAGAGTACAATGATGATGCCAACTAGGCCAGTGAAGCAACGTCCTCCACAACTACACTATAGAACAAAAAATGACAGCAACTTGTCGGTTCCCCTTCCCCCAATTCCCCAGAGCTGTTCCAATTCCCTAATAAAAATCTTTAAAAAAAAAAAAAAAAGAATGCTGGTGGCCCTTACCAATGCACTTCTTTTTTTTTTTTTAAAGATTTTTTTATTGGGGAATTGGGGGGATGGGAACAGACAAGTTGCTGTCCTTTTGTTCTTCAGTCTAGTTGTGGAGGACATTGCTTCACTGGCCCAAGTTGGCACCATCATTGTACTCTCCCCGGGCGAGGCAGATCAGTCCCCGGCTGCTGGACGGCCGCTCACGCTGGCTGCTGGCTACACACGGTAGTCCATGGTAGCCCATGGTAGCCCATGGCAACCCACTGCAACAGGGGCTGCAGCCTAAGCCGTCGCTGGCAACTCATGGCAGCCCAGCTCCAGGTTGGTTGAACTGTTGTTCAGCATCTTAGCTGTAGAGGGCAGTGTCACTGGACCTCATATGTGGAATCCGAACCGGGGCCCTCTGGCATCCCAAGCCAGCTCTTAACCATCTCGCCACTTGCCAGCCCACCAATGCACTTCTTAATGCTTTGGTAAAGGGGGTGTTTTCCTGACCCCCTTTAAGATATGTGGCTAGCGGTGGCTAAGCAGATTGCCTGTAACAAATCCAATCCAGCTTTCCTATCTCTTTGAGATTTCAGATTCCTTTCTCTACAGTATGCCAGGGAAGTCCTGGCATTTCAAGTTTATTAACTGCAGGCTGCCATTAAGTCCAGGCTTTAATTAACCAACGTAGCAGACTATTAATGCCTCTCCCAGGTACTCGAGCCAACATATTAAATCCCAAACCCTGGATGAGCATCCCTGGCTGTGAATTTAGCCAAGCTAAGCCTTACATTCCAAACTCCTGGGTCTATTTCCCTTGAAACCCTCTCTCACACAATGTTCCCTTGGCTTCTGCCAAGGCACTTTGGCAAGGCCTGTAACTCTTTCTGTCTGGGCATTCTCCTCTTAGTGTGGGCTTGGTGCTTCTCTACCCAGGCTGTGCTGGGATCCAACTCATGAAGGGCCTGGGGCCAAGGAGGGATGGAGGGGGAAAGGTTCTGAGGCTGATGTCCTTCCTAGGAGACAGGAACACTACAAGAGGAGGTTGTCTTCACAGACAAGATCATTTCAAGAGAATTTGGCGATTCAAAGTTCTCAGGCTTGCCCGTGTCTGGCCAAATGTCCCCATCTCATTTCAGAGTCCCATCCATCCCCATCAATGCCCTTACGTTAGTATAAGAGACTTAGAGGGCTAAGTATTTAATTAGCACTTCAACTTGGCAACCTTTACAATAACATCCTGGGACCAGTCCTCAGCCATATGAACCCTCTCTGCCTGTAGGAGATGAGGGATGCTTTCAAGGTGTCATCAAGGTGTCCTGATTGCTCACTCACATTTCCTGTCAGACATTAATAACTTCCAGTTCTCTTTTCCCCGTGCATGTCCCTGTGGCCATGAGAAGCCAAATGACTCCATGCCTTAGTGAAGAATAAGGAGCCACAGCCATGTCGCCTCCCATTGCCTCACCTCAGCAACGCAGTACCGTCCCCTTCATCCCATGGCACCCCCAGTTATAACTTGAGTAATGGTGCTACCTCTGCACGCAGTAGATTACCTGGGTGCATTTCCTCCTCTGCAAAGAGTCTTCCCCTGCACTCCTTGAATTTATGATCAATTCCAGTATCTTGTTTGAGGCTGCCCCTGGATCCAATTCATGTATTGATGAGTATGGGCAGGCAATAGATAACACGCTTATATTGGGTAATTTGAGGAGAATTTAATAAAAGAACTATTTACAGAGGTGTGGCAGCATGAAGGGAAACGCCAAGGGACAATGTAGTACCTGGGACTAGTCACAGGCCTGAAGAGATGAGGAGAGCGAGCAGTGCCAGGGCCCCAAAGGCAGAGAGCTGTGTGGAGGGTCCCAGCCAGTGGCGATCTTGGAGGGAGGGGAACTGGAGAATAAACACCCTAACCTGCTTCTCTTTCTTCTGCTGGCTCCCCTGTTGTCCAAACCCCAAAGTCGGAGAGTAACGGAGCCTATTGAAGACATCTGTAGAGATCACTGTCCAGGAAGCTGGGTGGACAAGAGTAGAGAGAGGACCTGGAGGGAGCAACAGAAGAGAGCCAGCATCACCCCTCATCTGATAAGAATACGAATAACTGCCTTTGTGGGCATCACTCATTATCCCATTTAATCTGTTGAACAATTCTGTGAGGCAGACACCACCTCATTTTACAGATAGGAAGTCTGAAGTGCAGATAAGTGAAACAACTTGCTCCAAAGTCCCACAGCTTGTAAGTTTCAGAGGTGGATTAGGACCTGGGCTCAGTCAGGCTCCAGAGTCAGGCTTGGGCCAGCCCTGCAGGCTGACAAGTTGACCATAAGAGCAGCTCACACACGTGTGCTGAGATCAAATACGTTTAAAAACCAGTATCATGGGCCCGGCCGAGTGGCGCGTTGGTTAAGGGCTGGCTTGGGACGCCAGAGGGCCCTGGTTCGGATCCCACATGTGAGGGCCAGTGACACTGCCCTCTACAAAAAAAATAAATAAATAAATAAATAATAATAATAAAAAAATAAAAACCAGTATCATGTATAGGCTGCTTATTTCAGTTGTCACACAACACTGTTACCCCACCAGGTACTGCACTATATGATTTCTATAAGAAGTTATATGAGGGGTGACCAGGTGGCTTAGTTGGTTAGAGCCTGTGCTCTGAACAATAAGGTTGCCGGTTCAATTCCCACATGGGATGGTGGGCTGTGCCCTCCGCAACTAGATTGAAGATAACGACTTGAGCTGAGCTGCTGCTACCGCTAAGCTGCCAGTGGGCAGCCGGATGGCTCAGTTGGTTAGAACTCGTGCTCTAAACAACAAGGTTGCCGGTTCGATTACCACATAGAATAGTGGGCTGTGCCCCTGCAACAAGATTGAAAATGATGACTGGACTTGGAGCTGATGGCTCCTGGGAAAAACACACTGTTACCCAATTAAAAAAAAAAGAAATTATATGATCTATGTATCCATATATCATAATTATCATAATAACTTACTTCTGAAGACTATGAGCCCCTTGAGGACAGGGATCTGAGTGCCAATCACTGATCTAAGTGCATCGATCTGAGTGCCAATCATCTGGCATTGTGCACAGCATAAGGGGGGTTCTCAATCAGTGCTTGCAAGGAGTTTCATTCAATCTTTTCTCCTTGAGTTTACAACAATACATTCAGTCAGTCGGTCACTTAGTTAACATTTTCTGAACACCACGTTGTCTCTACAGGTGCTAGTCTAGGCACGCAGGGATACTAGGGGAGTAAGGCTCATGGCTTAAGTCGAAGACACAGCATGTGGATAATGAGATGAGCAAGGGACTGTGGGAGCCCAGAAAAAGGATCAATGAATTCTGATGGTAATGATGGAAGGGGTGGGTCCATTGAGGAGGACTTTGAAGGGTGAATTGGGTTTCAATAAATGAGGAAGAGGGAAGGGCGTTTCCTGTTGAGATAGACTTTTAAAAATCATGGATGAAAGATGTCTGTCTAATGAGTTATAAATGGGCCGGGGTGTGTGGAGCCTATCTGTAAACTTAGAGGTTGATACCTGGTCTTGCCACCCCATGCCAAAATGACCTCTTGGCCTCCAAAGTCCAAGCTGACATAGGGAGAGGCTGTGGATGTGCCTGAATGGGAAATATCTTTGCTCCTGCCTGTGGGCTTATTCGGTTTTTATTCTTTTGCCTCCCTCCCTCCCTCCCTTTTGCACGTATATCTATGGCGGGGTTTAAGCTCACAATGGCTGCCCACAGGTCAGGGGCCTTTGTGCCCCATCAAGAGGAGGCAGCCTGGGATAGGGAGAGAGCATTGGGTTAGCAGTCAGGAGGCCCAGGTTCCAACTCCAGCTCCGTTAGTCCCTCTCATGGGCTCGTTTTTCTGCTCTGTGTATAAGGGGGTTGGGCTCAATGGTGTTTGAGGCTCCTTCTGACAATCCCTAATGCCTAGGTTTATCCTGCTCATCTTATGGGGTTGTGCTGAGGATAAAATGAAAGCATGTGAGAGAAGAAAAAATGACGCTGCTGAGAGAACTCCCCACTTCCCAAACACACTCACATCACTCTCCCTAATTCTGAGAAAAGTTGGTCTTTACTGTGCCTGGGAGGATACCCAAGGCTGGTTTTGCCCTCACAGAGATGTTTTCATCTTTCACTTGGCTGGTAGGAAAAGAAGGCAGTGGTGGCACAGAAAACCAGATTCCACCCCACCCCCGTCTTCCAACTAGGATGTTTGGAGTGGAACTGGGGCAAAGAACATGTGAGGAAGAAGGTGAACCTGGTGAGTTGGGAGGGAATCCTTAGGGCAAGAACTGCAGGAGATGGCCCAGGAAACGGATGCAAGTCACAGACAGAAGAATGTTCTTCCTTTGTTCAATATTCTGTTAAAACCCCCAACTGATGTACTGCAATTTTAGTGCTAGCTACCCAGAGTTAGCACAGACCCCCCCCAAAAAAAGGGCACGGTCCCCAATAAGACTGCCCTTACTTCAGATGCCAGCTACAGGTACAGAGGGGTCTCCAGGCCACAGGCACTTTTGACTGAGTACAAATTTGGGGGATCCCATGTCCTCCTTCAGAATCAATTATTCATTAGAACACGGGTCAGCAAACTGTGGCTCGCGAGCCACATGCGGCTCTTTGGGGACATTTCATCTCAAAAGTTTGCCGACCCTTAGAAGAGCCAATCCTGTCCCTCACAACAATTTTAAAATTATTCGAGAGCCATAAATATATTTTTACGTAATCACCATTATGTGAATAATAGCCTTTACAAATTTTATAAGTGAAACTATGATAGTTTTATTTTCATTTTCAATTTTACTTCAGAGCCACAGTTTGCAAGCCACAGTTTGCTGACACCTGGCGGCTCTTCTGTTTCAAAAGTTTGCCGACCCCTGCGCTAGAACATCTCACAAATCTCAGAAAAGTGATGTTCTTATGAGTTTTATTAGAAAGGACATAGATCAGCAGGACCAGCCAAATGAAGAGGTGAATAGGCCAAGGTCAGGGAAGGTCCTGGATGCGCAGCTTGTTTTCTGTCCTCGTGGAATCAGGGCATGTCACCCTCCTCACACATGGATGTGTTCACCAATTAGGAAGTTCCACTGAGCTTTGTGTCCAGAGTTTTCGTTAGGGTTTCATTACATGGGCATGGTTGATTAAAACATTGGCCGGAGATTAAACTCAATCTCCAGGCCTCCTCCTCCCCTGGACCTTACATGGCTCAAAGCCCCACCCCTCTAGTCACATGGTTGGTCTTTCTGGCATGGCCAGCCCCAGTCCTGAAACTATTTAGGGGCCACCATGAATCACCTTGTTGGCATAAATTATCAGGGCTCACCATGAACATCATTCCTGATATTTGGGACATTCCAAGAATTTAGTTTCCCTCCCAGGAACGAGGGACAAAGGCCAGTCAAATTCTTTATTATTCAACACTTAGTATGGTCAGTTTTCTCCACACTAGCCTCTCAAGTTCCCTCTTCCAGCTTTTTGTTTTGACAAGTTTCAAACCCTTTAGATTCACCAATTCTTAACAGTTTTGCCACAATTTGATTCTCTCTCTCTCTTTTTTTTTAAAGATTTTATTGGGGAATTCGGGG
The DNA here is from genome assembly GCF_001890085.2 of Hipposideros armiger. Lineage (NCBI taxonomy): Eukaryota > Metazoa > Chordata > Mammalia > Chiroptera > Hipposideridae > Hipposideros > Hipposideros armiger. Next base: position 3,370,166 of record NW_017731422.1, read on the forward strand.
AAGGGAACAGCGCTGGGGAATCGGGGGAAGGGAAACAGACAAGTTGCTGTTGTTTTGTTCTTCAGTCTAGTTGTGGAGGGTGTTGCTTCACTGGCCCAAGTTGGCACCATCATTGAGCTCTTCCCGGGTGAGGCAGATCAATCTCCAGCCTCTGGATGGCCGCTCACTGCGGCTGCTGGCTGCTCATGCTGGCTGCCGGCTACACATGGTAGCTTATGGCAGCCCACTGCCACAGGGGCTGCAGCCTACGCCGTCGCTGGTGACCCACGGCAGCCCAGC
>NW_017731422.1:3370728-3376281 GCF_001890085.2 Hipposideros armiger
CTCTCTCTCTCTCTCTCTCCTCCCTCCTTCATCATGACACTTCATCCCTAAATACTTCAGCATGTATCTTGAGCATGTATCTTGTATGAACAAGGTCATTCTCCCACATAACCAAAGCACAAATATTGCCCTCAAGAAATTTAACATTGGGCCAGCCGAGTGGCACATTGGTTAAGAGTTGGCTTGGGATGCCAGCTCTGAACAGCAGGGCCCTGGTTTGGATCCCACATGGGCCAGTGACGCTGCGCCTTCTACAGCTAAGATGGTGAACAACAGCTCGACCTGGAGCTGGGCTGCCATGAGTCGCTGGCGACAGCATAGGCTGCAGTGGGGCTGGCCAGCAGCGGGCATGAGCTTTCGTGAGCTGACATGAGCGGCTGTCCAGTGGCCGGCAACCAATTTGCCTCAGCCGGGAAAAGCGCAATGATAATACCAACGTGGGCAAGTGAAGCGACGTCCTTCACCACTAGACTGTAGAACAAAAGGACAGCAACGTGTCTGTTCTCCTCCCCCAATTCCCCAATTAAATCTTAAAAAAAAAAAAAGAAAAGAAATTTAACATTGATATACAGTAGTCCCTCTTATCTGCAGTTTTGCTTTCTGGGGTTTGTTGCCGGCAGTCAACCATGGTCTGAAAATATTAAATGGAAAATTCCAGAAATAAACAATTCATAAGTTTTTTTGTTTTTTTTTTAAATGGATTTCTTTTTTTTTAAAAGATTTTATTGGGGAATTGGGGGAGGGGAACAGACAAGTTGCTGTCCTTCTGTTCTTCACTCTAGTTGTGGAGGATGCCACTTTACTGGCCCATGTTGGTATTATGATCATTGCGCTCTTCCTGGCTGAGTTGAGGCAGTCGGTAGCCAGCTATTGGACAGCCACTTATGGCGGCTCACGGCAGCTCACGGCAGTTCTCGCCGGCCACTCATGGTAGCTTACAGCAGCCCACTGCAGCCCCACTGCAGCCTACGCAGTCACCAGCCACTCACAGCAGCCCAGCTCCAGGTCGAGCTGTTGTTCACTGTGTTAGCTGTAGAGGGCGCAGCGTCACAGGCCCATGTGGGAACTGAACTGGCGGCCCTGCTGCTCCCAAGACAACTCTTAACCAATTGCGCCACTTGGCCGGCCCACAATTCATGTTTTGAATTGCATGCCATTCTGAGTAGTGTGATGAAATCTTGTGCTGTCTAGTGCTGGCCTTTAAAACTGATTTTTCCCCCATCTTGGATCCAATCCAGAATCACACTTTGCATTTTTTAAATCTCCTATAATCTAACATAGTTCCTCAATCTTGTCTTTTTCTTTGTCTTTTATGACATTAACATTTATAAAGTGTCCAGGACATTTTGCAGGATGACTCTCACTTGGGTTTGTCTGTTCATTTTAAGATCAGGTTCAGAGTGAACATTGTTGGCAGGAATACGATAGCAGAGATGTAGGAGTATTCCTACATTTGTAGTGTCCTCAGTGCATCACATCAGGAGACATATGGTGCCAGTTTGTCCTATTAACAGTAATTAAAATTGGTTTACCTGATTAAGCTGGTGTTTGCAAGATCAGGCTAGCTTTCCATAAACTTAGAAACCTGAGAATTACTGGCACTGACTTTCCAAGCTGCCAGAATGACTGTAGCACACTGGCCTGGCTTCATCTTTTCTCGTCCCCTTTGGGAACACCAGTTTTGATGGCAGAAAATGGGAAGAGAGTGGCCAGGTTCTGTAGTGTTGTTACTTATTCCCAGTTCTCCTGGGGCCACTAGAGAGAGCTCCACAGCTACTTTCCATCAGGTGCTGTGGAGCTGGGGATGGAGATTATCCCTGGCCATGTGTCTATCTATCTATACATGTGTCCCCAGACGTGTACACTTCTGTGTGCTTGTGAAAATAGGTACGTGCGCGGTGCCTGTGCACGTGTGCAAACGTGGGTCTTTTGGCCTGCATCAGCGTCTCCGCATGCACGTTCCGTTCTGCGCAAGACTACCACGTTAGAGGCTCTGGGGTGGGCTAAATCGTGTGTGTGTGAAGCGTTTCTGCGCAGAGCCAGTTAGGGTTCTCAATGCAACCCCCTTGCTGAGCCGGCTTGGTATGCTCTACGTCCCCTCCGATGGTGGTTGCGCCCACTCCACCCGGAAGTGTTTGCTTCCCCGCCGCCGGATCAACTAAGCATCTAGACATGGATCCGACCGGACCTCCGTCAGCGGAATCAGCCCCGGCCTGGGTGACCCTTTCGCAGCTGCTGCAGCTGATCCAGCAGGGCCGGGAGCTCCCGGGCCTGGAAAGGCGCAATATCACGGTAACCCATGGCGAACCCACGGCGTCCCAGCTCCCACGGAGGCCCAAGCCCTGGGAGGCAGCGGGCTCAGCCGAGGGCCCCGCGCCGCCGCTCTAGGCCTGGGCCACAGACCCCGCCGACCCTGGAGTGCTGGTAGAGGAAGCGACTGAAAGAGCCCTGATCGACGGACGCCACGACTGTGCCTTCCTAAACGACACCTGTGGGTTCCGGAGGCTCGAGGTCCTTTGCAGCTGAGATCGGGAGGGCTTGACTGTTCTGCCTCAACTCGGACTGAAAACTGAATACTGACCAATTATTCATCTTGTGCTTTCGCCCTGACCTGTCTTGACTGGACTTAAGCCTCCGGGGAGCACTATCGGGGTTGTTTTCTACCCATATTTCTGCATCATGACACTTGTTTAAAAAAAAAATCCTGTTTGTCTTTATGTGTAATTGAAACAAATTTCATACTTACCCACGATGCATGGATGTTTTGTTATTTTTTTAAAAAATATTTTATTGGGGAGGGAACAGCGTTGGGGAATGTGGGAAGGGGAACAGACAAGTTGCTGTCCTTTTGTTCTTCAGTCTAATTGTGGAGGATGTTTCACTGGCCCATGTTGGTACTGTGATCATAGTGCTCTTCTGGGCTGAGGCAGATCACCCACTGAAGCTTAAGGCAGCCCAGATCCAGGTGGAGCTGTTGTTCATCTTAGCTGTAGAGGGTGCAGTGTCACTGGTTCACATGGGATCTGAACCCCCTGTTCTGCTGCTCAGAGCTTGAGCTCCCAAGCCAACTCTTAACCAATGAGTCACTCAGCCGGCCCGATGTTTTCATTTTTAAAATGCTATTAGGACATCCTAACGGGATCTGACCCACTGGGAACAATTTTTTATTAATGTTGAGACCGTCAGCGCTTATCTCCCATGTTAGCTTATTCTGGTGGTTGTGGAAGTGAATTTGGGATTCAAGTGGCGTTTTGATTTTAGACAACCACTCCAGATAGGCAGTTAATAAAAGGCTTGATAAAATTTGGCCCCAGAATGATTTTAAAAATACACTAAACGAAATCCCAAAGCACTAAAAATAAAAAAAGCCCATCAACAAAAACACTGGAATCCTTGGCTCTGGGAACCAGGTGGGTCTGGCAAGGGGCTAGAAGCTTAGAGCAGAGGAAATGTGCCTACAACCATCTAATGAGGTCAAGCTCTTTAAATAGGCCATGCAGTGCACTTACTTTTGCTTTCTGAAACTTCTTCCTACACCTTAGAACATAGCAGGTATACATAAATCCTCAGATTATATAATAGGCCTAGCTTTTCCCAGAAATACGGATAGTCCTACTTGTTCAGGGAATGGAATACCATGGTACATGGTACAGGAATATGTAACTTTTGTACCTTATTTATATAGACTTCCAATTTAAAAATGTATTTTGCTTAATCCTTTTAGTAACCATGTAAGGCAGACAGGCTAGACTATATTAGCCTTGTTTTATAAGAGTAGAAACATTCCAGGCCGGCTGAGTGGCTCAGTTGGTTAAGAGTTGGCTTGGGAGCATGAGCTCTGAGCAGCAGGACCACCGGTTCGGATCCCACATATGAAGGCCAGTGACACTGTGCCCTCTACAACTAAGATGGTGAACAACAGCTCAACCTGGAGTTGGGCTGCCGTGAGTTGACGGCGTAGGCTGCAGCCCCTGCTGCAGTGGGCTGCTGTGAGCTACTGTAAGTAGCTGGCAGCCGGTATGAGCTGCCGTGAGCGGCCGGCGACCGACTGCCTCAGCTGGGAAGAGCACAATGATCATACCTACATGGGCCAGTGAAACAACATTCTCCACAACTAGACTGAAGAACCACAGGGAAGCAACTTATCTGTTCCCCTTCCTCGCTTCCCCAATGCTGTTCCCCTCCCCCAATTCCCCAATAAAATTAAAAAAAAAAAAAAAGAGTAGAAACATCCCCATATTTAGTATAAGATAGATCTGGGATGTAAATCCTGGGCTTCCACACAACCGCTCTTTTCCCATGACTTTGATACATCACTTTAATCTGATTTCACAATACTTTACAATATAAGAGTAACATGTATTCCTGGCAGGTTAACTATTGAGCCAACCAACTTAATTAGTTACCTCATAACCTGGCACATTTTAAGGCACTGTTGTACCATTAACTCAATCTCACAGCTATGTCTGAGGGCCCCATGAGCCAAACACGCAGCAAAGATGATCTTAAGGGACCAGGGGACACAGTGGCTAAACATGTTTTCAAGTCTTAACCTGGGCCTGGTACAACCTCCCCCACTGTTTAAGATGGCAGGTTGAGGCAACTGATAGGAACAGTTTATCACCTAGGGTCTGATGATAAACACAAGCCGGATCAGACCCTTTTCAGGCCTAACATCCCTAGGAGCCTGAGTGTTGGTCTATGACGTCATCACCAGCAGGTTAGAGAGCAACACTTCTGGAGGAGCCAAGTCTAGAATATAAAAGGAAAGGCTTCAACTAAGCTCACCAGGGCCTAAAAGACCAAAAACAGTGCTAATTTCACCCATGCCAAAGCAAGAAAATGGTCTACCCTTTTCTGATTTGGGTTTTTTAAGCAGAGAACTGATCATCGGAGAAACCAGAAAATTCCACCCTGAAGCCCAGCAGAAATAAATGGGGGGCATTTCCCTGAGTTAAATATGGTACAGGGGCACACATTCTACCACTGTGTTTAATAGGAAACACCCATTGGTTTGAAGGGAAGCTCTTTTGGTAAGCTTTGCTCTTCCACAGGACACGGACCCAAATTAGCAAGGTTGGGCTGGATAACCCATCCTGATAGCACAGGACTCCTCACATGAGGTGCATAGGTCCCTGAGAAGTCTACGAACACCCTAAATTTCCAAGCAAAAATCTGAGTATGTGCTTGTTTTCCTGGTGAAAGGGTCCTTTCCTTCTCACAGATCCACGAATGGGTTAAAATCCTGAACTAGAAAAAAGGATTACGCCCAGTGCAGGCTAAGATAAAGAAGTTACCAGGGCCGGCAGAGTGGCGCGTTGGTTAAGAGCTGGCTTGGGACACCAGAGGACTCCGGTTCGGATCCCACATATGAGGGCCAGTGACACTGCCCTCTACAGCTAAGATGATGAACAACAGCTCAACCTGGAGCTGGGCTGCCGTGAGTCGCCGGTGATGGCATAGGCTGCAGCCCCTGTGGCAGTGGGTTGCCATGGGCTACCATGTGTAGCCAGTAGCCAACGTGAGTGGCCAGCAGCTGCAGTGAGCGGTCGT
>NW_017731422.1:3378711-3379877 GCF_001890085.2 Hipposideros armiger
TTGGGGGTCACTTTGAAAAAAACACCACTGAAAATCTTCTGCAGACGAAGCCTTGCAATGGTCTTCTGCACCATTAAACTCACCCCATTAATCCTGAAATGAACAGCAGAGGAAGTCAGGCTCTATTCAGTTTATGTCAGTCCAGCAAGCATCTATGAAATGCACATTACTACTGGGCATCCAGAGAGTAAGACATAGACTGTGCCTTACAGAGTTCAACTGACCAGGAGACAGCTACGTAAGCAAATGACTCCCACAGGATATGGAGCAATGCCTGAGATGCTATGGGAACAGAGAGATTGGCCCCTGAATGTATGTATGTATGTATGTATGTATGTATGTGTGTGTGTGTGTTTATGTATATTAAGCTAAGGAAGCTGGACTTGCTTCTGTGGACAGTACCAGATTTGAGAGTATCACACCAGAGGCAGGGAAACCTATTAGTAGTTAGAAAGCTAACGTGATAGTACAGGAAAGAGATTGTGGGCAGTGGTAGGAGGCCTAATAAAAAGGGCTCATAAATACTTAAAACCCCCAAGTTTCTGGTTTGGGTGATTGGGTAGGGGAACTAGGAAGAGGCAGAGTTTCATGTGCAGGCAGAAATTGGCAGAGAGCCCACAAAATGTGTAAAAAGCTTTATGCACTTTCCCTAGCACTGAATATGCTCCATCTACTTGACCTTGGTTCAGTTCCTAGAAAGATGCCTTGGTTACGCCACTTGAGGACTTTTTGCATCTATGCTGGAGAGCCTTTCCTTAACACTGAACTCCTTACATGTGTGCAGGCCTCAGCTTCAAATTCCTGCTTTAGAAGTGTCCTAAACCACAGCACACACTTCCCGCTCTCCCCAATCCAGCACTTGACCTTCATAGCACTCAGTGTATTTTCATGTCTGTTTGCCCAAGGTCAGTCTCCTCAATCTTGAAGACAAAACCTAGGTTGTACTCAACCCTGAATTCCTAGCACAACTTGCCTTAGTGCCTTAAGGCCTATTATCTCATCTACCTAGAAAGGGCTCTAAAGCTGAATCAATAGTTTGCCCCAGCCTCACGTAATCTGGCAAGTTACCTACCTTTGGATACGTACAACAAAGGCCAAGGAATGTTCATCTGGCACTTCCAAACCATGAGGTTTCACTTCTAGTCGTGTGAGGCGTACCTTGTCAC
>NW_017731422.1:3381604-3382120 GCF_001890085.2 Hipposideros armiger
ACCTGGGTTTAGTTCAGCTGCCGGATGAGCTGATTGATGCGTTCACCTCGATAGCCAGGTGAGCCCACTTCCTTGAGGAAGCCCACTCTATTCTTGGTAGCGTGACGGGCAACTGAGAGATGGAAAGGGCACAAGAACCTTGAGATCGCCTGGAAATTCTTCCCCGGGAAGGCAATTTCATGAATGAGGTCTTCCAAGCAAATGACACCAAACTTCCCTAAGAAACATAAAGGCACATTTTCTTTATTTAACGTTTCCCCAACATATATTGCAAGGCTCTCATATGCCAGAGTTGGGCACTCCGGAAGGTTCTTGGGACTCCAAGAAGAATATGACCTGAATCCCACATCAAGACCACCAAAAATCCTTCCTTTCTACTAAAACTGACCCCTAAGGTATACTCACCCAGATGTTCCTCAATCACTGTGTTGTCTGTCAAAGGGATAATTTTATTCTTGACTTTGGCTTGTCCACGTTTCAAGATGAGTTCTCGGACAGACTTCAGGTTTGGAAATC
>NW_017731422.1:3384825-3413394 GCF_001890085.2 Hipposideros armiger
AGAAGCTGGCGACTGATCTGCCTCGCCCGGGAAGAGTGCAATGATGGTGCCAACTTGGGCCAGTGAAGCGACATCCTCCACAACTAGACTGGGGAACATGATGACAGCAACTTGTCTGCTCCCCTTCTCCCAATTCCCCAGTGCTGTTCCCATCCCCCAACTCCCCAATAAAAATCTTTAAAAAAAATGTATGTTTTCTTTTAGGTACACAAGCACATTTGGTATCTCAAATCACTTCGTATGAACCTGGCAGGTACAATCTTCACCCCACTTTCTCCTTAACAAACTACTCCATTATTTGGCCTGAAGAAAGTGTTTGGTAAACATTTACTAAATGAAGACATGAACCACATATCTGGTACAATCGAACGGATGGGGGAAGGTATTGTCAAATCTAGTTCAACCCGTGCTGGATAAAACTCACCAAATACAAATTTTAATTCCTTCCTCCTGGTTCCCCACCATTACCTCCTTCCGTTGCAAAAGTGCCTGCTTTGCCTGGGTGGCTTTGAGGGCCTGATAAGCCTTCCTCTTTTTCAGGAGATTTTCTGGAACCAAAGGGATCTTTCTTCTTTGCCTAATACAGAAAATTGATATCAAAGACAATATTTAGGAAACAAATGTTCAATGAATTACCAAACTACTTCCGCGGCTTCGGGAAACATTACCGCCTTCAAATTCCTAAGGACGGAGAAACTCCCCTGAAACGTGTGGTTTCTGACTCTAGTCCTCAAAGCGGGTTCCTAACATTCCCTCGGCCCCAAAGCCTTAAAAAAATCACGAACCCTTAAGCCACTGGTCCTCGTATATGTCAACGCAGCTTTTACTGACACAGCGTTTTTAGACACTAGCAGCGATGAGATTCTAGTAAAACCCTGGGTGGCTGCGGTGGGTGCAGACCGACTTGCAGGGAGAATACCTAAGTCAGGCCGGGTGAACCCAAACTTGGCACTCTCCAGCTCGCTGCCTGAAAATCGGTTTTTTCGCCCCTCGAGGTAAACCAAATTTGACTACAGCCCCCCTCCACCCGCCCGCCGGCACCCTGCGGCTTCTCACTCTTCACCCCCACCCGGTATCATCTGGAGCCTTTTTCTCTTCCCTTCCTTCACACCACAAGTAACGCTATTTTCCGCCACCGAGAAGTAAACACCGGGGATGGCACTGGATGCTCAACTCCCCACTCCAGAGATTCAAAGACCCAAACACTTACTCTTCCTCCGCCATCTTTCCAATGCTGCGGCTACTGCTCATGCGTAGTCCCACCACGTGAGGAAGCGAGGAACCGCTCTATGTTCACCTGACCATAGAGACGTCTCCTGGCTGTCGACCCAGTCTACCAGCGTCCTCCTCGTTGCCGTGAACCGTCGAGGTCCTGCTAACCCCGGTTCCTGCCAAAAGTTGCACAAAGCTACCTTCGCACCACTTCCAGGCGATTTAGAGCCTGTCATTTTCAAAACCCAGCCCTTTTCATTTAAACTACACTCTCACAAGGCGGGGGTCTGGACGACAAACAATGAAACGCTTCCCACAATGCACCTGACTTCCGGTGGAGGGTGGGCGCTGCACTTCCGGCTTGCGCATCGCTGTGCTGTTCCAGGAAGGAACACAGGAGACCTCGGCGCTTTGTTGGCTGTGTGCAGAGAGCTGAGGGGCTATAGCAGTGCCCTCACGTGTGGGTGGAAGTGTTTATGGACGATTTAGGATGGTAAAAAATGCAGCTCCAGTTCCATCTGCCCAGCATCGTCAGTGGGCCCTTCATCTGTACCTTAGTCTCCTTTACCCCTAAAAAGTGTACAATAATGGACCTTACCTAAAAGCCCTACGAGGGTTATATGAGCTACTCCATATAAAGTGCTCAACACAAAGAATGACAGTGAGCAGTCAACATAATTATTAGTTCCTGACCCAAAACTAGAAATTCCTTCTTGCCATCTCGGAACCTTCACTCATACAGCTCTTACCACCTGGACTATGCTTCCTTCTCTCCTGGTCTTAATAAAACAATGAAAAACAACCCAAGTCCTGTCTTTCCTGCAAACCTCGAGAGCATCGCGTCTCAAGAATTAATGTGCATAGGAGTTACATGAGAATATTGTTAAAAATACAGATTTTTATTCAGGATGGGGTGGGTCAATATGCTGCATTTTTAACATGCTTCACAGTGATGCCCATGCTTCAGGTCTATGGACTGGCAAGGTTCCTTTCTGTGAATTCCTTCAACACATTATTATATTTTTCAACATTTTCCCCAGTGATACTAGGAGGGCAGGGACTATGCTCATCACTAATTCTAAGGGTCTAGCACATGTTTCTCAATCTTGGCACTATTGGGATTTGAGGCAAGATAGTTCTTTGTTATGGGGGGGGGCTGTCCTGTGCATTGTAGAAAGTTTAGCATCATCCAAGACTTCTACCCACTACCTGCCAGTAATACCCCCACCCCAAGTTGTGACAAAAATGTCTAGCACCATATATTTAGTTATCCTAAGAGTCCAAGGCAATGTCATTATTTGACAGTCAGGAAAGACAGGCATCACCACAGACTTTATCCAGTACTATTTGGTTTCCCTAATTAGATTGGCAGCTCTGAAGGCAGGGAACTTGTCTCATACTTCTCTGTATCTTCTATAGCACCTATCACAACAAGGGATCCCTGCAGGGGCTTGTTAACTAAGTTCAAGTCATCCTATTGGTATGTGTTACATAATCGGTCCAATCAGAAAGATAGTGTCATGCACAGAGCTTACTACCTGATGAATAAATGTCAAAGGACAACACAATCTTCGAGGTCACAGACTGGTGTGAAGCGTTCTCATTCTTTCAACACCTCACCGTGGGTCTTACTTTGTAAAGAGCCAAGAACAGAAGGGTCACCAGTGTAAGACATCCAATTAGATGGTAAACAAGGAACAAAAATAAGTCAGTATTTTCTAACTTCCCCTGTGTACAGATAAAAGGTAAGTTCTGTGGTAGTGATGGTACTAGGGAGAGGAGGAATTTCAGGGGTATCAACCATACTCCTGGCTGAAAAGACTTTGGAGGCCAGAATTTGGAAAGGTTTTCCAGGGCCAGCAGATGGTGCTAGGAGAGTACTTAATTCTCAGTGCCAAAGCCATCCTTACACCAAGACTGATGCAGAGAAAAAGGGATAGCATCCTCTTCAACTAAAAATCGTTTCACTAACTGAACGCATGTTTACTGAGCATCAACCATGTACCCTAATAGTAGGCAAGATATGAGATTTTTTTTTCACGAGGTTACTGAATGAGAACGAGGCATGGCCATTTACAGCCTCAAGAATCTTATTGTTTTTAGCTTGTCCTCATAGGCCTCTGTTCTCTCTCTCTCTCTCTTTTTTTAATTAGTTGGTTGTTTTTGCGGCCCATGCGGAGATCGAACCAGCAACCTTGGTGTTGTGAGCACTGCGCTCTAGCCAACTGAGCTAACCAGCAGCCCCATATTCTCTTTTTTATTTTATTTTTTACTTATTAAAAAAAATATTTTTTTTAAGCATCGTGCCACCTGTTGGCAGCTCCGTGGCTGCTCAGCTCGGGCCGGGACTCAAACCGCTGTTGCTCAGAGCTCAAACTCTTGAGCAAGCTCTTAACTAACTGAGCCACTTGGCCAGCCCAATATTCTGTTCTTTTTTGGACCACTTCAGTTGTCCATCACTAAAGAATAGTTAAATAAATTATGGAAGACTATGCAATTATACGCAGTGAAGCATGTCTTCAAGTCCTGAAATCTTCATGGTAGGTGTTTTTCATTTTTTGGCCTGCTGATATCCGTTCCCATTTCCTAACACTATCCCATTTCTCTCATGGACTGGTCTCTCCCTCATCGTGTAAATCCAAATGCTTGTCCTCCCAATACATAAGTTGAAGGGATCTCTGGGAGATCTGTTCCAGTCCTCTTACCTCCCCCGTAGGAGGGGCACGGGACCGTAAACTTCTCTCCTTTGGGTTTGAATCTTGAGCAGTGATGGTGGAAGAAATGTGGGAGGTTTGGGGCAAGAGTTTTAAGGATTTCCACCTACTGAGACCTGGAGTTTCCTTGTTCCTGTCTTTCTCAAGCCTGGTGATTTTTCAATCTTCCCTTAAATTCTATCCTTCTTACAAAATTCCTTTATGCTGGTTAACCAGGCTGGTTTTTGTTGCTTACGACCAAAAAATCCTGACTTATAATATTCCCAGATATTTGGAAAATTTCTGTATTGTATTGCATTTGAGAAATACAGAATAGGGTGTACAAGAGTTGTCCTAGTTTGTTTTGTGTTTGTTTTTGGGCTATAGATGTATTTATATGTAACAAATTTGGAAAGTTACACAAGAAGGTGTTGATGGGTGGGTGTTAGTTTTGGGAAATGGAAGTGGGGCCTGGGGTGGGAGGAAGACTTACATTTTGTGGTATGCCCTTTGTTTATCACGTATTTATTAGTCTAAGAAAAAGCTCTCTAGGTAGGTTCTTGTGATTTGCCTGTTTTAGAAACCACTTGATTATATGTCTTTAAAGACTCCTTTCAGGACCAAATTTTATGGCTCTTTGAATTGACTCCAGGATCCCTTTGCTAACAGATCCCACAGTAAGTTACGTCAGTGTTGTCTGCACTTTGGGATTATTTGGAATCCTATTGTGTTTCACTTAAAAGATAATTGAGTAGGGACTTCCCAGTCAGGCAAAACCACACCCAACACACCCAAAAGGGGGCTCCATCTGCAATTTCCCATGTGCCCTAAACCTTTCTTGGATTATAACCCTTCTTGCAGCCGACTTCGTTTTGTTTCACGCTTTCCTTGTTGCATCCTCTGAGGCTGACATGGGTTATCAGGAAGCAGGTGGGAGATGACAGCAGGTCCTCAAGTAACCTCATTTTGTTATAACATTGATGAGATGCCCTAGCAAATTAACTTTTTTTTTTAATATCAGTTAGCTTATGGTAAAACTGGTTTTGTTATACATTGTTTAGCTGCAGTTCCAAGAATCTATTGATGACATTGAGGACTTACTGTGAGAGCGGCCAGATGAGCCTGGAGTTGGGGAAGACAACGGGGACGACAGCTTTTGAGCCTGATGAAAAAACAAGCAAAAGGGAGCAAAAGTGGGAAGGAAAACAGAGACAATGGGTGAAGGGCAGCAGCCTTCTCAGGGTTGAGGACAGACACAGGAAAACGAGGGTAAGGCAACAGTGTGCAGTAGGGAAGACCAAAAGCAAAACAGAAAAACCTAAACCTCTTCTGAATTATTTCAGGTATCATGGAACATGAGCTTTTTCTACCCTCCATGCTTCTTCAGTAACATCTCATTTTACACCCAAAGCCATGGAGGGTCAGGACAAGTCTTCCTGGTTTATAGGCCAGGAAGCTGAGGCTGAGAAGAACTTGCATGAAGATATCTGATTCCGTGTTAGACGAAGTACTGGGACCTGTTTCCAGATTCAGCTGCCAAAGGCCCTTTCTGCCCACCCCGTCGCACTGCTTTCCTGACCTTCACAGTAGTGATTATTTTTCTTGCCTTTGCAAGGGTTTTCAAGGGCCAGGCTATAGTACATGCCTGTAAGGAATACAGATTAGGTTTCTTATAAAGGCCTTTTACCTGTAGCAATGGAGACACAAGCTGTTCACATTACAGAATCCACTTTATACTACAAATGTGCTCCTACTCTTTGTGCATATACTGAACCAGGTTTCTCCACATATTTAACAGTGTAATTACAAAATTCCTTTATGTTCCTTCCTGCAGAAGTATCATAGTTTTTTGCTTAAACGTAACTCAAGAAACTGTTCTAAGAAGCAGGGCATGGAGATATAGATCGCAGCTCTCTGCCGAAAGGCAGTCTGGAAGAATTTTAGCCATTCCTCTCTCCTGAAGTCAGTTCCCAAATGTAATGTAGTTATTTGCTTGTTTCCTCTCTAGATTGTGAGCTCTTTGAGAGTGGAAATCGTACCTGAATTATATAGATATGCCCAGTGTCTATCTAGCACAGCTCCTGTAAACTGCTCAGTGAATGTTTGGTGCTTAATGCTCGCCACCTTCTGCTGGGTTTCCAGGAGTCCTGTCTCGGGGAGCACACACGGGGCTGAGGCACAGCCAGAGCTTGGACGCAGGGCCTAGCTCCTTGCAGACAGCGTAGCTAGTCCTGCCTGAGTGATGCTGTTTCAGTGCCCCCCAGATGGGGGGTTTCCTTCTTTTCCCTTCCCTTCCCCCACCCCCTCCAGTAACCCACTGTCTACTTTCTCTACACCAGGGAGAACTAGGGCAACCTCTCCTGGAACACAGCTTCCCCCACACAGGGCTTTAACCATCCTAAGAACAGGTGCCTGGTCTTTCCTTGGCCTGCCTCTGGGGACACAGAGACTCCGAGCCTAACTAAGCATAAGCAGCCAGGCGATCCTTTCTTCTACTCTTCATTCGTGGGGCACCCCCACTGCAAAGGGCCTGAAGAAGGACAAGAATGTCGTGATGGACACACATTTATCTCTAGCAAGAAGGGAAGACTGACATCAGGGCAACACTGCAAATGATGTTACGGGATCCATCCACTGATGGAATTACTCTGCAGTCATTGCTCTAACTTATATGAGAACAGCTTCCTATTTGTATATTGATTACTGTAGGATCTTGATTTCCCGACTGCTGCTGCTTGAAGGGCCGGGGGAAGCAATTGAGCCATAAAGTAAGGGGTATATAACTAAAAATTCTAGGCCCCAAAGAAAAATTTAGGGAGTCCTACACTCTCGCCCCCAGAAATACATTTCACCCTCTGGTAGTTTCCCTAACAATTTGGGTAGAGTCACACTGTGAGGACAAAAACTCAGCAGGTCCTCATGGGGCTGATTTCACAGCTAAGGTTATAGAGGTCTGAACACAGTTTGGTCAAAGGTGTGGTTCCAAAGAGAAACATGTTAATTCTGGAACAAGTATTAATGTGAAATAGTTTTCATTACCTATTCTTTAGCCTTCTTCTTTTTTCCCTTAGCTTCCTTGTTCTTGCAGAAACAAAATATAAGAATATATGGAAGAAAACTTCCTGCAGATTGAACTCACTTATCTAACTTTTCAAATGACCCCATTTTCCCTTCCTTAGTTAAGGATCCATGTGACAGGAGTGGGGATGAAAACCAGAGATGTACATGACTAAACATTCTCACTGACCAATTTTGTTTAATTTGTAACTGTTTGCAAAGGCCGATCAATTAAAATCCTACCCCCTTACTGGTTAGGCCACTTTTTGGCAATGGTAAATATATTTAAATAGAATTCCCACTGAACACTTACTTACCCTTTTCCTCTGGGAAAAGCAGCCATTCCTATTTGCAAAATCAAGACAATCACAGTTGCACATTTTCCCAAATCTTTGGCTGTATTGCAATGGTTGTTTCATTTTGTAATCTCCAACTAAACATTTCCTAACCATGGATTAACAATATAGTTACTGACTGGTTTCTTTTAACAGTATTTATCCAACATAACAAAATAAACTGCAATTTGTTATACTTTTTTTTACAAAACATTTTATAAATATTTTTACAAAATGTATACAAAGCAATTTCAAGTGAGACATACTATACAAATGAAGGTATTTAAGCAAATAAAGCCCACACCACACTGACAGTGAGTGACGCGTCCTCTTTTAAGTCAAGTCAGTCTGTAAGGCCTCCCTAATCTAACAAAGTCTAATAAATTCTTCAGAGCTAAAATAGTTCTTTTTCGTAATTGCCAGTTTAAAATTTGCTTTATCTTTAGGCAGTACTTAAGGACACAGAAAATCAAATGCTTAATAACAAATTCACACGTTTCCACAACAACAGAAAGAAAGAAAAAAAAAGAAAGAAAATGATTTTTGTTACTGAGTACAAGTAGTTCTAAAACTTAACTCTGACTATGAACCTGAACAACTGAGTGTTGGCCATCCGAGGCTGAGCTCTCTCACCCTTCACCAGAGGTGGCTCGACATGCGAGTAATGACCCATGTGCGCATAACCTAATCACAGGAGTAAAATACATTTTGTAATCTTCATTTGTCATTATCTAGAATCTTTCCTCCATAAAAAGTAAACTTACATACAAAGACACAAAAATTTACAAGTCTCATTTTGGTAAATTAGGCTCTCCATTTGCTAGACAAGTGTTAGGGTTTAAAACCCCTTTAAGATGGTGTAGACGAGAGCGAGGATTGGGGAAGTCGGGCAGGACAGGGGAGGAAGAGCGGCGGAAAACGTACACAAAGCGTGTCTCTTAAGAATTCCACTGATTCGCATAATTAATATCACTTGTTAGCCTTCATGAAGGCTTCCAGGTATAAAGTTCTACAATGAGAAGAATTTGATCAGGAGGGACCATCTTTAAGCCTTGCTAGGAATTAGGGGTGCATGAGCCCTAAGGGAAGAAGAGCCTATAAAATCATGGGGTTCAGGGCAGGGTGTTACCCCAGGGCTGCCCAAACAGAAAGTTCCAACTGGCAACACCAACTTATCTTTCTAATATGTTACAATACAGGAAAAAGGGGAAATCCGCAACTTGGACATTGGCACAAATAAGGAAAAAATGGTAACCCAAGATGGCCCAGATTTTCCAATTGCTATTGGCTGGGGGGCTGGGCATGGGGAGAAGGTACTTTGCTTTTATGAAGACTGGCTGTCTCTAAGCATTTCTTTGTGTGGCAGGACAAGGGGGCAGGGAGAGTACAGGTCTTCCGCTGCTGTGTTTTCTAGTAATCAGAAGCCTTCCTTTCCATCACAGGCCAATCTGGAAAAGAAATGCCCAACATGATGACAATGGGGGTCATCCCCATTCTGGGGACAGCCAAGAGCAGAGCCTGGCAATGTGTCAGAGTGGAGACCAGTGGGTGCACCTCTAAAGCCAGAGATAAACAGAATCAATGAGAGCGTGCATATACATGAGAGGGAGCGTGTATACACGCTGTGACCACAATGACCTCTGGCTCTGAACAGCTCAGATACGTGCACACGCGCACATGTGAGAGCGCGTATCAAATACCATCCCATAGCTTTCCCAAGGACAGGACATAACTGATGGGTACAGTGACACCGAGTATGAAAGTAACAACAGAAATGGGATGACCTGGGGCAGGTACACAAGAAAGGAAAATGGGGAAAGCTCCCTGAAAAGAAATATAAATAAATAAAGCAACAAGTCATGTTCACTAATATGAACACGGGCCAAACACAAACCATGACAGGGCATGTCCTTTGGCTCTCAACCCCGGGTCTCAGATCTCTCCTTTCTGTGGTGGGCTGGCTGGCTACCTTTGGTTTCTCTGTGTTTTGGTAATGATTGCTGCCAGGGGTGACTACTGTTCTCAGACAACAAGAAGCATAAACAATGCCAAAGTCCCCTTAAGGTTTAAACTGAAAAATTACCACATAGTTCTCAAATCAAAGTGCTTTTGATGCTTGGCTATTTGTTGTGGGAGAGGGTGCAAAAAGAGGTTAAATGAAACAAAACCCAGCAACAAATAAAAACGTCCATCGTATGTTGACTATATCCAATTATAAAATGCAAAACGCTTGTTTTTTTTTTCTCAATAGTTAACATATATATGCTTTTACATATATACATATTATATTCCTCATGGCTCTATCCCGGCCTCCCCTGTACACTGTGCCACTTAACTGGTTTCCAGTTTCCTTTATTTAGCCTGGTGACATGATCTCGAGTCATGCTGTTGCTACTAAGAACAGAGCATTCCCTAGATGAAATTCAACACGGATCTACTGAAAAAGCATGAGGTTTTGCTCCAGGAGCATTGGAAAAGCACTTGAAGGATGAACAAGGAAGCTCTGCAAATGCCCCCTTGGGCGCTACTGGCTGCGTACCCAGGGCTGTGGAGTCCCCAGCAGAGCAACCAGTAACATACTACTCAGGATGGCTGAGGTGGGGAACCATATGGTCTCCCCTACAACAACAAAAAAACCCAAAAAGCCAAAATTTGGAGATGCAGTGGGATATTCTTTAAAAAGTAGCTTCTATCAGTCCTGGTTGATTTCCTTTAATAGTCTGTTCTCTGCAAATGACTTATGATTGTCAGAATTTTACCTAGGGCCAAGTGTACTGCGATCTCACTGAGTTACAGTGCTTTTTAAAAAATAAAAAAGAAATGACTCGAAGCACTTTCAGAAGACTTGAAATGTGTAGGGACTATCAGACTCTTTTCTAACAATGATTCATTTTACTCAAGGATCTCCCTGTAACCACCACGAGTATTGCTCTTAAACAAAGAACGGGGTTGAGATTAGAAAGAAGAATCTGTGATGACAGATCACGCAGGCTGGAGACAGGAGACCATTTCCATTTGCTTTAGCCAGAAAAGACTGTAACTTGTCCGGGGCAGGGTCTGGGAGGGTGGGACGGGGGAAGGGCTGCTTCTATTAACACTCTAGGATACTATTTACAGCTGCTTCTAAAATGGAGTCAGTTTCTACAACGCCTTCACTGTGGTCCGGGATGAATTTTTCCAGGCAGTTTTCCTGCGAAGCCATTGGAGAAAAGTTGGGGAAATCTAACTCAACGGAGCCACTAACGGTGGGGTCACTCTGGGGCTGCCGTCCAGCCTTCTTGAGTTCCAAGATGTTCTTAAATGTTGTTTCCAAACTCTTAGTGAGCTGGAGGTCTGGCTGGGGCTCGCCTGATCCTTTCATGATGTCTGTGTGTAAAACTTCATTCTTTGGAGAATTCCTCAGCGTTTTGTCCTGGAAGGAATTGTTACACGTCATCTCCAAGTGCGAATCTACTAGGATACTTGAGAGTTTGCTCTCAGTACCATGATCTGGTCTGGACGAGGTTTTCTGGTGGCCTTCGGGGCCGGGTGAGCACTCGCTGCCCTTCACGGAGTCTCTCCGGCAGGTTTTCTCTTCAGACGCACTCCGGTACTGAGCTAAGCCCACTTTGTCATATTTCAGTGCTCTGCCGAGGCATTCCGTTTTTTTAGAAATGTTTCCTTCCGCGGAGACCACGATGTGATTAGGCACTAGATGAAATTGGTCATGATTCGTTGGTTCTGCCAGGCCTGGTTTGGCTCGGTCTCTGCTTTGGGCCTTGGCCATTGGATGGAGAGAGCTGGTTGTTTTGCTGCCATGCTGGTCACTCCTGCTACACTGCGTCTCATGAGCAGCTTTGTCAGGTTTGAAGGAACAACAGAAATCAGCCTGAAATCCCTCTGAAATTGGGAACAAAGAGAACATTAATGAATGAATGAGAGAGTAAGGACAATACAACAGACCCTCAGTGGGTCAGGGGCAAAGCCATCCTGCCCAGCCCAGCCAGTCAGACTTTTATGTCCAAGGATATGCAGAAGCACAATACTTGAGGGGGCATCCTATAAAGTAACCAACGCTATGGGCCACAGCCTTCAGATGAGAAGCTTAAACCCCTTTGAAAAGGTAGCTGCTTGATGACAAATGGGAAAACTGGATGGGCAAAAAGCTCCACTTTGTCTCGATTTCTTAACTGCTATCTTTTTTTTTTTTTTTAATTAATGACTGCTTTACAACAGTCTGAAAACAGAAATTTGATGCTAATATCAGCCTGGTTTCTTCCTTGGAGCAGAGGGCCCTAGGATGAGGGTTTGGCGGGGGGAGGGACTGGGTGGAGTGTGATGGACATGACTATTTGTCTTTGGGTGATGGCACTTCAGTCCTTCCAGACACATGTGAGGGGACCTGGCATAACAGCTGCACTTTCCAGGAGCACAAAATGAAGGTCAGAATGCACCCAGAACGCTATCTGCTTGGAAGGACAGTGGCGAATGGAGGACCATGTCTGTGGGCGAGCACTGAGCTGTGCCAGGCTTGAAGAGCCAAGGATAGCAAGAGATGTTAGGGTTTTGGGGACTGATGGTACAGAAGGAGGGAGGCAGACTGTTGTTACATGCAAGGGCAGAGGAAGTGTTCACTCTGGAAGTATTTAGAAGTTTGGGGATGTGTCTGTGACCAGAAATATGCCATAGGAAACTAACTCTTGTTTATATCAATTAGCCTGTGGTAAAATTGGTTTCCTTACTGTTGTTTTGCTTAAATTTGCTATTTCCAAGAACCTATAGATGATATTAAGTAAAGACTTACTGTAATAGACCAGCAAAATTATCCAATTAATATATTAAAATTTTATTAAGTATTATTTTAATACTTTTAAGAAGATTAAAGCAACATGATATAAACTTCAGATGTGTTAAATGGAGGAAATGAGAATAACAAAATTATGGTTAGCATATGACATATGATAACTATATATAAATGATGTATGTAAATAGGAACCAGAACTGGAAGAGATCTTGGAGAAATAAAAGCATTTCTTTTATAGGATGATGAAAGCATGGGTAAAATCTATATTCCAAGAATTGTTATAATGTTATTTGATTTAAACCATTTTAGAGGGTAGAAAAAGTAGAGAATTCATTTTAAAAAGGCAGAATGTGGGTTACATCTAACGTATGCAATCAGCAGGAAACTGATGGGGGGACAGAAAAGCACCTAAATGGCACACTACAATTTCTAGCTGTGGACAGCGATCTCGTTTTACTGATTTTTTTCCCACTACCAATGCCTTGCACATAACATAGTAAGACAACTCAGTCATTTGCTGAGGTTTCATTGCTTCTGAAAAGGCTTCTGACTTAATTCAGTTCTCAAATACTAGAGAAAGATTGAGAAGTTGACGTTTATAATGAGGAGAAATAATCAACTGAATGTAAAATTCCAGTTTGGATTTTGTAGAACATAGACTTTCTCAGAGTATTCATGGCCTGCTCCCAACTCTGGGTTTTTCCTCCCCAGGATTCATGTTCTACCCTCGGGTTTCATTACAAATGTGGGTTTAGACGGACTCCCCAAAGCCCCATGGCCCGAGCCACGGTGGGAGCGCTCCACGTTCCCTCTGCTGTCGTACTTACCAGGGTCCACAAGTGCCAGTCGCTTGTCCCGGGACAGAGATGCTCTTTCCTCCTGGTTGAACATCCTATCGATCATCACCATCTCGGCGGAGGGATTGATCCGCTGAAAATGAGAGAGTCCAGTCATTTCGTGTGCCTTTTAAGTGCAAGCACCTCAGTGTGTCTTTGGAACAAATGAAGCAACCAGAAACGAGAATTTAATGTCTAGGTTTCACTCATGTCCCATTTAGTCACAGTTTTTTCTTGCCACATAGGATGCATTTTTTTTTAAACTGTAATTTACACATTGGCACAAAATTCAAAGGTACCAAAGGGGATGTGAAAAGAAAGCCTTTCCTTTCTGCCTCCTGAGTGTACCCCCGACCCCAATGCCTCTTCCCTAGAGGCACCCCGTACCTAACAGTTCAATAAACTCTTCCACAGATATGTTATACACACACACATTTACGTTCTTTCTCTGTATTTTTTCTTTTGCGCACAAATGGTAGCAACTATACACACTGTTCGGCGCCTTTCTTATTTCCCCCTCTGCTAATAATATGTTGGGAATCTTTCCATTAGGATGACCTTTACTTTATACTGTTATGCTTTGTGTTTTTTATTATTTTTTTAAAGGATTTTATTGGAGAACAGTGTGTTTTTCCAGGAGCCATCAGCTCCAAGTCAAGTAGTTGTTTCAGTCTAGTTGTGGAGAGTGCCCATGTGGGGATCGAACCAGCAACCTTGGTGTTATGAATACTGTGCTATAACCACCTGAGCTAACAGGCCGTCCCTAATTTGTGTTTTTTATTAAGGCTTTTCTTAAAATTAGTTTTTGCTATACAGAATCAAATCTTAAATTATATTTCTGGGTCTTATTTAACATGAAAATTCCTGACAGATATCATTTGACCAAATGAGTGGTCCTTCCCTCAAAAATGACACAGTTAGGTCAATGGAATTGTAATAGATATGTATGCTATTGGGGGGTAGGGGAGTGGGGTGGCGGATTGGGGAAGGGGGGTGGTCACTTTGAGGTGTAAAATGTATAACTATTGCACTGTTTTTAAAAAAAATGACAGTCTTTTTGAGGTCTCCGAGTTTTAGAAATGGTTGTCAATATAAAAACAACTATTTCAGACTTTGGAGGCACAATTTTAAGTAAAAAATATTAGTAAATACATAGTATATATATTTAGCTAAACACAAATACACATACACACATATTTATACTATATTGTATATGTGCATAATGTAGTTCAACTCATCCCCCAAGGTACATTTTCAAAGTTGATCTCAAACTGAAAACTACTTTTAAGAGACCAAGTTATAGGTTATTGCCTATATGATTTTAGAACTGCTTCTAAAATCTCAGAACAGATTTGGTCTTCCTGTCCTGTCCTGAGATATCTTACTCCTTTCTCTAATTAACTGATGCTTTAAAAACCAATTTTAGTTCCTATTTGGGGTGATGAAAATGTTCTGGAATTAGACAGTGGTGATGGTTGCACCACTGTGAATATACTAAAGCTTAGGAATATACTAAAAATCATCGAGTTGTACATTTTAAAATTAAGTGTGAATTTTATGGCATGTTAGTAATCTCTCAATTAAAAATAAGACAAAACTAATTTTAACATTTGTCATCACCTAATTTTCCAGATGTTTCTCTGAACAATCTCTACTGGCAGGGCCGCTCGTCCTCTGCCACATCTCTGAGTTGGCAACAGGCAGCAGACAGCATCAGAGCGTGAACCAGGGGGGTCAGGGGTCCTGGTCTATATCCCAGCTCCGCTAATTACCCCACAAACTTACCAGCTATATGATCTTGGGCGAGTAACTTAACCAAAGCCTTAGTTTCCTCATATGGAACACCCACAATGCACTGGCTGTGACGGACCATGTAAAGCGCGGGAGCTACTGCTGTTAGTAGTAGAAACAGTCAAGTGTAGGTTTTACCACAGTCTTAAATAATTGGGTCTTTTAAACTATGTCGGGAGAATGTGTTTCCTTCAAAATTTTCTCTCTGAATTAGTAGCTGTGGCCTGTGGGGTGTTAAAACACAAATATGCTTGGTAGCAGGACTTTACCATAGCGTCTTCTAGGAGCAGGCATCGGTATTTGTTAAGCATTGCTTGGGTCCTTTTTAGGAGCTGAGTGGCAACTGTTTCAAATTCATTGTCGACTTTAGAGAGAGAGAGAGAGAGAAAGAGAGAGAGAGAGAAAATAGTAAGACAGTGCAAATCACCCACTAGGTCTTTTATTTCTTAGGACTGAGATGCATTACTCTTCCATTATTCAAACATGTCTTGTGTATGGCAATTTTCTCTTCTTAGATTCACTTTTTCTTGGTTAAACATGATGCTTCTGCACTGCTTTCCCTCACTGTCCACTGGTATGTGATTACGGAAACTCATTTCAATACTGGCTTATTTTAACTTTAACTAAGAAGCCAAAAACATAATAGTTTTAACATCACCTATAAAAGGAAACCATGTAACACAGACCAGCAACAAATATCAATGACTACAGAATTATTTGCTAGTTTAGATGATCTCAGCCTCCATTCCCTTCCAATACTATGAAAAACTAAAAAGGTTGAAAGAATGAAGTCCTGCTGTCTGAGCTGGGCAGACCCATTTTATGTAAAGACACAAACTACTTCCTATCTTGTAGGCCATGGTGCTGTGGCTCTGTCCTTGTCTGTTGGTCTCCAAAGGTCTTGCATTTTCTACTTCACTCTTTTCAGGGTCCTCACATCCCTGTTTAAGGCTGGATCTAGACCCTAATCCCTGGAAAGCTCACAGTGGACCGACAGCAGGGCCAGGCACCAGAATAGGCTGAGTTCTAGGCTGGGATAAGGGGCCCTTATCCTTATCCTTTTTTCCTGGGGTGGGGGTGGGGGAGGCAGTTTCTTGACATATAGCAATGCCCTGGACTCACTTTGTAACCTCAAGGACTGCTTTTGGGAGCTGCTAAAGGCTCTATCTAACTCATGAAACTGGTAGGAAGAGCTAAGGGTATGCATTCTGCCCAAACTCAAGAAATGTGCCTAAATCACTGTGTAGAGTACCTAGTTCAGAGCCATCCCATCTACAGCCAGCAGTCCAAACAATGCTTTGGATTCGTTGCTCCCTGTATTTGTCCATAAAACATAGTGCCATTTGGGTATCCCTTCACAGAATATGGAGAATAAGTCACAACCCTAAACATGGTCTGCGAAATTGAGTAAACTAGGAACAAGTTAGTTCGGTAACTAAAATCAATAACCTGGCTCCGATCTGGGGGCTACATGGCTCTCGCTCTTCTGTAGGGCATCCATGGAGGGTACCCAGTGTCAGAGTGGCACTCTGGGGGTACAGCCTGCTTACCTTTCTTCAAGTCTTCGTCGGTGGGCATGGAGCCCTGGCACACATGGTAGGAGAGCAGCCTCTGCATCGCATCACTTAGTGATCGGAACTGACTTTTATCAGGTGTCACAGCGTGGGCTTGGTCCCTCTGTAACTGCTGGAGAATGCTGTAAAAGAGAAATTGCCAATGTCAATGGAGGGTCATGTTAGGAAATCAAATCTTCTGCATGCACCGAAAATACCACATACAGGAGTGTTATGCATAGTAGAGCACTTCTGTTTTTTCTTCAGTTTTATACTTTTATACAATGGTGGGTTTAGAGTTTGGTCTAACTGGCTCCACAAAAGACTCAAACTATGACCCTGGCCTCAAAAGCAGTGTTCCCACCAACCATTCACGTGGCGGGGGGGGGGGGGGGGGGGGGCTCACACAGACCTTGGCAATGCCTGAGCAGCGGTCAGCTAAGCTTCTGCTAACATTTCTGTTCTGAGCATAAGACTTTATCAAACCCTGCTTCTCCTCAGAGACACTCAGGCCAACAAAAAGGCATGTGGTGTGCTAAAAGGGCAAAAAGCTCTTCTCCTTAAGGACGAAAGAGCAAACAGTAGGCTCAAACCACATTTGATCTATTGATAGGTTCTAATGGAAACAAACTATAGGAAAAGATTCTCAAAGTGTATTTTTTAAATATTATATATATTATTATAACCTGACTTCTGCTGTATATGTACTGAAGGTTAGGAACCTAGAGAAATGTTTAAAATGAGTCATAACCAAGGTCACTCACAAAGCTCCTTTAGTTAGTTGTTTTGTAGCTGGCCTCTTTTGTCCTCCTGAATGACCATCCACCTAAAGACAAAACATACCTCTGATTATTCCCTTTTATTGAAAAAAAAAAAAGCAGAATACAGTTACACATAAAGGTCACTAGGTGAATATTTTCAACTGCCTATCAAAAGTGTATTCTGACTTTTTTTTTTTTTTTAGCCATCCTGCCACCTGTTGGCGGCTCAGCAGCAGCTCAGCTCGGGCGGGACTCGAACTGGTGTTGTTCAGAGCTCGCACTCTTGAGCAAGCTCTTAACCAACTGAGCCACTCGGCCGGCCCAAGAGTGTATTCTGAGAATGCAGAATGTGACCTGCTAAAAAAATACATACAACAAGCAACTCCACAGACTCATGTAGCAAAGTCACACTCTGTGTGTGAAAATGATAGAAAGCCATCCTATCAGTTCCTTGGAAGGACTCAGCTTGTACCTTAAAGCCTGAATCCCCAGCTTCCTCTACAAATGCATCACTATATTTTTGAAGAGATACACTTGTGGGTACCAACTCCATGAACATCTGAAAATTCAGTAGATATTACTTAAATCATCTTCTCAGTGGTAAATAAGGGAGCAAACATTTTTGAGCTCCTGTTACGTATAGTTTGGGTGTGTGATCGAGTAGGGCATTTCTATATCATGTTAAGGAAATCAACACGCCTATGTCAGAACCTGAGAACTGAAACAAATCCTTCACTGAGTACCCCAGGCAGGCCCAGGCTACAAGTTTAAGTGTCATTAAACTATTACTTGCCAAATTTGATGAAGAAGAAATGAAAGCCTTAGTAAACTGAAAACAACTTTTTTTCCTTCTTTCAAGATCAGAGGTTGGGTTAAAAGACCATAGTGGGGCCGGCCGAGTGGTGCGCTGGTTAAGAGTTGGCTTGGGACGCCAGCTCTGAGCAGCAGGGCCCTGGTGCGGATCCCACATGAGAGCCAGTGACGCTGTGCCCTCTACAGCTAAGATGGTGAACAGCAGTTCGACCTGGAGTTGGGCTGCCTGGAGTCGCTGGCAACGGCATAGGCTGCAGTGGGGCTGGCCGGCAGCTGGCATGAGTTGCTGTGAGCTGCCGTGAGTGGCCGTCCAATGGCCAGTGACCAATCTGCCTCTCCCGGGAAGAGTGCAATGATGATACCAATATGGGCCAGTGAAGCAACGTCCTCCACAACTAGACTGAAGAACAAAAGGACAGCAACTTGTCTGTTCCCCTTCCCCAAGGCTGTTCCCCTCCCCCAATTCCCCAATAAAATCTTAAAAAAAAAAAAAAGGCCATAGGCACTGACTACTTTATACATTCCTCATTGCTACTGCAGGAAAAAATAAATCTCTCAGTATAACTCAGAGGAACAGATCTACTTTTTTTTTTTTTTAAAGATTTTTCTTTTTTATTGGGGAATTGGGGGGATGAGAACAGTGCTGGGGAATTGGGGGAAGGGGAACAGACAAGTTGCTGTCATCTTGTTCCTCAGTCTAGTTGCAGAGGACGTTGCTTCACTGGCCCAAGTTGGCACCATCATTGCACTCCTCCCGGGAGAGGCACATCAGTTGCCAGCTTCTGGATGGCCGCTCACGGTGGCTGCTGGCTGCTGGCTACACACAGTAGCCCATGGCAACCCACTGCCACAGGGGCTGCAGCCTACGCCGTCGCCGGCGACTCACGGCAGCCCAGCTCCAGGTTGAGCTGTTGTTCAGCATCTTAGCTGTGGAGGGCAGTGTCACTGGCCCTCATATGTGGGATCCGAACCGGGGCCCTCTGGCGTCCCAAGCCAGCTCTCAACCATCGCGCCACTCGGCCGGCCCCGGAACAGATCTACTTTTGATAGATAATGAGTGATAACATTCAACAGTAACTACATTTTTTGAGTGCCTACTATGTGTTGGCTGCATGTATATTATTAATTCATGAAGAAATGACAGCATTGTAAATATGTGAGAAATGGCACAGACACACTCATCCTGTAAACATCAACATAACAGGGCCTGGCCCGCTGGGAAGGTCTCCAGCAAGCACATTTTTGTAGGCACACAGGGCGTCTGGGCTGACTGTGTAGATGACGCCAGGCAGCAACTACTAAGCAGAAGATGACAAATACATTTTCTTTCAATTATGCTAAACGTTAAGAAGAAGCAATGCAGACTGTGTTCTACCTGCATAGTTGGTTGGCCAGGTGATGATCCAACTACTTTTTCCTGCTGTGGTTGTGCAGTTCCTAAGGACGCTGGTATAACTTTGCTTCCAGAATCCTGCCCTATTAGAATTAACACATAAGACAACGTTCAACAGAAACAATAAATCAGGCCCATTGTACAACCCTAGAATCTAATGTATACAGATTATGGAATTCTGAAAGGGATATCATGGATGCTTACTGTGAGGAAAGACAGCAGAAAGTACATTTATCTACAAAAGCTCTGGAGGCAGAAGTAAGGATTATTAAAGCCTGTTTAGGTAATAAATAGAAACAAATACATAAAGAAACAAAAGCTGACAAAGCTATAGTTACAAGTTATCTAAAGTCTGAGGAATAGGCCTCAAGCCAGTAATCTGTCAGTATTACCGAGAAACCCAAAATACTCACAACTTAAGGAAAGGGAGGCCCAAATAGGGGACTGACTAGGAGTGTTCATGCTTTTGTCTTTCTAGTACTTACTGAGCAGTGTAGGTGTTCAAAGCTTTAGAAGAAATGTAAGACATAGCCCATAATATTTTTAGTTTCAGGGGGGATTCTGGGTATACTTGTATATAAAGCAACATGAGGATAGTTACAAAGTCACCTGTGCCATATAATACTAGATTTCGTTGTTTCTAAACAGCACATTTTTGCACATAACTGAATGTGCCATAATTTAATTAGAAGTGCTTTTTTTCTTGCTTAGTGGTATATAAAATGATGGTACAGATGCAATGTGGAAAGAATACAGAAAAAAAAGAATGATCAGAGTCTAGGTGCGGTTGAGTCAGGAAGATAGCAAGCAGAATGAGGGATGTGGACAGAGTGTCCCTCGGTGTTGGGAGGACAGGGACACACTGAGGAGAGCTCACTAAAGGCCCCTGACCTGGCAGTACGGTGCTCAAGAGACCAGGAATCTGTGCTTGCCTCAGGCCATCCGTAGTCTTGGAAGCAGAAATGGGGGAAGTCTGATTCAAACTTTTTTTCTGAGCCTGTGGAAAAATATTACAAAGATGGACAAATTAATTTCAGGACTAAAAAAGCTTTAACAGATTACTTAAAATGCCAACCAAGCCCGTTAATGCCTACCTGGCATCGCCTTCAGGTTAGATTATAAAACAAAAGTTTTCAACCATTATTCTCCCATCACATCGGCAGAACTACAAAGAGTACCCTTGAAAATCTGCAGGCACACTGAATTTTTTAGGCACCATTCAGTAGGGATGCTGAGTTGACACCAGACTGCTTTCTTGCTCACGGAGCTGTGCTCGTGGTGCTCAGACACAAAGGCTGAGCCAGGAATGCAGTCTCCGTCCCTGGTAATTTTAATTTATTTTTTATATTTTTTATTGGAGAACAGTCATGGTCATTGGTTACACATTGCTTTCATGCTACAATGGCATAGTTGACTCTTTTAGGGAGGGCGCACAGCTCACAGTGGCCCATGCGGGGATTGAACCGGCAACCTTGGTGTTATCAACACCACGCTCTAACCAACTGAGCTAACTGGTCACCCACGTCCCTTGTAATTTTATATCATGCCTGCAAGGATTATGACCCCAACTTTCAGTCTCTACAAAGGGTCTGCATGGACCCTGAGCACCTCACCAACCCCAAACCTACTGCCAACACACAGTTTTCTGTGTAGATGATCTAAATAAAGTACATTACACCCCTGTCATCTGGTATGTCTCTAGTTTGCATCATGTCAACATCAGGAGGCATGTAATTGGGAAATATAAATTCAAATGAGTATTAGCCTGAGCAAACATTATTAAAAAATCAATCTGATATTTAAACTGTTATGTGCTTCTTTTCTGTATATGAGGAAGATAAACTAGATAATGTTTAAGGACTAACAAGTTCCTTTTCACTAAAAAAATCTGTTCTCTCTATGATGCATTTAAGGTAAGACAATAAAAGGCTTTTAAATTACTCTCAATTTTTAATCCTCTATGTTATTACTACTTCATAATGCTGTAGGTTTTCAGAGTTTTTTCTTCTGTTTTTATAATTTGTATACCAACAGTGGATTTGGAGTTTAGTCTAGCCATCTCCACGGGGAACTTGCCTGAAGCATTGGCCAATTACGCTCTTGTTATTTCTATTCTAAACAATTAATTATCTATTTAGTTCTCTTTTCTAATATAAAAATGGAGAGGGATTGGACATTACCCAAGAAAGACTGGAGGAGGTCATTTTAAGTTAGAAAAGGTCACCTTAATCGTCCTTCCATTAGCAGGGAAGGTCAGACCTGCACCATTCTAGATAGTAGGCAATACATTCCTAGTGAGAAACCATGAAGGGAAAATCTTCCAGTTTTCATAGCATTTCCCCTAGGACGTAACTCCACGCTCTCCCATGGAGGACCCCTGTATTATGGAGATGCCCAGGGCAGTGAGTACAGGCCTTCCTCACAAATATTTCCAGGGATAATCACTAAGGGCCACCCTGAAGAAAAAGCGAAACAGATAGAAGTTGGAAAAATGTAGTTTAATAGGGCAAGGCTATATGTTAGGTGGATCTCTGACACAACAAGATCAACAGATGAATAGAGGAACCAGAATTAAAATGTTCAAATGACTAAAGTCCTCATAGCAGCGCTGCCAGTATGCAACATTTTGGAATTTCTTTCAATATGCCTCGTTCACATGAAACAGAAGAATATCATCCTTATTGCTTCTGAGCATACACTGGTTTTTTTTGTTTGTTTGTTTTTGACAAAAATGATCTCCCATTTTATTTATCAGACATGACCTGGACGACTCCTAGCGACTAACCAGACAAATAAAACACAATCCATGCACACATAAGTAGTAAAACCATAAAGAAAAGCAAGGAAGATATCACCATAAAAGTTAGGAGAGGCGGTGAGATGTGGAAGTCACATGGAGAGGGGTGGTTTCTAGAGGTACTGGCAATATTGTCTTTCTTGGGTAGTTACATGGATGGCTATTGGCTTTATAATTATTTGTTAACTGTACATTCATTTTTTATGCATTTTTTCTGAATGTGTTCTATTTCACAATACAGAAGAGTGAAAGAAAAAAAAAATCCAGGGCAATCTAATCTAATGTCAGAGCTTGGAAATTTGCCATCACTTGAGGGTAGAGAGGACTGCCGTGTCTAAAAGCAAAGTTACTATCTGTGGAGGGCATGTCTCCTTTCAGCACGATGTGGGTACGTGTTTCACGGTCCCCTTGCGGCCTGTGTGGGTGTTGAGCTCTGGCATCTTTGTGCATTTTCATTCTCTTAACTACTGCCTGTGTTCTTCACTGTATCCCTTCCCTGGGGACTAGAACAATCAACCCCATTGTTACACTGTCGGGGTAACACCAGGGTTGGGGGCGGGGCAGGTAGGGTCAGGGTGGTGGCAGAATCAGAATCCACTGGGGAACTTGGCGTGGCCTCTACCCTGGAATCGCCAATTCACCAGGTCTGTTATGCTGTCTCTAGAAGCCCACTGGTCGCTCCCAGTCCACTTATTCTCAGGGTGGGACTTTTGTCTGTCTTGTTCGCTGCTGTATCTCTGGCACCAGAACAGGGCCTGGCCCCACAGTGAGCACACGGTACATAGTTGTTAAACAAACACGAGGGAATGAATTCCACTGCAGCGTAAGTCAGCCTGTCCCCCCTCTCAATCCAACCCCCCACCCCCAAGGAGCCATTAACTTTCTTTATTCCCCTCAAATTTAGGTTGCCCCCAGTTGACAATCTTTTCCAGAAACAGTATTTTTCATTCTGTTGTTTTTATGAAACTCTTAGAGAAGACTTACTCTTGAAATGTATTTCCTTCACAAATAGAGAATATTTAAGGATATTTTGTTGAGCACTTGGCTTCAACACCTCTGCTAATATCAATGTACAATTTTAATTCTTTAGATCTCATGAATTATCTTGATACTATGCAAACACATAAAAAAAACCCAATGAATCAAAATACTGAATATGTCGACTTTGCCCTGTGTGGTACAGTTTGAAAGAAGCCAATTACAAATTAACAAGATAATATATATCCAACGGCAGGCATTTGCTGAATGAGGGAGGACATTTGGGATCTGCCCAGCCACACTCTCCTCTGAGAAATGCCACAGAAATGGGTCAGAGCCAGCAAGGTTAGAGAACACACAAAGGTGTGTCACCTGCTGGAGGGTGTTAACAGCTAAAATCCAGGGAAGGAGCACCTTTTTGTCCATCTAAAAGTGCCATGACTGCCGGTGGGGCAGTTTATCTACCAAGAGGGTGGCTTTTTCTATTTTGGGTCAGAGGGGCACTTCTTTCTAATTTGAACAAAGGCCTGGTATAGAGCAGCAGAAACCCTATGTGACCACTTCCTCATGTCGCCCATGACCCCGGTCCTCTGGCCATGGCTTACTGAACCACGGTGGGCCAATCAGGCTCTCTCCTGGGAATTCAGATTCGGGGTGAATACCTAAGGGCAGTGGCTCTCCAATGCAGGTTTACAGATTGGTTATATCAAGATCACCTGGGGAGCTCCTGAAAGACAAAGTTTCTGGGTTCTGTCCACAAAGATCCATTCGGAAATCCAATGTGGGGCTCAGGAATTTATAATTTTTAAAAACTCTCCAGGTGATTCTGATGCATGGCTAAGTTTTGGAAACCACTGCATTTGCAGTCTCTGTTAAAAACTTGGCTAATAATGTAGAGCTGGCCTGGGGTGGCCATTCTGGTCCAGGAGAAGAGAGAAAGAAAGAACAATGAAGGGAAGATAAGAGGCCATGCTGTCTTGAGGAGGCTGAGAGAACAACGGAGAGCCTGGTTTCTGACCCTTGTAAGGAGCTGCACTATATTTCCTGGACATCACTTCCCCTTCTCCCACCCACCCCAAATGTGTTAGGGTGAGTTTCTGATAGTTGCAACTCAAAGTACCTTGACTAAGATATTTGGATGTCAATATATACACAGCACTGTGGTAATCATAGAGGAGGCAGCTGAAGAATACCCAAGAGCCTTTGCCCTCTGAAAGCTTACCATCCAGAAAATGGCCAGGCCCACCTACTCGATCAGTTACTGTAATTATGGTGTCCGACCTCAATGAGCACCTCGGGCCTGTCCAGTGATCCTCTCTCTCCCCTAGCCAGCTCCTTTGCTCATTTCCCACTGAAAGCTATTTCATTATTTTCAAACCCGTAAGCTAGGTGAGAACTCATTCAACTTTCAAAGCTACAACCTTACCTGGACCCCCTTTCATCCCCCCCTTCTCTTGCTACAGTGGAAGTGGCATCCCTCCTTTTTTCTACAAAGAATCCCACCAGTGCTCGAGAATTTATGTCGTTCTCCTTCCCGTCTGCTTTGAAAACAGTTCCAGCCTTCCCCATATCTTAAAAAAGTAATTCTCTTGACCCCACACATTGTTGTAGCTCCTGCCATCTCAGTTACCTTCATTTTTTCTGAAGGTTGTCTGTGCTCATTACCACACCTTTCACTCTCTCCTTGGTCTTGCCATCGGCTTCTGCACCTCTCATTCCATGGAAGCAAGGCTTTCCGAGGTCAACTGCTGTCTCCTTGTTGCTAAATCTGTCAGCAGCATTGTGATCCTTTCCTCCACTGACTTCTCAGTGACACTTCACTCCGTGGATCTCTTCCCTGCTGCCTACAACACTCTCTTCTCTTAGTTTCCAAAATGCTAAACCCTACTGGTTTTACTCCTCCTCTCTGGAACCTTCTGAGTCTCACTTGTGGACTCCTCTTTCTGTGTCCATCCTTGAAAGGTTGAGGTACGTTGGGGTTCCTTTCTGGCCGCTCTTTCTTGTCTACTTACATAATCTCCTTGATCCATTTCATTCACTTCCACTGCTTTGATTACAATTTATATGCTGATCAATCCCATGTCAGCCCATATTTCGGTCCTATGCTTTAGTATACATAGCAGATCATACACGTAGTTGTCCTGCATGTACCTCAGACTTGACAAGCATATCCTAAATTAAACTCATAACTTCCCTTCAAATTAATATAGGGAAAGGGCATGAGGACTATTTTTGCAGAAGAAGAAACGAGGAGGCTGGATGCCAAGCTGCGTGCTGCCAGACACAGAGCTCAGGCAGACGTTAATCAATCACACAGCACAAACGATCCAAAGGCTATAAAGCAAAGAGATCCCACTATGGCCATTCCTGTAGTTAAGCCCTCTGCAAATAAGACACGGGGTGTGCTTTACAAGAGTTAAAGACAAACCTGCCCCTATTCTTCCTGCATCTTTACAGAAGTTAAAGATAAACTTATTGTTCTTCTTTCTTCCTTTCCGCCCATACCCATACATTTTCCATGGAAGTGGAAAACATATAAATCCTAGCCCAGGGGATGGAGAAGGTCTCTCTTCCACTCGTGATTAGACACCGTCGCTGTCTGTGGAGTGGCCTTTCTTTTCTTACTTACTGTCTGCTAAATAAACTTACTACCACTTTAAACTCTATATCGGTTCAAGTTTGAACTCTTTCCCATGTGAAGCCAAGAACCTTCTTAGCCCTGGGTTTGCATCCCCACTCTGGGGAATTCCCTTCGCCCAGCATCAAAATTCACAATTTCTCCCTCTCTGCTCTATCTCAGTGAACCTGAGTGTGACTGTCAGGACACTGTCATCCTTATTGCTCCACTATAGTCAATCAATCAAAAGTTCTACCTAACCTAATTGTCTCAAACCCATTCACTTCTCCCCATCTCTACTTGGCTAGTCTAGGTCTTCACTATTTCATGCGTAGCCTGTGACACTGGCTTCTTAATGTGACACTGACTCCTTACAAGGTCCAGGATGATCCGGTCCTCGCTCACCTTTCCCACCTAAAACTCCCGCAAGTCACATGAACATATTTTTCCTGCACCCGCAGGACCACGGTCTCATCTCTCTCCAGGAGCTGCACCTGCTGTTTCCATAGCCTGAACATTCTTCTCTCAAGCCCTCTCATGCTGGACAACTCTTCCTTCTCTGTTAGAAGGTCTTGGTCAAAAACCACTGTCTCAAGGAAATCTTCCCCAACCATCCCATCTGAGTGAGAAGTGCCTTTGCAGACTCTGGCGCTCTGGACCATTTCTACCAGAGCACTTAAATACTGTGTGTGGCTGGCAGCTTATCTACCTGCCTCCCGCCTTGCAATAGATTACTGTGTTCCTGGGACCTGGCCCAGGGCTGGTCATGGTAGGTACTGAAATATTGCTGAATGACTGAATCAATGAAGGAAATATTTAGCACAATAAGTGATTATACAGCTAGTGGGGAGTACAAACAAAACATGCAGAGAAGCTATCAGGGGAGGGACTGAAAAAGTCTTTATTCTTCTGAGGGCTTTGGGTGGAGTCCTGAAGGACAGGAAACATTTAGACCTGATAGGAAAGGACCCTCAAGAATACCCATCAGCAAAGGCTGGAGGCTCACAATGAGTCTGGCCTATTCAGGGAACATTGGTGGTTAGCCTGGCTAACCTGAGGGTTTACCACTGGAGAACCTCACTGGCCAGGTGCAGAGATTGGTGCTCTCTCCTGTGGCAACAGGAAGCTCCCAGACGATTTGGTTCAAGTCCCCAAGCAAATGTTTTAGAAGATTAATGTGGTGAAAATCAGGCTTTTGGAAGAGGCTGAAGGCAGATTAATGACCCAGACAACTGTTCCAATTGTCTAATTATGATATTATGGGCCTGGAAAACATCTAGCCTGTGGTTCTCTATCCTGGTAGCACTTTACAATCACTTGGGGAGCATTTGAAAAATGCTGACGCTGGAGCATAACTTTCCCATCACTGGAGTGCCAGAAGGAGAAGAGGGAGAGCAAGGAATTGAAAACCTATTTGAAGAAATAATGACTGAAAACTTCCCTAATCTGTTTAAGGAAATAGACATACAAGTCCGGGAAGTGTAGACAGTCCCAAACAGGATGAACCCAAACAAGCCCACACCCAGACACATCATAAATAAAATGGCAAAGGTTAAAAACAAAGAGAGAATCTTAAAAGCAGCAAGAGAAAAGCCGTTAATTACCTACCAGGGAGCTCCCATAAGACTGTCAGCTGATTTCTTAACAGAAACTTTGCAGGCCAGAAGGGACTGGCACGAAATATTAAAAGTGATGAAAAGAAAGAACCTACAACCAAGATTATTCTACCCAGCACAGCTATCATTTAGAATCAAAGGGCAGACAAAGAGCTTCCCAGACAATAAAAAGCTACTGGAGTTCACCAACACCAAACCAGTATTACAAGGAATCTTAGAGGGACTTAAGAAGAAGGAGAAAAACAGATAAAAAATATGAATAATAAAATATCAACAACTACATATCTATCAACAATTACTTTCAATGTAAATGGATTAAATGCTCCAATCAGAAGACATAGGGTGGGGCTGGCCAGTTAGCTCAGGTGGTTAGAGCACAGTGCTCATAACACCAAGGTTGCCGGTTCGATTCCCACATGGGCCAAGGAGCTGCGCCCTCCACAACTAGATTGAAACAACTACTTGACTTGGAGCTGATGGGTCCTGGAAAAGCACACTGTTCCCCAATAACAATTAAAAAAAAAAAGACACAAGGTGGCTGAATGGATAAGAAAATAAGACCCTTAAAAATGCTGCCTATAAGAGACTCACTTCAGATTGAAAGACACACACAGACTGAAAGTAAAGGGATGAAAAAAGATATTTCATGAAAATGAAAATGGAAATGAAAAAAAAAAAAAAAAGCTGGGGTAGCAAAACTTATACCAGACCAACAGACTTTAAAACAAAGCTTATATAACAGGAGACAAAGAAGGACCCAGTAATCCCACTTTTGGGTATTTATCCGAAGAAACCCAGAACACTACTTTGAGGGGATGTGTGTGCACCCGTATGTTCATTGTAGCATTGTTTACAATGGCCAAGATGTGGAGGCAGCCTGGGTGTCCATCGGATGAATGAATAGAGTAGGTGGTACATATATACAATGGAATATTACTTGGCCAGGGAAGGGGATGGGTTCTTGCCATCTGCAGCATCATGGATGGACCTGGAGGGTATTGTGCTAAGTGGGGTGTCAGACAGAGAAAGGCAGATGCAATGTGGTTTCGCTTATATGTGGAATCTAAAGAACAAAACAAACAAAACAGAAACAAACTCATAGATACAGAGAACATTTTTATGTTTGCCAAATGGGAGGGGAGTTGGGGGTGTGAGTGAAATAGGGGAAGGGATTTAGAAGTACAAATTGGGGGCCGGCCAAGTGGCACACTGGTTAAGAGCTGGCTTGGGATGCCAGTTCTGAGCAGGAGGGCCCCAGTTCGGATCCCACATGAGGGCCAGTGACACTGCCCTCTACAGCTAAGATGCTGAACAACAGCTCAACCTGGAGCTGG
>NW_017731422.1:3413609-3414712 GCF_001890085.2 Hipposideros armiger
CCCTTCCCCTGATTTCCGAGCGCTGTTCCCCTTCCCCCAATTCCCCAATTTAAAAAAAAAAAAAAAAGAAGTACAAATTGGTTGTTACACAATGGTCATGGGGATGTAGGGTATAGCATAAGGAATATAGTCAATAATATTGTAATAACTCTGTATGGTGTCAGATAGGGACTAGATTTGTTGGGTTGATGGATGGGAGGGGAATTGGGGGGCAGGGTGAAAAGAGAGAAGGAATTAAGAAGTACAAATGGGTAGTTACAAAATAGTCGTGGGGATGTAAAGTATAGCATAGGGAATATAGTCAATGATATGGTAATAACTATGTATAGTGCCAGGTGGGTACTAGACTAGTCAGGGGGATTCACTTCTTAAAATATATATAAATGTCTAACCGCTATGCTATACATCTGAAATTAATATAAAATAATACTGAATGTCAACTGCAATTGAAAAATTTTAAAAAGGCGGGGGGGGGGAATGTGAAGGGGAATAAGAGGTTCAGGTTTCCAGGTATAAAACAAATAAGTCATGGGGATGTAATGTACAGCATGGGGAATATAGTCAATAATATTGTGATAGCGTGGTACGGTGTCAGATGGTTGCTGGACTTACGGTGATCACTTCTTTAAGTATATAAATGTTGAATAACTATTGTGTACACCTGAAACAAATATAATATTGTATGTTAACTATATTTTAATTTTCTTAAAAAAGAAAAGTAGAAAAATTACTAAAAAAAAAAAAAATTCTGACTCCAAGAGCCCTTTCTACAGACCATTTAAATCAGAATTTATGGAGGTGAGGCCCAGGTACCCATATTTTTAAAAAGCTCCCCAGGTGATTCTATTGCACAGGTAGGGTCCCTCATTTTTGAGAAGAGAAAACTAGGGCTCAGTGAATTTGTGAACTTAGACCACAAAACCAGGCAGTGGCAAGGCAGGACCTACAAGTGAGCTCTGACTCCTAAAATTCAGCTCTTGTTTTTCCCGGTACATATATTGCAGTTCTTCTTAAGGTCTAGCTCATGTCATGGATGTAGAAAAGGAGAGAAATGGCTGAAGCTGATGTTGTATAATATTGTATGTCAACTATAAGTGAAAAAA
>NW_017731422.1:3415143-3417344 GCF_001890085.2 Hipposideros armiger
AAAAAAAAAAGAAATAATACTGTAGCCCCCGGCACTCCCTGGCAGTACCTGTTGTTAATATGATCATGATTTTCATTATTATTGAAAAGAATGGAGATGAGACATTCAAAGAAGACCTTGCAGGATTTGATAACATGAAAGGTTTAGAAGAGAGGGGGAAAATCAGAACATCTAGATGTTGAAGTCTGGGTGTGTGAAGATACCCAGCAACTCCACAGTAAGTAGGCAGGCTGAGCTAAAGGGGGAAAGGGGATTAGGGAGGGGCAGCAGGACAGGAGACTTCAGTTGTGATACTGTACCCAAAGCGTGGTAGGGGCTGCTTTCAAGGAATTTTAAATCTACTAAATCTTCTTGTGATCTAAGGAGATTTGGACTTAAGATAATTTGTTTACTTTGCTTGATAGGCTAAGCTCTTGTAAATCTCTTCCTTTAATCACTAACTTTTGAATATTAATCCATTTACAAGAAAGTTTAAATCTTGTAAATTAGGCTCTGCATTAAGAGATTTAAGTTGATAGGCTCCCTGGAGAAATGGCTGAGGCAAGGTAATCCCAGGACAAGCCTACGCTACCTTGTGATGGAAACATGTCAAAAGTATAGAAGCCTGCTTAAGCAAGTCTCCACTGATCAAATTGAGGACAATATAAATGTCAAAAACAAGAACGAAAATGAAAGGAATAGATTGCAACACATTAAATACAAAAAAGAACACACTATCTTCTAGAGATATATTCTAAAATA
This sequence comes from Hipposideros armiger, assembly GCF_001890085.2. Taxonomy (NCBI): domain Eukaryota; kingdom Metazoa; phylum Chordata; class Mammalia; order Chiroptera; family Hipposideridae; genus Hipposideros; species Hipposideros armiger. The sequence continues at coordinate 3,415,885 of NW_017731422.1, forward strand.
TTACAGATAAACTTATATGTCTGGATTAGCTTCAAAATAATACTGGGCAGGGGGAGAGTGAATGGAGTATGGATGAAATAAGAGTACCCATGAGTTGGTAAGCACTAGAGCTGATTGAGCATGGGGCTCATAACACTACTGGGTTGTCAGAAAAGTCATGATGTATTTTTTCTATGGTTTTCGTTGCAAAAATGCGTCGACTTTTCTGACAACCCCAATATTTTGTCTACTTTTGTTCATGTTTAAAATTCCCCATAATAAAAAGTTTAAAAATGAATGCAAAAAAACCCCCTATGAGTTCATAGCGTTTCTCACAAGAAAATGCACAAGAGAAGAAGAAAAAGCTGTGCTTGATGGAAAAATCCCCACCAATAACTGTAGATAGGATAACACAATCAGAAAATAATTTTTCAACCACCAGTGCAATATTCAGGGCAGGATTATCAATGGAGTCTCAAATCACCGGGTGAGAGGCTAGGGAACGGGATAGTCACGTGGTCCCAAAGCACCATACTAGAGATAATTTATTCTTTACAAAGGGAACAAGGTACCTTTTAATACCTTGGGGAGAAACCGGGAGGAGACCATCTTGTCCAAGTGATCACACTCAGAATCACCAATAATGGGGGCAAACCAACATTATGTGTCTTGCCAAACCATTTAGCCTGAATCTAATCATAAGGAAACTATCAGACAATTCCACACTGGGGGCCACTCTACAAGATAATTGATCTGGGCTGCTGTAGACTAAAGAGATGTGACAGCAAGAAATCAGTGCTCTCGGACTAGTTTCTAATGTGAAGCATTGTCATAAAGGATATTATTGGGTCAACTGGAAGACATTTGATATAATTTTGTTATATTAATGTTAAATTTCTTGGGTGTGATTGTGGTTGTATTGAGAAGGTCCCTGTTCTTAGGAGATCCCTGCTTAAGTATTTAGGGGGAAAGGGAATGATGTTTGCAACTTACTTTCAAGTGGTTCAGAGAAAACGTGTTTGTGTGTGTGTGTGTGTGTGTGTGTGTGTGTGCGCGTGTGCGTGTGTGTGTGCGAGCGTGCGGTAGAGAAAGATGCACAGATGAAGCAAATGTTGCAAAACATAAACACCTGGGCTGCCGAGTGGTGCATTGGTTAAGAGCTGGCTTGGGAGGCCCGAGGGCCCCGGTTCGGATCCCACATATGAGGGCCAGTGACACTGCCCTCCACAGTTAAGATGCTGAATAACAGCTCAACCTGGAGCTGGGCTGCGAGTGATTCGCCGGTGACGGCGTAGGCTGCAACCCCTGCTGCAGTGGGTTGCCATGGGCTACCGTGTGTAGCCAGCAGCCAGCGTGAGCTGCCAAGAGCCTCCGTGAGCGGCGGTCCAGAAGCCGGCGACTGATCTGCCTCGCCCAGGAAGAGTGCAATGATGGTGCCAGCTTGGGCCAGTGAAGCAACGTCCTCCACAACTAGACTGAAG
>NW_017731422.1:3417840-3418792 GCF_001890085.2 Hipposideros armiger
GATGAAGCAAATGTTGCAAAACATAAACACCTGGAGAGTCTAAGTACATAGGTTCACGGTACTTTTCCAGCTATTCTGTGGGTTTGAAAGTTTTCATAATGCAGGAGGTGGTGAGGACTTATGTTCACTCCACCAGAGGCTGGTTACACTGATTGCCTGCAGGCAACTGCGGGGGCTGGTGGACAGGGGAAGGAAGGGACTTTTTTACTGTAGTACACACCTTTCTGTACCTTTTGAATTCTGAACCAAACCAATGTGTTCTCTATACCAAAATAAAGTGTATATTTAAAAACTTACACCTGTCTAATATTAGCCCCTCATAGTATCAAAGCTTAACTGAATTAAATTTCTCCAAATAGACAAACAATGAGGGCCCCTGATCATGGTATTTTTATTCATTACTATGTTCTATAAAGCAATTTATACAGAAATTTTACACAGAAATTATAGAGTAAAAGAGTTGCTGTAAGTGTTTCTGGATGTCCTGAGGTCTAAGTGTTGGACAACACCTCAGCACTTTTCCAATCCATGCTGCATCCAAGGCTGTGTCCTCCTTACTCCAATACACCTGATGCTTTAATTGTTCTGGAAAATCGACAGCAGGCACACACTTGACATAATGCAACTGACCTACTTCCCAATACTTTTAGGCATTAAAAAGCACAAAAAATTACTTTGGAGCACAAAAAATTACTTTGGAGCACAAAAAATTACTTTGGAGCTGCCAATGTAAGCTTCTTGTTACCTTTGGATAATTCAAACTTTTAGGAGTCAGTGACATATTCCCCACCCCTCTCCCCTGGCAATGAAGCAATATTTAGAAAAAAAAAGAAAAATGAGGGCCGACCAAGTGGCGCGATAGTTAAGAACTGGCTTGGGACGCCAGAGGGCCCCGGTTCGGATCCCACATATGAGGGCCAGGGACACTGCCCTCTACAGCTAAGATGCTGAA
>NW_017731422.1:3418902-3454959 GCF_001890085.2 Hipposideros armiger
GACAGCAACTTTTCTGTTCCCCTTCCCCCAATTCCCCAGCACTGTTCCCATCCCCCAATTCCCCAATAAAAATCTTTAAAAAAAAAAGAAAAATGATCATGCTGTGGCTGATTATAATTAATGATAATAACAAACATAAAACAGGTCAATACATACTGATATAAAATGATTCTCAGGTTCATATAATTAAGTAAAAATGTCTATGGTGTGTTGCAGGTATTATATATATAATAATTGCTTGTATTTGCAGAGGATAGCTCTGGAAGAATATAAAGAATCTAGAAACAGTGGTGGCCTCTGGGAAAAAGCTTGGAGAAGGAAGACTGACTTTCCACTCTAAACTATTTTGGAACTGTTTTTAATTTTTACCAACTGAATGTTTTACTTATTTTTAAAAAATGCAAAAAATAGTTTGATAAATGCTGTTCAGGTACAACCTTCCCTATGAGAGGTAAGTTTTTAAAACTAGAAGAAAATGAGAATAATTTGTAATTCTACCATCCAGAGAACTGCTGTTAATGTTATAGTGCATTTCCTTCTAATCAAGTTTCTGGGTGTTTTGTAAACAAGAGGGTTTTCTGTTTTCTAATTCGCCATATTGTCTCTCCCCATCATTTTCCTAAAACTGAAAACAAACTGCTTATTAAACAAATTATTTACATTTTAATGTGCATTTTAAATATTTTACATTTAAATGTACACTTAAAATTATTCTGTAAGCCTTTTCCCAAATCTTTCATTACTTTTTGAAAACATTTTATTTTTTTAATTTTTATTTATTTTTAATTTTTAAAAATTTTTTAAATTGGGGAATTGGGGGATGGGAATAGCACTGGGGAACTGGGGGAAGGGGAACAGACAAATTGCTGTCCTTTTGTTCTTCAGTCTAGTTGTGGAGGACGTTGCTTCACTGGCCCAAGTCGGCACCATCATTGCACTCTTCCCGGGCGACGCAGATCAGTCGCAGGCTTCTGGACGGCCACTCACTGCGGCTGCTGGCTGCTCACGCTGGCTGCTGGCTACACACGGCAGCCCATGGCAACCCACTGCAGCAGGGGTTGCAGCCTACGCCATCGCCTGCGACTCACGGCAGCCCAGTTCCAGGCTGAGCTTTGTTCAGCATCCCAGCTATAGAGGGCAGTGTCACTGGCCCTCATATGTGGGATCTGAACTGGGGCCCTCTGGCCTCCCAAGCCAGCTTCCAACCAACACGCCACTCGGCCGGCCCTAGTTTTATTGACTTTTTAAACTTTATTGGGGAACAGTGTGTTTTTCCAGGACCCATCAGCTCCAAGTCAAGTTGTTTTGATCTAGTTGTGGAGGGAGCAGCTCACTGGCCCATGCTGGAATCAAACCGGCAACCTTGGTGTTATGAGCACTGAGCTCTAACCACCTGAGCTAACTGGTCACCCCCTGAAAACATTTTAAATGGCTAAATAGTACTTCATTATATCCAATCATTCTCCTATTATTGGACATTTGGGTTTTTAGAAAACTTTTTGCAACACTATGGTTGCAAAGAGTTTCTATAGCAGTGGTTCTCAACCTTCCTAATGCCACGACCGCTTAATAGAGTTCCTCATGTTGTGGTGACCCCCAACCATAAAATTATTTTCGTTGCTACTCTATAACTGTAATTTTTTTAATGTTATGAATTGTAATGTAAATATCTTTTTGTTTTCCGATGGTCTTAGGCGACCCCTGTGAAAGGGTCATTCGACCCACAGGTTGAGAACCACTGTTCTATAGTATCCTATATTTTGAAAAAGAAAGGAGAGGGAATAGGAAAATATACACATAGCTGCTTAGTTCTGTGAAAATAACATTAGGATAAATAAGCTAGGAACTACTGAGATTGGTGAATACAGGGGATGGTGAGAACTGGCAGGACAGGATGGAGGGTGGGGGCAGGGACAAGGGGTGCGGAGGAGTGAGATTGCTCCAGGTTCACTTTCTGCATCGCCTTGGCTTTTGGGACCATGCTAATGGTTCATGTATTCAAAAGAAATGAAATAGATATTAATAAAATCAACTAGGATAGTAGAGAAAGAATCCTAAAATGAAATATAAACAAAAATATATTTCAAATGAATGGCATATCAACAGAGGAAAAAAAAGGAGTAACTCAAGTAATTTTTAAATGCAATATTTTGATTATATATCTTTAGGCTAAAGACAAAACTGTAAACCAATATATTAATAGAAGTCTAGTTAGGGGTGGCTGGTTAGTTCAGTTGGTGAGAGCACAGGCTCATAACACCAAAGTTGCTGGTTCGATTCCCACATGGGCCAAGGAGCTGCGCCCTCCACAACTAGATTGAAACAACTACTTGACTTGGAGCTGATGGGTCCTGGGAAAACACACTGTTCCCTAATAAAATTTCCAAAAAAAAAACCAAGTTAAAAAAAAAAAGAAGACTAGTTAGCAGGTTTCTTTTTCAGAGTGGTATGGATTAGCAATTCTGAAATTATTTTCTCTACCTGCTAGGATTGAGCCAAATAAGTAAATATACTTTGGAGCTGGCTTTTTCACTGTTAGAAAAGGAAGTTACAATAATCCAAAAGAGGGAGGCTTGAATAATGAACCCTGTGGTCCTGGATTAGAATTGGAAGTATCAATATCAACTATATAATACAGATTAATAGATATATGAGATCGTGGCTTCTAAAAGCTGTTCTCCACTAGGAGAAACAGGCTCCTTTAAGAAACGGCTGACCCTAGGGCAGGGGCAGGGAAAGCAAAAGATAAACATGGAACATCTTGTTCTGCCAGAAATTAAAGAACGTGCTCAAAGCATGGTGGAAACGTCAAAGGACCAGCAGCCAATTTGGAGGGATGCCCACTGGCCATCAAATTAATCTGAGCATCAAAATAAACGATTGTAACAATTTATAACCTATTGAATAAAATAAGAATCTATGAGTCCATACTGATATTAAATAAACATATAAAAAGGGGAGAAGGAAAAGCTTATTCTTAGATTAGAATACCAACAATTAATGTAGAACAAATTATGGAATTAGAACATCTCTATTTGGTGATTAATAATAGCTGACTAATAATTAATGATTAATAATAATAGCTGACTCAGCAATAGCTGATTCGGCCAGTAATTATCAATGAAAGCTTAAACTAGTGTGTGCAAGTTGGATGAGCAACTGAACAGCTCTACAGATTCAAAGTATCTCCCAGGAGAGACTTAGGAAGGAGCATCAGACAGCATCTTAAGCAAGCATTCGAAGTTCACATCACCAATAACGGGACGAGTCCTCATTGTAAGGACACACCATTTCTGTGGCAATTCTGCCAAAAATATATGACCTAAATCTAATCAGGAGGAAACATCAGAGAAACCCAAATTCTGGGACACTCTACAAAATTGGTTTGTACTCTTCAAAAAATATCAAGGTCATAAAAGATGAAGAAAGAGAAACTGTTCCAGATTTAAAGACATGATGACAACAGTAGACAGTGATCCTGGATTCGATCCTGGACCATAAAAACAACACAAGACAATTTTTTTTCTTTTTTGCTATAAGGGACATTACTGGGAAAATTGACTAAATCTGAATAAGTTTGCAGATTAGATGATAATATTGTAATAAAGCTGATTTAATGATTTTGATAGCTGTACTAAAGTCATGTAGGAAATATCCCTGTTTTTAGAAAACAAACACTGAAATCCAAAGTATTTAGAGGTCAAGAGGCATCATGATTGCAGTTTCCAAAATTGTGTGTGTGTGTGTGTGTATGTGAGAGAGAGAGAGAGAGAGAGAGAGAGAGAGAGAGAGGAGGATAAAATAAATGTGGTAAAAAATTAACATATAGGCAATCCCAGTGAAAGGAATATGAGAATTCTTTATACTAGTCTTGCAACTTTAACTTTTCTATAAGTCTGACATTATTTCAAAATGCGCGTGCGCACATACACACACACAAATACCCTTTTGATACCAACAGTATTACATTGAATATGCTTGATTATAAATAATCTTTGCTTCCTTAGGATTCTGAGTGGAATTGCTGAGTCAAAGGTATACAGTTTAAAAAATACTGATGCGTGTAGTACAGAGAAGTTTTTAAATATCTCCAAGCGTGGAGGGGCAAGGCAATGTAAATGGAGGACTGAGGAGGGTAGACCATGGATGAAAGCTGGGAGTGCAGCTGAATTAAGGAACATGCTCAGAATGAGCGGGAACCCAAAGCTAGAAGAGTTCAAGGATGGGCAGGTGGGGGTGAGGGACCAAAGCTGATGGTTTGAGATTCTTCAGAAGCATAATCCTTATGTGGTTTTACTAGCTGCTCACCATAATTTACCTGCACAACGGCATGGTAAGAGCAGGGTCAGGTACTTGGTCAAATGACAGTGCTCTAGATCCCTCTCTCTATATGCATGCATCCGTCTGGTGAAGGTCAGTTACCTACTGATGAGTCACACTGAGTCCCTGAGCCTTTTTAATTGACACTCAAGAAGCAGCCACAACTTCTCCACCGAGGTCCATAGTAAGACCTAATAGCTTACTAGATGATGTAAGTAAATAATCCAAAATAAGCTTTCATTTTAAATGCACATAATACATTCCATTAAGTATATACACATGGGTGAGAAAGGTGAAGGGATTAGGAAGTACAGATTTGTAGTTACAAGATAGTCACAGGGATGTGAAATACAGTATGAGGAATATAGTCAATAATGTAAAAACCATGTATGGTGTCAGATGGGCACATCGGGGGGGAATCACTTCATAAATTATATAAATGTCTCAACATTACACTGTACACCTGAAACTAATATAAAATAATACTGAATGTCAACTATAGTTAAAAAAATATATATATATATAGTCAGGGAATGTAAAGTACAGCATAGGGAATACAGTCAATGGCATTGTAATAGCTTGTACGGTATCAGATGGGTAGTAGACTTGGTGGGGTTATCAGTTTATGAGGGGTGTAAACGTCTAATCACTATGTTGTTTTGTACACCTGAGACTAAGAATAAAAAAGAAATAAACTATTTTACATAAATGTTAAAAAAAAAAGTATATACAATTAAGCCCTCACTTAAAGTTGTCAATAGCTTCTGTGACTTTAAGCAAAACAATGTATAATGAAACCAATTTTACTATAGGCTAATTGATATAAACAAGAGTGAAGTTCTTATGGCATCTCATCGTTATTACAAAACAATGATGAATGAAACAATGCTATTCGAGGACCTGCTGTATATTTATTGGCTCTTATTAGTATTTACTATTTGCCAGGAACTATGCTAAGTGCTTTATGTGGATTTTCTCATTTAATCCTCCAAATAACTCCATGGGGTGGTAGTATTATTATGTTCATTTCACTGATGAGAAAAATTAAGTCTAGAAAGCTAAGTTAAGATAAGACTTGCTCCATGTCGTAAAGCTTAGATTCAAATCCATGAGTCTGACTTTAGAGTCTTCACTCTCAACCACAATGCTCCGCAGGATAAAAAGTTTTAATTAAGAAGAAGAAGAAAAGCAATCAATCATGAAGTTAAAACTTTAAGTGAATACATCAGGAGCCCAGGCTGAACATTATATTCTATCAAACACACATTCCATTTTCCCATTCTGTAACCACCCAAGCCGTCATTTGACATAGGGAACATACCTGACAGAAGAACTGCTGCTGGGTTCCTGCTCCAGGTGTGTTGCAGAAGGTGCTGGTAGGCTTGGAAGAAGAAACTGGAAGACGATGAGACACGCTGACCGGTACTGGAGTCCGGTTTGGCTGGGTCAGCTGATCTCCCGTAAAGTTGGATCCTGACGCACCCGACTGAACCGCAGACCCCAGGCTAGGATGGGCAGTGCTGGATGAGCTGACAACAGGGAACCGACTAGGTCCTGACATGCTTGTCACCGAGGGCATAGTGGTGAAGCCAGGTCTTCCTTGGGAGACGCTGCTCTGCCCAGGTGACAGGTGTAACACAGTTGGTGATGCCTGCTGCAAGGGCATCTGTCCACCAACAATCTGAGGAGAGGCATGGTTGACAATTACGGGACTCCCGGAGGTGGCAAACGTCTGCCCAGACACTAACTGGACGGCGGTATTCTGGTTGTTAAGCATCTGTCCGGAGTATGGTTGGTTGGTCCTGAGCATGTTGGAAGAGTTTCTGTTCAACATGACATGCTCTGAGGCCACCTGGCCAGAAATGAGTGGAGAAGGCTGAGTCTGAAGAAGTTGCCCGTTTATGGTTTGGACGTGGTGTACCGAATTGGAACTGACGGAAAGGCTCGTAGGTATGAGGAACTGACTTTGGGGTGCGTGAGGCTGGCCCATGGGAGAATGAATGACGATACTACCTGCGGCACTGCTCACTGCCTGTGAGGTGACTGGTTTTCTTGGGTTCTGTTGGTTTACGATGTTCACAGACATGTGCGGACCCACTACGGAGCCCTGGGGCGAGCTTGCAGAGGCAAACGAGATCCCTTGTTGCACATGGTGCTGCTGTAGTCCCAAATTGTTCACATTGTATGTGTTCTGCTGACCCATCTGGATAGGCTTTGGCTGGATGTTAATTGGAACTTTATTTGAATTTGGTGCAAGACCTCTTTGTATGATGATGTTATGCACAGGTAAAGATGTTTGAAAATTTGTGCTGTTAAATGGGACGGTGACAGGCTGTGCTACTGGACTGGAACTGGAGTTCCCAAACAAGGAGTTGCCATTAGGAGTCTGTCTATGAACCAGAAGCCCTCCACTCACATTTGAGGGGGCTTGCTGCCCGCTGCCCTTTAATATGATTTGAGATCCATCTAGGTTATTAATAGTCATCATGGAAGGTTGATTACCAAATGACCCAATTAACTGTATTTGACCAGAACCACTAAGCTGACTGCTATTAGACAAATGCTGGCTGGGAACACTGATCCCCACATGTTGCATAAAGCCATGTTGCACACCCACCGTATTGCTTGCAAACGATGCTCCAACAGGCACGTGAGTCACCCCGATAGGCTGCAGCGTCTGACCTGAGTAATTAGAAACATTAGAAGCCTGAGTAAAGGATGCTGATGAAGAAGGATGAAGCTGAGCTTGTGCAAACTGTTGGCTTGAACCTATACTGGCATCCAAATATGCCTCTTCTGCCAACGTCTGTTCAGTGATATTGGCCTCCTGCAAGGATTTCTGAAGAATGTCGAAAGGTTGGTCCTCACTGAGATCAGGAAGAGGAGAAGACTCAAGTTCATCTTCAAGAAACTGAAGGCTACTTGAAAGTGGCAGTCCATCACTGGGCCCTTCACCAAGCTGGTTGCTCACAGCTTTGAGGGATGACTTAGGATCAGCATTCTAAAAAAAAAAAAAAGCAGTATGTTACTGGCATATCCAACCTTTGAAAGAAGATTCTTTAAAAAAAAATTAATCTCACTTTTGAATATGAACAAAGCATGACAGTCTGCTTTTCAGGTATAACTCTCCAAACTGCTCCCCTTATTCTGATTTATTTCCATAGTAATGATGTTGAACATTATTTTTTGTAAGTATAGGCATTCATTGTGCAGGTAAATGATTTTATAGAAAATAGATAAATAAAAGGAACATACTGATAACTACCTGGAGCTTAGCTTCATTTTTGAGATACTGGCACAGACTTTAATTTTCAGGGTTGCTTTCAGTCCAAGGCTTAAGTGGGACTCAGCCCAGGGGGTTTGTGTATCAAGGAGCTGGCTATGTCTAGTCCTTTGTACCACAGAGGTCAAAGTGAGTTTGGGGAGTTCACGGTGTTGTTCTACTTAGGGGTCTAGAAGATATCCCAGATTCAGCCCTGTCTTTCAAGGTTTCTCAGGATTCCCCAAGTTCTAACACCCACCACCCCAGGCAAGACCAGTCCAGAAAAAATAAGCTTCCCATATGAAATGATTGAGTGGTCATTTGATTTCTTGGACATAATCAGCTTATTATGATGCTTTAGAAACCACTTCAATATCCTATTCAAAAGTAAAAGTCCATCAACATTTATTTATCAAACATCCACTTATGTGCTAGCTTCTGTCCTCCAGGCGTCCTTAAGGAATAGGCATTCCAAACAGAGACAACAACACAGGCATATGAAGAGATCAGAACACGGTCGCTCATAAATAAGATACACTCCACTGGCCAAAAGTCAACATTATAAAAGATATGGAATCAACAGCTATTTAAAATAAGGTGAAGACAGTGTGACTGCACTTAACACTAATGAACTGGACACTTCAAATGGTTAAGATGGCACATTTTATTTTATCTGTATTTTAACACAATTCAAAATTTTAAAAAAGAGGGAGAAGAAAAAAATTAAAAGTAGATCAATTAAAAATGAGCAGTCCAACTTGTAAAACTATAGAGATTCTCAGCCCTAGGCTAATAAGGTATTCGATGATGGGAAGAACTAGGTAGAAAAGCAATTGGGAAGAACTAGGTAGAAAAGCCAAGTCTAGTTCATTTGACCCCCAATCAATCAATAGTTGAAATGGGGCTAATGAGGTCTCCGTTAGGTAGACACCATCTTGGGACTTAAAGAATCAATCATAGGCTTAAACATGATAATCTGGATAGAGTCTCCGGGTAGGATCCCCTACCCTCCAGGTCAGGTTTTTTGTTCAGATGCCCCTAGAACTTAAGAATATGGGCTCCAGAACCTGGTGGCCTGGGTTAGAATCCTAGCTCTGCAACTCCTGGCCATGTAATTTTGGGGAGTACTAACTTCTTTAGCATTAACTAAAACTAACTTGTGGTTTAGTTTCCTCATCTATAAAATATGGATAATAACAGAACCTACCTCATGGAGTTATTGTGCAGATTAATGAGGTTAATTATGTTAAACCGTTACTGCCGTGAACACACTACATCTCAGTAACTTTCAGTTATTATTATCTTTTTTCTCATTTAAAATGAAAATGTTTAGCAAGTAATTTTTTTAAAGCCATGGAACAGGGTTCAAGACATTCTAATGTGACTTTCTTAGATTGTAACATTTCTGAGTCATGTTAAGAAGCAAGTGGAACGCGTAGGAAAATGGCGGAGTAAATCTCATATCGCTCATCTTAATGGACTAAGTAAAAAGTAGAAAATGTCAACATAGCTCAATAGGTTTTTCTTCTGTGTTAATTACAAAAGACAAGGTAACGATTCTTATCATGATACAGAGGCAAGTAAAGCCTCAGCTCACAAGGCATGAATGAGACAAACACTGGATCATTGTATCAGTTTCTAATACTCACACTAGAGTTGGCGAAAATTGAATTTGAATTGGCTGCAGAATATCCTGCATTAGTCAAGTCATCATTGCTCTGCAAAGGGACAAATTCAACAGAGTGATTACTTTCACCATAAAGAAGAAACAAAAGGTATATGTGGGATGTTCTAAGGGTTACTTACAGATTTATTACTAGGTCCATGTAGAAAATAGTTCAATGCTTGTGGGTCTCTAGAAAACAAAAAAAAAAAGGGGAAAACAACAAATAAATACATTACCTATTTCTAAGATTCATTTTTTACTAGGGTAAAAAGAAAATGACAGATTAGTACGAGTAAAATTCTCTCCCTGCTTTAAGACAATTTTATTAGTAGTATTTTGTGTTATTTATTCATTTATGGATTTATGTATTTATTTATTTATATATTTATTTATTTATTTGATGTTGTTCCAGTTCCTATTAGCACTCATTTCTGCCTCCTGGGATTTGTTAAAAAATAAATTTAATAAAGGCTAAATCAAGCATTCCCTAATTATGACCCATAGTATATCCAAGTCTCCTTATTTGTTAATCCACACTAATATCTAGGATGATTCATTTTTATTTTAAAAACCCATTCAGGTTTATTAGGTTGTTTTAGTACAACAAACCTTACACATTTGATTTGCCCTGATTTTGTAAGGAGCGTCTTACCCAATAAGATCAAGGAGACACGAGTCGTCATCATCATCCATGACAACTGTAAGAAAAGGAATAAGAAAACGCTGTTTCAGCAAAGCAGAGGAAAGCCATCAGCATCCATGCAACATAACAACATAGTATATACTTCTCCTAGAAAAATAACTGTGTGCTTCATGTGAGTTTTTCCTCTAATTGCTTATTATTAATAGAATTTAAATTTTTTTTGTGGTCATTCAAGAGATTAAGTACTCAATTTAAACAGTTTTTATGGACCATAAATCTTTAACGTAGAAGTCAAAAAAAGAACCTGACAAATCAAAGATAGCTGGCTGCAACCCCTCCTACGCAGATTCCCCGAAAGGACTATAAGCCATGAACAAACTTCCTCAAAATGTACCATGGACTAGGAGAGAAAGAAGATTTTTGATTTAGGGAAAAAATCTCACAGATACAGAGGTCTTTGAACTTTGTGACTGGATGTTTCCAAACACGGTGAGCCATCTGGGTTTCTTGCCATATTTTTTTAGCTATCTTTAGGAAAACAGAAAAGCCGGTTCTCCCTACTTTTTGAGGCAGAGGAAGCACCATCAGTACTACTGCAGGCTTGGCCCCAAAGGTCTCAGGTTCCTCCCTCGGCAGCAACTCTGCCAACTGTTCAATTCCAAGCAATCTATATCCCAACACTAGAATCTTTAAAGTAGAAAATCTCCACCCAAAATGCAACCCGGCTCCGGACCCACAGTTCCCTCGCTGTCCCGCCATCGGCGGTATCAGGCTCAGCCAGCAAAATTACTGTGCTCTGGCTCAAACAATAACTGTACAAATTCCAACAGCAGCAGTTTTCCTCCCCCTTTCTCCTCCCTCCCCCGAGATCCGGTAAACTTACACTAGTGATCTGACACCTGGCAACACTGCTTCACACCCATTTCAAGCCATGCATGGAATAATTTACATCACGGAATGCCAGGGCCAAGAGTTCTGGAGCAGTTGGAAAGGGCAGTCGTGAACGGCAGTTGGACGGAGGAATGAAATCCTGAAGAGATGCCCAGAAGAGGGACACGCCCGACCAAGGCAAATGCAGAGAAGGGATCACTTCTAACTAAATGTTTTTTTCTCGGTTAAAACTGCCATCTCCTCTCCAGTTCCCCCAAGCTGCCCATACTATCGGCCAGAAGGCCAAACAAATACAAAATCGACTCTTTCCACATGGAAGGAAACTTGCTTTCCTCAGGAAGGGTCTGGAAGGGGTAAGTACCACCCCATGTGGGACATTCCTGTTGGTGGGTGAATTTGTTCAGTTGCTTAATGAGCCGGGTGGTTACAATCCACGTGAGTGGAACTTCAGGGGAGAGGAGAGATGATGAGTGAGACAGGGGAAGAGAAAGTGGGAAAAGCTTATTAAAATGTAACCTCCATGGCGAAAACTGTGAAAGGGGCAGCTTGCCTATGTGAAATTTGCTTTTAGGACTCAGATGTGGAGTTACTCAAGGGCATGCTAGCATGACTGTGCTCACACAATGGCTTTCGTGGAGTGAAAATGTCTCAGGAAGGGAAGACAAGCAAACTGTCATTAAATAGAAAGAAATCTGTGTGAAAGGCTACCCTCAAATCCTGATATTTAATATGGCAGAACTGTATTAGCCATCACTCATTATTGTACCACGGACTGGTCTCCCAGACATCACAATCACATGGACTAAACTGGTCAACGGTGTATAATTAAGCCTATAAAGTGGATATTATTTACTTCAACATGACTATTTGAATGGAGTTTCTCTGTATCCTTTCTAAATTTATTTTTTAAAGTGTCTAACAGTCTCTGGATGTTAATTAATAAAAATATAAGTGAAAAATAGCCCACACCAAAACAAAACAAAAAACAAACCCAACCCCCAAACTTCACAACCCTTTCACAACTATCCCAGCTTCCCTCACTACTTTATATCTGTGCCTGGTTCCTCTAGAGGACGAGAAGCCCAAGGGTGAACAAACTGAGAAAAGAAGTTGGCACCAGTCATTCCACCCAGGTGTCACTGGGACTTTCAAGCACAGAGAACACCTTGCTACCCCAAAGTTCAAAGTGACAAGCTACTCCTTGAGTAGCTGAAATAAAAGTACAATTTTACAATAGTGGAGGAAGTGAAAAGCCATTGTGTATCTTCCCCTACCAAACCAAAGGGGCTGCTCGAACACTTGACCTGACAGAAAGCTCCTTGGGGATATCCGCCCTGGTCAGCGGCATCAGTCCTACCGGACAGTCCTACCCCTTTCACGCGCTCCCCCGCACTTGGGTAGAACTCTATGAGCCTTTATAGTCAGGGGTACCCTGAGAATTCTACTTTTTAAAGGGCCACACTCTTTTTCTGACTTCAGTTTCACATGAAAAGCGGTGACTCTTACCCCTCCATTCCCAGCTCTACATAGTGATAAAATACAGCCTAATTCAGTAGTTCTTTTCCCCAGGAAGACATATGATTCACCAAAGTAAATTGACCAAGGTACAGCTGTATAAATTGACTAAGATTTTAAAGTGGGGAGACAATCTGAGGATCAGAAACTAATGTCTCAAAAGTGAAGGGTTCAGTTTTCTTTGGAGAGGTTCTCTCTTTACTTCTGGGCTCTTGTTAAGGCCCTTTTCTCATTACAGTAACAATCTTGGAACCATTAGATGGGCCTCTGGCAACAGGTGGATCTTATAAGGCTGTATGAAATATGAGTTCCCCTCTAAAGGGAAATCCGTAGGTCAGATGTTAAAAACTATTTCTTGGTCCAACGCACTTGAGAAAGACACAATCCTCTCAGTAACGGCAGCTCACAATAGCGGGATCTGTCAAGGAGGGAGGGAGGCTGTAGCTCTTACAGAATCCTGAGAGCCAGGCACCCCAAGAGTTCAGATATCACTGCCCCACACACCTGATGACCACTCTTAGGAAACTAAAAATATTTAAAGTTGTTCTTAAATGAGTCAACAAACACTTTGAATAATACTTTTAATCAAGAGAACACAGTGTAAAAGTAACATTTCAAATCAGTGAGGGAAAGATGTGAGCCATATGGAGAAAAGATGGAGGGCCCATACCTCACGTCTTACACAAAAATAAATTCCAGATGAGTCTAAGAGTTAAATAGGGTGGGAGAGCCTTAAAGTACTAGAATAACACATGGGAGAGCATCTTTTTTATAATCTTGAAATGGGGGAAGTCGAGTATGTCACAAGACAAGAGGTCATAAAAGATTGACAAATTTGATGACATTAAAATTAAGAAATTCTGGGGCCGGCCGAGTGGCACGTTGGTTAAGAACTGGCTTGGGACGCCAGAGGGCCGCGGTTTGGATCCCACATATGAGGACCAGTGACACGGCCCTCTACAGTTATGATGCTGAACAACAGCTCAACCTGGAGCTGGGCTGCTGTGAGTCGCCGGTGACGGCAGGTGGGTTGCCATGGGCTACCGTGTGTAGCCTGCAGCCAGTGTGAGCGGCCAGCAGCCAGCGACTGATGTGCCTCGCCCGGGAAGAGCGCAATGATGGTGCCAGCTTGGGCCAGTGAAGCAACGTCCTCCACAACTAGACTGAAGAACAAAAGGATAGCAACTTGTCTGTTCCCCTTCCCCCAATTCCCCAATAAAAATCTTAAAAAAAAAAAAATTCTGCACGATAAAAGTCCATAAACAAAGTCAAAGACTAAAAAACCCAAAAAGACATAAGTGGGAGAAATGCTTCCAACTTATATCACAAAGGGCTCTTCTCCCTTATACATACAGAGCTGCTTTAAATAATAAAGAAAAAAAATCAGCTATCCTGCAGAAAATAAAAGGGTATGAATAATCAATTCATAAAAAAAGTAGACAAGTAGCCCCTAAACATATAAAAATAATCAACTTCACTTAGAATAAAAGAAATATACAGTAGTCCCCTCTTATCGGCAGGTTCGCTTTCCACGGTTTCAGTTACCCGAGGTCAACTGTGGTCTGAAAATATTAAATGGAAAATTCCAGAAATAAACAATTCATAAGTTTTAAACTGCATACTGTTCTGAGTACTGTGATGAAAATCTCTCATCGTCCACTCCATCCCACCAGGGACGTAGGTCATCCTTAGTCCAGCATCTCCACACTGTATGTTACCTGCCTGTCAGTCATTCAGTTATCAGATGGACTGTTGCAATAACTGCAGTGCTTGTGTTCAAGTAACCCTTATTTTACTTAATAATGACAAAGCACTAGAGTAGTGATGCTGGAAATTCGGATATGCCAAAGAGAAGCCATAAAATGTCTGTATGTATAGAAAAACAACATAGTATATATAAGGTTCGGTACGATCCATGGTTCCAGGAATACACTGGGGGTCTTAGAACAAATCCCCTGTGGATAAGGGGGGGATTGTTGTAAATTAAAATGTATCATGAGATACTATTTCCTGTCAAAAGGCAGAGATAAAGTGTGGTTAAGAGCTATGCTGGTCAGGAAGTGGGGAAACGGGAAATTTTATACCATGGTCATGACCATGTCAACTCATATTATCTCTAGAGAGGGCAGTTTAGCAATATCTTTCAAGTGCTTAAGTGCACAAATCATTTTACCTGGCAAATCTATCTCTGGGTATTTGTCCTACAGATATCCTTGCACGTGTGTGAAACATATGTGTATAAGAATATCCAGTGCAGCATTATTGGTTTTAGACAGAGTGTAAAAACCTAGATGTCATGGGTAGAGGGTTTCTTTTGGGGGTGATTAAAATATCCTGGAATTAAACCACTAAATTGTACACTTTTAAAGGGTAACTTATGGTATGTAAATTATATCTCAATTTAAAATATTTTTTAAAAACCCTAGCTGTCCACAATGAGAGATCTGTTAAATGAATTATGGGTCGCTCACACAGTGGAATACTACACAACCATTAAAAATGAGGCAGCTTTATACAAATTGACCTAGAAAGATACATGGTCAATGGAAAGGAAAGGTGCAGAACACTGTATACATTATACACCCATGTTAGAGGGTGCAGAGAATATATACACGTTGTTTATAAATGTGCATAGCCTGAAATGCAGCACAAATAACCAGTAACACAAGCAGTTTCTGGGAGAGAAATCGGATGGTGGATCGGAGGGAGGTATACTCTTCACTTACATATGTCCTTTTGTACCTTTTGAATGTTGTAAAACATGCATGTATGGCTTACTTAAAAAAATAAATACAGGGCCAGCCGAGTGGCTCAGTTGGTTAAGAGCACGAGCTCTGAGCAGCAGGGTCACTGGTTCGATTCTCACATGGGCCTGTCAGCTGCGCCTGAGCTGAGCTGCCACTGAGCTGCCAACAGGTGGCAGGATGGCTCAGCTGTTGAGAGCACGTGCTCCTAACAACAAGGTTGCCGGTTCAACTGCCACAAGGGATGATGGGCTATGCCCACCCGCAACTAAGACTAAACATGACACCTTGAGCTGAGCAGCTGCGAGCTGCCTACGGGCGGCCGGATGGCGACTGGACTTGGGAGTTGAGCTAGCTGTGCCTCCACAACTAAGACTGAAGGACAACAACTTGGCTGTTCCCCTTCCCCAATTCCCCAATAAAATCTTAATAAACAAATTAATAAAATTAATAAAACAAACAAGACAGATGGGAGACCCTTGAAACACAAGAACCACAAGTCAGGCCCACTCTAGGCAAGCATACCAGATACCAAATACAGTGGAGCCTTAAAAAACATGGGGGTTAGGGGCACCAACTCTCTCCACAGCAGTGGAAAATCTGTAGGTAACTTTTGACTCCCTCAGAATTTAATTACAGTCATCCCTCAGTATCCACGGGGGATTGGTTCCAGGATCAAAGGGTGGTCAAGTCGCTCATATAAAATGGCATAGAATAATGCATACAGTCGGCCACCTGCAACTAGGGATTCCCAATGACAAATTGAAAATATTGTTTTAATCCATGGCTGGTTGAATCTGTGGATGTGAAACCCAGAGATATGGAGGGCCGACTGTATATTTATTGAAAAAAATCCATGTATAAGTGTATAAGTGCATTTCAAACACATGTTATTCAAGGGTCAACTGGACTCAGAAAATTTAAGGCAGTCTAGTGGCCTCAAGAATAATTTACCGTATTTCCCCATGTATAAGACACACCCTTTTTCGAAAAATTTGGGGTCTAAAAACTGGGTGCGTCTTATACAGTGGTTGTAGATTTTTTAACTTGCATTTCCCGCTGAGGACGAGGCAATATATGAAGACAGTGATTTGTCATCAGACACAGATGAGGACAAGCTAATGGTTGGGAGTTTTAACAGTGATGAGGAGTTGTATGAATTTTATGATGAATAAAACTTGAGTTCAATAACTTTATGTAATACATTGTTTTTCAAATTTTGGGCCCCAGAATTAAGGTGCGTCTTATACTTGGGAGCGTCTTATACATGGGGAGATATGGTACATCAGCTATCTTGAAAGAAATATCTTAAAGACAGCTTGATTTTCATTAAAATCACAGAAAGATCTCAAAGACCTCCAATGCAGAGATATAAAATGACAGGCTATTTAAAAAACTTTCTTTTCACGCAGGGGTAAATAATCTGAGCTTTCACATCATAAAAAAAAGAAAAGAAATGTATTGGTTTCAAGAACAGATATTTTAGGAAAGTTAGCTAAGCAAATCAATTCTACTTAAGAGGTTATAAACTAGTGGCAGAAGAAAACTTTTAAAGTTATAACAGGATTTCAAATCCTTCACAAACTGAAATTTGGTACGTGATTATTATAACAAATGTTTTTGTTCTCTTATATGCTTCTCTGTTCTTCTTCTTCCAAAAATACAACCTCCTGAAAATGTGGACTAATAAGCTAAAACTTTAAAAGATCACCAAGAATCAATAGGCTATCTTATCAACATAGGGCAAACTACTGACATTTGCTTTATTAATTTAGTATAGCATCAGTACATGCCACAATTTCCCAAACACTACAAACATATTTACCTCTAAAAGATGCTGTCAGTAATATTGTAACAACTATGTACAGTGCCAGGTGGGTACTAGACTAATCGGGGGATCACTTCATAAGTTATATAAATGTTTTAACCATTATGCTGTATACCTGAAACTAATATAAAATAATACTGAATGCCAACTATAATTGAAAGAAGAAAAGATGCTGAGGTTATGTCAGATGGGTGCTAGACTTATCAGGGTGATCACTTAGAGTAAGTTATATAAATGTCTGGTCACTATGTTGTACACCGGAAACTAATAAAATACTGTATGTCAACTGCAATTGAAAAAAATTCTTTTAATGTTGAGGTTAGCAGAGGGATCACTGAAAACCTTTATTTAAGCAGTCATGAGTATGGAATTGTTGCAGCCTCCAGAATGTCTGAGTTACTGAGGATGTAATGAATTATAGTCACTTTTATTTTTATCTGCATATTTACCATTTCTAGTGCTGTTCATCCCTTTGAGTAAATCCAGATTTTCATATGGTATCATTTTCCTTCTCCTGAAGGATTTCCTTTAATATTTTTGTAGTGCAGATGTGCTGGTGAGGAATTCTTTCTGCTTTTTTATGTCTTTTAAAAGTGTTTATTTTGCCCTCATTTTTGAAATGTATTTTCCCTGAGCATATAGTTTTAGACTGAGTTTTTTCTTTCAGTTCTTTAAAGATATTGCTACATTGTTTCTTGCTTGCATTATTTCCAAAAAGAATTATGCTGTTATTCTTATTTTTGTCCCTTTATACATAATAGGCCTTCCCTCACTCTGAATGCTTTAAAAGTTTTCACTTGTTTTAAGCAATTTGATTATGATATGCCTTGGCATAGTTTTTTTCTTTTTTTTTTAAAGATTTTATTGGGAAGGGCCGGCTGAGTGGCTCAGTTGGTTAGGAGCTTGCTCAAGAGTGCGAGCTCTGAGCAACAGTGGTTCGAGTCCTGGCCCGAGCTGAGCAGCCGCTGAGCTGCCAACAGGTGGCAGGAGCTAAGCTGCCAACAGGTGGCTCAGCTAAGGGAAAAAAAGAAAAAAGAAAAAGATTTTATTGGGGAATTGGGGGAGGGGAACAGACAAGTTGCTGTCTTTTTGTTCTTCAGTCTAGCTGTGGAGGATGTTGCTTCACTGGCCCATGTTGGTATTGTGATCATTGCACTCTTCCTGGGTGAGGCAGTCACTCGCCGGCCATTGGACAGCCGCTCATGACAGCTCACGGCAGCTCATGCCAACTGCCAGCCAGCCCCACTGCAGCCTACACCGTTGCTGATGACTCACTGCAGCCCAGCTCCAGCTCAAGCTGTTGTTCACCATCTTAGTTGTAGAGCGCGCAGTGTCACTGGTCCGCATGTGGGATCCAAACCGGGATCCTGCTGCTCAGAGCTGGCGTCCCAAGCCAACTCTTAACCAACACGCCACTCGGCCGGCCCCTTGGCATAGTTTTCTTTATGCTTCTTGTGCTTGGGGTTCATTAAACTTCTAGGATCTGCAGGCTTATAGGTTTCCTCCAATTTAGAACAATTTCAGCCATTACTTCATATATTTTGTGTTCCTATCCCTCCTTTGGGGACCCTAATTATATGTATATGATTATGCTGCTTGAAGTTGCCCCACAGCTCACTGATGCCCTTTGTTTCCTTCACTTTTTGTCTTAAAGTGCACTAATCTTTTCTTCTGCAATGTCTAATTTGCTGTTAATCTAAACCAATGTATTTTTATTTTCAAACACTAGTTTTCATCTCTAGAAGTTGGGTCTTTTTTATATTTTCTGTATCTTTAATATACTAAATCTTTCCTCTATCTTCTTGAACTTTTGCAAAATAGTGATATTTTAATGTCCTTCTCTAATTCTATCATTTGTTATCATTTCTGGGTCTGTTTTTATTGAGCTTTTTTCCCTCCTCATTATGAGTGGCATTTCTCTTGCTTTTATGAATGCCTGGTAATTTTTGATTGGCTACCAGACACTGTTAATTTACACTGAGTACTGGATATTTTTGTATCCCTATAGATATTTTTGAACGTTGTCTAGGACACAGTTAAGTTACTTCTAAATAGTTTGATTCTCTTGAGGCCTTTGAGCTTTGTCAATCTATAGCCTAGGGCTAATTTTGCTCTATATGGAGGCAATACCTTTCTTCGCTTGAGTACTTCACTTGAAATCCCATGAATTACAATGATTTTTGCACTCTTGCAGGTGGGAACACAAACTATTCTCTGCCTTATGTGAGCTACAAGTTTTGTTTCCTCTAATCCTTTCAGGTGATTCTTTCTTATAACTTGGGTAGTTTCCCCCGGACACACTGATCAATTATCAGTTGAAGACTCGAGGGAGACACCCTGCAGACCTCCAGGGTTTTCTCTCTGTGTAGCTTTCTCCTCTCTGGTACTCTGCCCGAGGAGGTCTAGCGACTTTCACCTGCCAGCTACCTCAGCTCAACTCAGGAAGACTGCCAGCCTCCATCTGGATTCCCTTTTTCTGTGCTATGGCTGGAAACTTTTTCCAGACAGGACACTGGGGCAATTATAGGGCTCACCTCATTTATTTTCCATTCCTCAGGAGTCACTGTCCAGTGCTGCCTGATATCCAATGTATAAAAAACTTCATTGTTTAATATATTTTATCTGATTTTGAACTTTTTTTATGTAGGAAGGTAAATCCAGTCCCTGCCCTGTTACTCTACCTTGGCTCTGAAGCCATCTGTAAAGTTTGTTGTTTTTTTTAAATAACTTTAAGGGGTGACCAGTTAGCAGTTGGTTAGAGAGTGGTTCGATCCCTGCATGGGCCACTGTGAGCTGCGCCCTCTGTAAAAGAGTCAACTATGCCATTGTAGCATGAAAGCAATGTGTAACCAATGACCATGGCTGTTCCCCAATAAAAAATTTTAAAAATAATAATTTTAGGAGGTAAGAACAGTTTATGTGAGTTCATTAGTGCAGATTATAGGATCAAGTATCCTGAAAGAGGGAAGAAAGGAAGGACAGTAAATTGTTTGTACAGTTTTATCCCATGTCTCCTTTTGTTTTCTACCCTGAAGAATAGCTTAGGGAATGGGGGAAACTGCTTCTTTAATTCCTATCTTTAATAAAGTTGTTCAGTGGGTGAACAGAATATTCATTATTCATTTAATAAACATTTGGCACATACTATGTTCCAGGCATTATGTGAAGGGCTGGAAATATCAAATGAGTATGACATAAAATGTAATAATAAATATAAATGCCATCAACATTTTTGCAGGACTGTAAAAGCAAGGCTGACAAGTGAATTATTTGTTTAAGCAAAAAGTTTCCAATGAATGTCATGATAAGAAAATTATGCCATAAGGGTGGCCGGTTAGCTCAGTTGGTTAGAGCACAGTGCTCATAACACCAAATTTGCCAGTTTGATCCCCACACCCTCCACAAATAGATTGAAACAACTACTTGACTTGGAGCTGATAGGTCCTGGAAAAACACACTGCTCCCCAACTGAAAAAAAAAAAAAGAAGTTTTACCATAAAATAGCCTCTTACCCAGGGCAAGAAATGTTTATGTCAATTAGGACACAAAATCTTCTCATTTATTCCTTTTACTTTATAGTAATTGTTACTGGCTGCTAAATTTTGTAATTGCAAGACTGTGTGAAACCTTCTGGCATGGTTCCTGATTTTAAGGAACTCACTTCCTTTTGGAAGCAAGACACGCAACAATTCATTACAATACAATGTGAGAAGTGCTAGAGTTTTTGGCAAGGGTTCCCAAGCTTTCTTCAGGTAGAAGTCTCTGGGCATTGTTGTGAAATAATGACAGTTTACTAGAAGCAAACATGATTATATTTTCACAATTATCCCCATTTGCAATAAATAGAAGCTTTCAAATGCAATATGATGGACTCTTTGTTTTTCAGTTATTATTCAACCAAAAACTTTTTCATCCATTTTGTCACCAACTAGCGCTTTCTAGCAGCAAGGAAGGGAAGGTGGAAAAGACTAAGAAACATTATTGGGAGAAAAACTCAGAAATTAAAAAATTCTTCCAAGCCAGAAAAGATGACCATTAATGTAGGCAGTATCAGACCTCAGTTCAACTCAACGAAACGCAGAATTTGAGGGCCTTTATGCTGCTTTAATTCCTACTTGGAATGAGGTGAGGTAGAAATAAACCTAATATATTAAGCAATCCAGCTGGCTAAACAATGTGCTGTAACACAGGGAGGGGGACAACCTCAGGGATTCGGGGAGAAGTCCACCAAGGCTTTACAGAGGCTGAGGACACACAGGGGAGACCGCTGAATTGGGAAGTCCAAGGGCTTATTTTGGCTACTGACATTAACTAACCGTGTGATTACTGACAAGCTCCAATCTCTCAGGACTCATTTTCCTGTCCCTAAATGAAGTTAATAGCCATATCAGTGATTTTCAAGCTTTGTTTCCTGGGACCTAAGATTTTCCAAGAGATACAAGAGATGTCTTGAAGGCCTATAAGTTCTTGGTGGAAGCTCTCTGACACTCCCACTTCTCCCCTTCAACTGAGTGACTCAATTCTTATTGAACTGAGAGAAAAAAGTTTGAAAACCATTTAATTTATTCAACTCCCAGAATTCAATGATTTGTTGTGTGCTGTGAAGGAATGACCATCAATGGTGGCCAATCTGAAAATGGAAACACAAGAATTCATAGAAATAAAGACATTCATGATTATTTTAGCAAGCAAGGGAATACATTAGTTCCCCCATATCCACGGTTCCATTTTCTAAGGTTTCAGTCATCCATGGTCAACCTTGTTCTTAAAATATTAAGTGGAAAATTCCAGAAACAAACACTTCTTAAGTTTTAAACTGTGTGCAGTTCTGAGTATTATGATGAAATCTTGTGCTCTCTTGCTACTTCTCACCCATGATCGTGAATGCATCCCTTTGTCCAGCGTATCTACGCTGGATACCCTGCTCCTCATCAGTCATTTAGTGGCCATCTCGGTTATCAGACTGCCTGTCTCGGTATCTCAGTGCTTGTGTTCAGTAACCCTTATTTTACTTAACAGTGGCCCCAAAGCACAAGAATAGTGATGCTGGAAATTCAGATATGCCAAAGAGAAGCCATAAAGTACATATATGTATAGGGGAAAAAAAGAATATATATGGAGTTCGGTATTATCCACGGTTTCAGGCATCCACTTGGGTTGGAACATATCTCCCTTGGAAAAGGAGGAACTACTGTAGTAATAAACACTTTTTGATAAATATATCAAACTTCTTTAAGGTAAATTCTAACAGTGTTAAAGATCTTAAGTTTACTGACTATAGAACCATTAACCATGCAGATCAGTGTTTCTCAAATAGTCTAGAAATATACACACTGAAAAATGTCAAGGCTCACAGAGAAAATCTGCATAACGTGTTTGTTAAAGGCACCTCAAAATATTTTTTTAAAAAGATTTTATTGGGGAATTGGGGAAGGGGAACAGCGCTGGGTTATCAGGGGAAGGGGAACAGACAAGTTGCTGTCGTTTTGTTCTTCAGTCTAGTTGTGGAGGACGTTGCTTCACTGGCCCAAGCTGGCACCATCATTGCGCTCTTCCTGGGCGAGGCAGATCAGTTGCCGGCTTCTGGACAGCCGCTCACGGAGGCTGCTGGCTGCTCACGCTGGCTGCCGGGTACACATGGTAGCCCATGGCAGCCCACTGCAGCCCTGCTGCAGCCTACGCCGTCGCCGGCGACTCACGGCAGCCCAGCTCCAGCTCAAGCTGTTGTTCAGCATCTTAGCTGTAGAGGGCAGTGTCACTGGCCCTCATATGTGGGATCCGAACCGGGGCCCTCTGGCATCCCAAGACAGTTCTTAACCAATGGGCCACTCGGCCGGCCCAAGGCCCCTCAAAATCTTGAGATCCCGTGAGAACTCACTGACAGAAGGCCTGTTGTCTGACTGATGTAAAGGTGGTCCTGGGGAAAACATTTTCAGGCCTTTCTTCTTTATCCTCCTTCAATCTCAACTGACAATTTTGTGCCAGGCTGGGGAGAGGGGTGGGTCCCAGGTCTAAACAAAGGAGGGTATCACAAGAGACTGTTGGTTGAGTTCCCAAAGTCTTTGCTGAATCTAGGTTCTGACCCGAGGTGGTTCAAGATCCTAAAATCTGAAATTAACAGAGGCCCGAGGCATCTGTGGATAGACTGAACTGCCCACTCACTGCCCACCTAGTAGTAGGAAAAAGGTGTGGGTATTAATTATGGGTCCATTATAGTGAACTAAAAGACCAATTTCAAATAGAAACATTACTGATAGACTATCACCTAAAAACTAACAGTCTAAGACAATATTATAGTGCTACCCTCAAAAGCAGGAATCTTATCATATTCATCTTTATATACCCAGCAAAAAGAACCTGTAGGGGCTGGCCAAGTGGCTCAGTTGGTTAAGAACTTGCTCAAGAGTGCAAGCTCTGAGCAACAGGGTTGCCGGTTCGATTCCCACATGGACCAGTGAGCTGCACCCAAGATGAGCTGCCACTGAGCTGCCAACAGGTGGCAGGATGGCTCAGCTGGTGAGAGCACGTGCTCCTAACAAAAATGCCTGTTTGAGATGGTGGGCTATACCCACCGCAACTAAAAGACTGAACTCGGCATCTTGAGCTGAGCCACAGCCCAGGGGGCTCAGGGGATAGAGTGGACACTCTTAATAACAATGCTGCCGGTTCGACTCCCACATGGGATGGTGGCTATGCCCACCTGCAACTAGTTGAACACAGCACCTTGAGCTGAGCGGCGCTGCTGGACTTGGCGCTGATCTTGCTGTGCCCTCCACAACTAAGATTGAAGGACAACAACTTGGCTGTTCCCCTCCCCCAATTCCCCACTTAAAAAAAAATCTTGGAGCTGGCCAAGTGACTCAGCTGGTTAAGAGCTTGCTTGGGAGCACTAGCTCTGAGCAGCAGGGCCGCCTTCGGATCCCACATTGAAGGCCAGTGACGCAGCACCTTCTATAGCTAAGATGATGAACAACAGCTCAACCTGGAGCTGTGCTGCTGTGAGTCACCGGCGCGGCGAAGGCTGCAGCGGGGCTGCAGTGGGCTGCCTTGAGCCACGTGAGTAGCTGGCAGCCAGCGTGAGCAGCAGGCAGCAGGCGAGAGCTGCAGTGAGCCACCGTGAGCGGCCAACCAATGACTGGCGACTGATTGCCTCACCCAGGAAGAGCGCAATGATCATACCAACATGGGCCAGTGAAGCGACGTCCTCCACAACTAGACTGAAGAACAAAACAGCAATTTGTCTACCTGTCTGTTCCCCTTCCCCAATTCCCCAATAAAACCTTAAAAAAAAAATCTTAAAAAAAAAAAAAAGAGAACCTGTATCTTTTAGAGATCCACACTGAAATAGGTCTAAATGAACTAATATGATGTCTGGGATTCGCTTCAAAATAATATGGACTGGAGTTGGTTATTAAAAACACGGAATCCTGGGCCGGCCGAGTGGCGCTTTGGTTGAAAGCTGGCTTGGGATGTCGGAGGGCCCCGGTTGGGATCCCACATGTGGGGGCCGGTGACACTGCCCTCTGCAGCTGGGATGATGAATGGCAGCTCGACCTGGGGCTGGGCTGCTGTGTGTGGCTGGCGGCCAGCATGAGCGGCCGGCGGCCGCGGTGGGCAGCCATCCAGGGTCCCGCGACTGGTCTGCCTCTCCCGGGAAGAGCGCAATGGTGGTGCCGGCTTGGGCCAGTGAGGCGACGTCCTTCGCAGCTGGACTGAGGAACAAAACGACAGCAGCTTGTCTGTTCCCCTTCCCCGATTCCCCGGTGCTGTTCCCCTCCCCCAATTCCCCAATTAAAAAAAAAATCTTAAAAAAAACCCAAAAAAACCCCACAGAATCCTATTTCACCCCACCCACTCAAGAGATTCTGATGCACCAGGAATCTGGGGCTACTATGGGGTTTTCTTTCTGACCCCCTGAGGTTGGTCACTCTTTCCCCCCATGTTATAGCACACACTGGGGCAAAATTCAGGCAAATTGGGGAATCTGTCCCCAACTGCAGTCAGGTGGGACCTGCAAACAAGGGCCTCTGGTTGGCTCAGAGACACAAATTGAGGCCGCCAACTCTCCAGGCTCAGGGGACGGTAATCTGACTGAAGGAAAATGCTGCAGGTGAAATCTTCCTCGGGGATGCATCACTCTAGATCACCTTCAGTATCAGTGTCTTTCTGCTCCTACCCATCCAATGATGCCTTTCTTCTTTCTTCCCCTCTTTATTATATTTACTCATATTTACATTAGAATGTCAGCTCCCACAGGGCAGAGGTTTGTGTCTGTTCATCGATGAACCTCAGCACCCAGAATAGCACCTGGCACACAGCAGGAGCTCAGCGAACTTTCCCGCCTCCAGTTTTATTGAGATATGACGGACAAATTATAGTGTTTAAGGTGTACAATGTGATGATTTGATATATGTATATATTGTGAAATGATTAGCACAATAAGGTTAGTTAACACATCCATCACCTCACATAGTTACTTTTTGTGTATGTGGTGAGAACATTTTAAACCTATTCTCTCAACAAATTTCAAGTATATAATACAGCGTTGTTAACTAGTCACCACATCATACATCAGGTTTCCAGAACTTACTCATCTTATAACGGAAAGTTTGTATCCTTTGGCCAGCATCTCTCATTCTCCCTGGAAACCACCAATCTACTGTTTCTACAGGTTTGACTTTTTAAGATTGCACATATGAGATTGTACAGTATTTGCCTATCTTTAGTATTTGCCTATCACTTAAACTTATGCTTATGCCCCGAAGTTTCATCCATGTTGTCACAAATGGCTGGATTTCTTCTTTATGGTTGAATTGTGTGTGTGTCACAATTTCTTTATTCATTTATCCGCTGACAGACACTTAGTTGTTTCCATACCTTGGTTATTGTGAATAATGCTGCTATAAACATGGGGGTGTAGGTATCCCTTTGACATAGTGATTTCATTTTCTTCAGATATACTCATATATCTAAAAGTGGGCTTGCTGGATCATATGGTAGCTCTATTCTCAATTTTTCTGAGGAACTTCCAGACCGTTTTCCATAGTGGCTGCCACAATTTACATTCCCACCAACAGAAAACAAGGGTTCTCTTTTGTCCTCATCTTCACTGACGCTTGTTATCACTCGTGTTTTTGATAACAGCTATTCTGACAAGGTATGAGGTGATAGCTCATTGCGGTCAATGAACATTTCTTTAAATGAAATGATCACCCTTTCCAGTATGTTGACCACAAGATGGCAAAACCTGCAACAGGATCAGGCACACCCGGAAAGGGTGCATATTCCCCTTTCCTTGAAACCTACTTCAGTTTCTCATGAAACATGCCTATTTTGGAGACCAGTTCATTCCTATGGGAGAACCATCTAAAGTGGAAAATGAAGAATTATATTTAAACCTAAAATGTACAGCGGGCTCAAGTTATTTCCCACTCTTCCCCTAAACTCTATTCTAGCCAAACTGCCACTTTCCTAGCCCCCAAACACAACGCATACTTTCATAAGCATCTGCCCTTGTCCAGGTGACAGTTTCCTTACCTGAAATTCCGTCCATTATTCAAAACTTAGCTTGAACCTACCTTCTGTGAATCCTTCTCTGATAACCTTGGGCTGTCTTTAGGATTCCCTTACCCAGTGTTCTAAAAGCAACAACCACGTCTTTTGACCCTAATCAGACACTGCTGTGTGAGTATCTTCATTATGCCTATCTTCTGTTCCCAACTAAAGCAGAGCCCACATTTAAACAAAAACAGTATAAAGTGCTATGAGTACTGATGAAAGCACAATGAATTCTCTCATCCCAAAGCCAAGCAACTTTTAGACAGTATGGTTTTTTGGCATCAGGGAACTGAAAATACCGGCCCATTATAATAGGCTCTAGACTTATTTTGTACCTCTACACACCCCACCCTCCCCTGTAAGGGACCCTTGGCTCTCTGCCATCTTGACCATTTGATGTCCCCAAAACTTACACTTTTTCAATTCTTTGGCTTTGCCCTTGTCCTTAGAAGACAAAAGACCTTGCACCCACTTCCATGTGGCCGGTCAACTGACAGTGCCTAACTTATCTTTTAAAGCTTTGAGTAAAATGATATTGACTTTATCTTTTTTAAAATCCCCAAGCTTATGTGTATCCCTAGAGCATATCTGACATGATACTAGCATGACATTTATGATAAAATTTTGTTTTACTGATTCCCTCATTAGCTTATAAATTCCAGGAAAGCTGAATCAGTTTCTTTCCATCTTTGTGTTACCAGAGTTTAGTGGAATGCACAATACAAATGTGCCCAATAAATGTGTTTTACTCAACTGAATTAGTTTTGTAAGATTTCAGTCTAAAAGACTAACTTTTCCAGGGGTGATGTTAGTTCCTCATCATTTAGTTTCCATGAATATGCAGCTAGGCCACACTTGAGCACTTTTCACAGTCATAAAACACAGGATGTGGGATGCAGGCTGGCTGTCCATCGTCAAGGATCTGCTGGCTTATGCTGGGCCCTAGGTATCTAGCCAGGCATGCCAGCTGTATAGAAGAAGCTACGAGAAATCAGTTCATTCCCGTTTCTGCTCCAGAGCAGATGGATCAACTCTCCGATGCCTAGGGAAATGTCATTTTTCAAGAACCGTCAACAAAAGATTGGGTATTCTTCCATGATAAACCAGTTCATAAACCTCCTTAAAATAAGAGATTTTATGTACTGAATAGAAACATAAAATAATTCCTTGGAGTCTCCAGATCTTTAGCATAGTACTTTATTATATTAATAATAGTAGCATTCATTAAAAGACTCTGGAATAAAAATCTTTAAGTTGAAGAGTCTCTGGCATAGCCATGTATGATGTTTTGAGGGCACCAATACTAGACGTTACAGAAAAGAAAAAACAACTCTATATAGGAAAAAACAGGCGCCCTGTCAAAATGTTTTTATAATTTCTTTACTGTGTTTTATAAAAGACTGAACATTTTAATGACTATGGGAAACAATACACAAGAATGACTGAGGAATGATACAAAGTGCTGCTCTCCTGATTGCTATTAAATATTAAGTCAAATTAAATTGGAACTGTGATAACTTACGATACTTCAGTATATAGAATAGTATGCATTAAAAAGATGAGTCAGTTTTCTTCAAGTACACTAAATTTCAATTAAAGAATTCTTGTATTATACTTCAAAATAAAAGGGGATTTCTGTTTTAATCAATTGCCACATTTATTACTTTCTTCCACTAAAAATAATCAGTCATTTAGAGAATCAGTGCCCATGACAAACTGATTTAGCAAAAGGAAGCAAGGCCAACACTGAAACTAATCACCCGCAAAGATAAACCTGGTCATGTATCAACCAAAAACACGTTAGCAAAAATTTTAGGAACAGGAATTAAAAACTAGAAGAGCCCAAAGTAAGTCTTACTTGCATCCTCTCCATAAAAACAAACTACCTGAATATTAACCAGAAACTGCTCTAACACATTTTTTATTTCATTTCATTTAGAAAAATGTATCTTTCATTAAATGAAATGGAGATTTATCTAAGTTACTTGTGTTTTTCCTAATAGAAAGGGGATTACTTTTACAGAACATTTTAAATTAAGTAAAAGCAAAAGTCCTACCAACTGTGACTTTTTCTACTTTTATAAACAATGGATCTATAAGTCATAAAAAGTAAAAATAAACTGCTGTTTGCACTCCCATCCCACAGTCACAAAATTCACTAAAATACAGTATGGTAATAATTAAGCTATTAAATAAAAACTCCCTAAATTTCTTCTATATTTCCTCAAATATAATAGGACTCCACTGCTCTGTGTTGGCATAGTTTACATATGTTATCTCTATATATGGAACTGCTTTAGGAAATACTTTGAAATGGCAGTAATTACAAACACAATATTTTTTTCTTTTATTAACTTAGTATTAGCATCTGGTTAAAGTTATTATGCAAACTCTTGACTCTCACTGTTCTCTGTTAATGAGTAACATTCAAAATATTTTGGTTTTACGGTATGTTCCAAGAAAAATAAGGCCTGTAAAAACAGCTAACAATATTAACAAACAAAATTCCACTTTACAAAGTTAATGTTACCAAGGAAGAGATGCTGAAAATTCCCTTTTACAAAAGCAGATGCAAAAGAAAGATGTGTGGACAAAATCAATTTTTTTAAGGAGGAAATGAAAGAAACTTTTGTTAACCTTAAAGATGATTTAAGAAAGAATATGGACAAATACATATGTAGCCTATTACTCCAAGCAAGATTTCAGTTTCTACAAATTTTTTTTTTCCAATCATGTTTAAAAAATTTTTTTTTTTTTTAGCTGAGCCACCCTGCCACCTGTTGGCAGCTCAGCAGCAGCTCAGCTCGGGCCAGGAATCAAACCGCTGTTGCTCAGAGCTCAAACTCTTGAGTGAGCTCTTAACCAACTGAGCCACTCGGCCGGCACCTATAAAAATTTTAAAGCTGAATTAATCTCACCTTTCTGAACTCCATTTAAAAGACACAGACGTCTATCTAGTGTGAAATCTTTTACAAACCCTAAGAAATAGCATGTGAATTGAAATTTACATTTATAGTTATTTGTATCAAAAGACCATACAATACCAAGTTTCAGTTGAGGCAGGTGAAAAAATTCTGGAAAAGAATGATGGTGATGGTTGCACAACAATGTGACTGTACTTCAGCCACAAACTTGACTTACAATGGTTAGAATGGTAAATTTTATGTTATGTATATTTTACCACAATAAAAGGAGAATAAAGCGTCCATGAATATTCTTGCTAAAAAACTAGACCATAAGAGCTTGTTTGAATATAACTGAATATAGTTTGACCCTTGAACAATGCAGGGGTTGGGGCACCAACTTCCTGCACCGTCAAAATTCCATATATAACTTTTTTTTATTTTTATTGGGGAACAGCCATGGTCATTGGTTACACATTGCTTTCATGCTACAATGGCATAGTTGACTCTTTTAAGGAGGGCGCAGCTCACAATGGCCCACGCGGGGATGGAACCGGCAACCTTGGTGTTATCAGCACCACGCTCTAATCAACTGAGCTAACCGGTCATCCCTACCATGTATAACTTCTGACTCCTCAGAAACTTCAGTTGACCCTGGGTATCCACAGGACCTCACCACAGATACCGAATCCACAGATGCTCAAGTCCCTTATGTAAAATGGTGTAGATCAGCGCATACAATCCATGCCCTGTATCTGCAGTCTACCTCAGACAGAAAACAGTACAGGTATTTATTGAAAAAAGGGTGAAAGTAATTGAGGCAGATCACCCCACAACTGACAGGCACCAGATAAGGGTCTAGGAAGAAATCCCCCAAAGGAAAAAGGAGGGTTCTTAACTCTTTGTGTGCCTTTTGGCTGTTTGATGAGGCCAATGGAGCCCATCTCTGAGTAATATTTCAAGATGTACAATATATGTAGGATTTATTGAAATACAGTTATAAAATATTTAAAAATTGTAATATAGTTATGTATGTGATTTTTCATCAATGCATTAATACACAAGATTTAGTGGTGAGTCTAGTAACTATTATCATTTGGAAGATGGTAATGTTTTAAGATATCTGCAAATGTAATGGGATAAAAAAACATTTCTACGGGTAACAAATTCCCAGGCACTGTTAATACTACTATGGTTTGTAGCTTTCATTCATAGATTTAGGAAATGATAACTTTCAATTGGAGTATAGTGAAAATAACACGCAATTTTGTTCATAGCCAAGTTCATGGGTTGCCTTTCCCCCCGATTCTATCCACAGATCTTTTAGGGGCCTCAGTCCATGGAACCCTTGCACTGTTGGGGTCCTGGTCAGTTTGTTTAACATGTGAAATGAAGAAACTCAATCCAGTAACAAACACAACGGAATTCAAAACATCTGCGTATAATCCACAAGATATTTTTATACTTCCTAAGCACACAATGATCATTTCTATACACTGTTTTGAAGCACTTTTTTGCAATGCAAAGAAATGGAAGGTGTTGCCAGATGCACAGGATGGTAGCAGCAAGCTGTTGATTTCAACAGGGCAGAAATGACCCTCTTTGGTATCACCAAAGTTATCAAAGAGAATTTCTTCCCTGAGTAATGAAGGTCAAGTATGCTAATTTTCTGTAAGCTTAGCAGAGAGCAACAGAGATGCATTTTATAATTTAAAAAGCCTGAGAGTGCAGTGGAAAAGCCCATCAAAATTCTCAACCTCAGACCAGAGTGAGATAGAAAGGCAAATTTCGTCTAATAAACATGCAATAAATAGCCTTTTCTGGAAAACTTAGTCAATATTCACATCTTCATTCTCTCAAACATCTAAAGTGGAGACTAGTCACATAATTCACATACTTTTTCTAGTTTTTATATGAATGCTTGGAATTCAATCTACATTAATGCCTTTTTCTGTACTCACTTCTGGCTATCTTGATATAGATTATTGAACCCTCATCTAAGAGAGTCAAGTAACTTAAAAACAGCCTCTAGTAGTCGAAGAATAAAACACTACATTTCTTTTTTAAGGCCAACTCAGTGTGACTTTAAAAACATTTTTTTTTTTTTACTTAAAACCATATCATTCTGAAGGTTGCAGAATTGAATGGTGTTCGGGAAAACTGTATAACTGATTTAGAACACAGTGCCATCTTCTGAGAAATTTGTGCCCTTTTCCTCAGGAAAGAGATAAAGACTTTTCATTTAGGTTGACCCTACCTTATATCACTTCTGGGTCATTTAAAATAAGACCCATAGTTCTATTATCGCCATTATTCAGTATCATCCTTTTGGACAAATTAGGATAATATTTTCTTGCTTCGTTATGTCTTCATAATCTTTCCTTAAGAACACCTATTTTTCCTCTCTAAATATTTAAGTTCTTAGATTTTGCTTCACTTAGTGAAATTATTTTTCTATGAAGGTTTGTCATATATTTAACTTTTTCTTAAACTTCTGATAGCTTGTAACTTTTGTTAATGCTTCTTAACATTAACATCACAATTTTTCTTTAAGAAAGCACATTAAAACAGTATAATATATTAAGCAGTACCATTACAATTTATCATAATGATAACGAAGACACAATTCAATGATTATTTATTAAAATAAGCCTGTGCTGGAGGAGCGTGTAAAGGATTAAAAAACACAAAAAGCCACACAAGTATATAATGGGTTCCAGCTCTCAAGTAGCTGATTATGTTATTGGAAAGGCAAGACATTTATATCTGAAATAATTTTCCAAACTGCAGAAAGCATTATTAATGTGTATGAAAATAAACATGTTAATTTGGATATTTACAGTCATATTAATCCCCTATGACTATTAATGAAATATACCAAGACACACGAGGTGATCAAACCTAACAGCAGCTACCATTTACTACCGGTAAGTGCCTTCCTTGTGCCAGGACAGTTCTAATCCTTCTAACACACTCTTGCCACATATGATTACCCTTATTTTTATACAGATTATAAGACATTGCAGAGTTTCTAAGTAGCGAGACAGAGGTTTGAACTCAAATCCCTAATTCCCAAGCCCCGTTGCTTCTCATCCTCTGGGGGAAAATGTCAGGAGTTTTGAAAGGCTTGGTTTCTGTAAACGTTTCCCATGTCAAAAGATGGCAATTGGGAATCTTAAAACATTTTCATCCACAGCAAAAAATCCTCACTCCTCCATCAATTTAAATTCTAAAAATTTATCAACTTATCATAAGGTATTTTTTCTGAGAAAAGTGAAGTATATTACTTTAAATCTATCACTATAAAAACATATGCGAAGGAAAGAGCAATATATTGGCACTGGCCTGTAGAGAAGAGTTTTGGGAACACCATGACTAACAGCAGCGTTTTAGTCTTTTCCACATAAGACTTTGGGGAAAGGAGTCCTTTAAACAAAAAAGGGTGGCAGGGGCTCCATAACAAAGTAACTCTGGGAAATGCTGTGCGTTACATACCCTTTTTGGTCATTCACAATGCGTATAAGACCTCTTGCTCCTTTTTTTTTAGAATTTTTTTTTGGTTGGGGAATTGGGGGAGGGGAACAGACAAGTTGCTGTCCTTTTGTCCTTTTACTCACGGTGGCTCACGGAAGCGCACGTCAGCTGCCAGCCAACCCCACTGCAGCCTACCCTGTTGCCGGAAACTCATGGCAGCCCAGTTCCGATACCTCTTGCTTTTTAAAACTTGGGGCGGCCAGTTAGCTCAGTTGCTTAGAGCACAGGGCTCGTAACACCAAGGTTGCCGGTTCGATCCCCACATGGGCCACTGAGTTGCGCCCTCAACAACTAGATGGAAACAACTTCTTGACGTGGAGCTGATGGGGCCTGGAAAAACACACTGTTCCCCAATAAAATTAATTTTCCCCAATAAAATTAAAAACAAAAAATTGTTTCCCACACTGACTTGGCCCCAGAACCCTCCTCCCCCACAACTCCACACCCAACACCTATGAACTCTCAGAAGGTCTATGGTAGCACAGCTGTCCTACAGAAACACAAGTGAGAGTCACACAGGTGGTTTAAAGCTTTCCAGTAGCCAAATTTTTAAGAGTGTAATTAGTTAAAGAAAGTATGTTGGGCTAAATAAAAATTATGTTTAATTTAGTATTTATTTAAACAACAATTTCATTTAAGTAATATAAGATTAGTAAGATATTTACGTCCTTTTTTTCACACAAACTCTTCAAAATTTGGTGTGGACTTTACACTTACAGCACATCACAATTGGTGCTAGCCACATTTCAGGTGCTAATAGTCATATGTGGCTAGTGGCCACCATATTGGACAGTTTGGGTCTAGCGACTTTTACAAAACTTAATTTAGGAAAAACACTGGCCTAGAGGTCCATTTTCCCCTTGTTAGCCCTTATGGATAGCTACAGGGGGAAATCTGTAAGAAAATTTAAGAATATTTGAGGAGGTATGAATAATGTTTACCTAAGTATTTATATAGGACTTCCCAGCTGTGGGATGTTTTGTTTGAGGGACAGAGGAAAGAAGTTGCCATAACTCTTATTTTCACCAGAATATGACCCCCCACACACACACACACACATACACAGATTAAATTTGGAAAAGGAAAAAAGTTGAATATTAAAAATCAGTTCCAAAGATAACCCTAGTCTAGCCACTGGACTGAAATAATCCTAATCGTTTAAATTAATGTTACATATCTCTTACATATTTAAAGACTTTAATACATGTTTTCTAAAATAAGTTATTTCTTCATGTTTGTATAAAATGACCATAATTACATGGGGAAAAAAATCCAAAAATAAATTACTTGAAAATAAAAGCAAGCAAATTATTTGCTACAAGGAAACTAAACCTGATGCTAAGAGCGTCTGGATCAGGTAGGTACTCTCACATAAGCCTCACAACTGGCTCATAGGCCCATTTTTATAAACAGGGAAACGAAGCCTTGCTCTAGGCCAGTGGTTCTAATCCCCTGGGAGTTTGTTACAAGTGCCAATTCTCAAGGCCATCTCAGAGCTCCTGGATCAGGAACTCAGGGGTGTTACACAAGCCATCTATGTAATTCTGATGCACGCTCAAGTTTGAGAACCATTAGATCAACACAGAACAG
Source organism: Hipposideros armiger (assembly GCF_001890085.2). NCBI lineage: Eukaryota > Metazoa > Chordata > Mammalia > Chiroptera > Hipposideridae > Hipposideros > Hipposideros armiger. Next base: position 3,453,357 of record NW_017731422.1, read on the forward strand.
GTATTTAAACCCAGTCTAATTCCAAAAGCTGTGTTTTTAAAATTTTATTGAGGAACAGCCATAGTCATTGGTTACACATTGCTTTCATGCTACAATGGCACAGTTGCCTCTTTTAAGGAGGGCGCAGCTCATAGTGGCTCATGCAGGGATTGAACCGGCAACCTTGGTGTTATCAGCACCACGCTCTAACCAACTCAGCTAACCGGTCACCCCAACTGTGCATTTTTAAGGAGGTGTTTTTTTGTTTTTTTGTTTGTTTATTTGTTTATTTGTTTTTGGGAGGGTGCTGGGAATTTGTGTGTGTGTGTGTGTGGAGGGGGATATAAAAAAAAAAAACCAGAACATAAAATTCACCATTTTAAACCATTTAGAAGGGCATGTTTCAGTGGCATTAAATCATTCACACTGTTGTGCAGCCATCACCCTCATCCAACTCTAGAAGTCTTTTCATCTTGCAAAACCGAAACTCTGTACCTATTAAACAATAATTCCCCCTTTTCCCTCTCCCCAGTCCTTGGCTACCACCCTTCTACTTTCTGTCGCTGTGAATTTGACTACTCTTGGAACGTCACAGAAGTGGAATCTACAAGTGTTTCTCACCCAACACCCTCAATTACAGAAAGTTTGGAAAGTACAGAAATGTATAGAGATGCAAATGAATATAACTAATGATTCCACTACCTAGAGGTGACTGCTGTGGACAGAACTGTGTCCCTCCAAAATTCTTCTGTTGACACCCTAACCCCCACTGTGCCTGTATTTGAAGACAGGGTCTTTAGGAGGTAATTAAGGTTAAATGCGGTCACAAGGGTAGGGCCCTAATCCTACAGGGCTGGTGCTCTTAGCAGCGGAGCAAGAGACACCGGAGCTCATGTGAAGACACAGAGAGAAGGCCACTGTGGACAAAGCAGGAAGAGGGTCTTCTCTGAATTAGCCGGCACCCAGATCTGGGACTGCCCAGCCTTCAGAACTGTGAGAAAATGCATTTCTATTATTTAAGCCACCCGGTCTATGGTATTTTGTTATGGCAGCCTGATGAGACCAATACTTTGGAACATTTTGAGTGTTTTTTCTTGAGTATATTTTTATCGGTTAAAGTATCTTTTTATATTTAAATGAAATCAAAGCCCATATTCTATTCTTCACTTTCCCAGCATTTTCTAACCTGTGTTCTGCTAAACAGTGTTTAGCAGGACATTACTTTTTGGAAACTGGGTTTTAACGACATCAGGTTTCTACTGCTAAACTTCTCAGAGCCTTTCCTATGCTAAACTGGGAATATCAAGAGAGGGGTCTGTCAGATTTGATCTCTAAATGTTGTTGGGGAAAAAGTCAGTGTTACACTTCCTCCTGTTATGATAAAAATATACTACTGGACAACTAACAGGAATTTGAAGTGGTAATACCCAGTTTGGGGAGGAAATTCTGGCGGACAGGAATAGTTCACTTTATTCATTTTTTAATTAAAAAAAAATTTTTTTTTAAGATTTTTATTGGGGAATTGGGGGGATGGGAAGAGTGCTGGGGAACTGGGGGAAGGGGAACAGACAAGCTGCTGTCGTGTTTTTTTTTTGTTCTTCAGTCTAGCTGTGGAGGACGCCGC